>NC_135659.1:44916820-45267320 GCF_964188315.1 Podarcis muralis
TCTGTAAAATTGGAGCAAAGATTTCAGGGGCCTACCTTTTTATGAAGCTGTTATAAAGCCCTCTAAATAAAATGTAGTAGGAGTATTAAACTCTCCAGAATATTTCTTGTAAGCAAACAACCTGCATGTTTATGAAAACATTTCACTTTGATAAGCTGGTACTTCCAGGGATGAAACAACCAGCATATGTGTCCCCTACATTTCTTTTACAGTGTGGGAGACAGCATCTATTGACCATAGCAAGGGAACTGTATATCCTGCCAGAATGGGCCAGGGCTCCGTTATTGATTGCTTTACTCATGGGAGCCTGGATGTTTGGTTACTGCTGCACAGCTTTAAGGCTTATTTAATGCGTGTGCAGCCTAAGCCAAGGCAAGTTTACTTGGACATAGCCCTGTTGAACTCGGTTACTAGCAAGGAAGCATGCATAGGGTTGCAGCCTTAATGTACAATTATAATTGGAACAGTCTGTCTTGTTTAAAGATTTCAGTTTCCCCCACTTTTGGGGGGAAGGAGTGAGTATAACCCGGGAACAATGTGGCATTCGAAATACTTTCTAGACAGTTGCTTAAAGTTGCTGGGTAAATTTATTTGGAAATGGAACTGCCTATTCTTTCAAAATATCTCAAGTCAGGCAATTGCATGGTTAATTTTAGCAATTGTGTGGCTGCTGGTTGAAGGCCCTCCCCCTCCCCACCTGCCTTGTGTATGTGCCCCCTCTCAAGCCCTTTCTAAAGAGATTTTACTCTGGGAATACAAGAGTATTAAATTGCCTTGTCTGCAGACCAAATGCTGTTCAAACACCAGTGTCAAATTAGCACATGAAGTTGGGGATAGAAGGGCCGTTATCTCTCCTGTCCTGTATCCTCTCCCCTTCACCCCAAAAAAGTGTGTAACTTTATTCAATATTAAGTGGATTTTTCTTACTGAGTACTAAAGGATCTTGCAATAGGAGGGTTGCCTTGTTAAAATCTGCCGGGCAATTTCTCGAAACATTCCGTATCTGTATCCCTTACATAATACAGTTTGGCAGATGACCAAGTTCAGGTTAAGTGTGCAGTTCAGTGATAAAATTCTAGAAAACACAGGCTGCAGTAGCAGATGCCCCACACCACTTCTTTTGAAAGCTTGATTCCAGTATCTCCTCCCCGCCCCTCTTCTATCACGCATTCTTTTTATTATTTTAATTAATAATGATAGAAATCCCTTCATAATTCTCCGCGTAGTACTGCCACATTGTTTGCTAGCCAAAGAGATATTATCTAAGGCAGTGTTTCCCAACCTTGTGCCTCCAGCTGTTTTTGAACTACAACTCCCATCATCCCTGACTAGCAAGACCAGTGGCAAGGGATGATGGGAATTGTAGGCCAAAAACAGCTGGAGGCACAAGGTTGGGAAACACTGATCTAAGGAACCTCTAGTTCAAGAAGCTTCCTGCAACGTGGGAAAAGAAGACGGATGCAGATTCCATTCCAAACTTTGGAATTCTGCTGTCTGGATTTTATTGTCTCTTTCCATCTTGGAAACCTGAGGTGCTTCTGCATGGAAGCTTCTTGTGGTCTCAATGCAACACATGCATGCAGGATTTTGTTCTCATCAAAATTCTGTCCCATATCCCCCCCTCCCAAAATTTAATCTAGATTTACTGGGTTGTATTCAGTGTAGGAAAACACGCTCCCACTCTCCTCTACACTGCACACCCCCTAAAGCCTGTTAGGAAGCTTCATCAACCCTCCAGAGCAAATTTGGGAATGGCGGGGGGAAGACAGTGGGCAAGCCCCATTGCGCTAGTGCCAATCCTTTCACTAGTGCTAATATTTGGGGAATGTTTGTTACTCCTACAGGTTTTTTAAACTTGCTGGATTTTTCATGAAAAGTACAAGTATTAAATGGGAAAATAATATGGGACAGCATTTTGATGAGGCCAACGTCTTGCGGATGCTGCACAAAAGTTGCATGTGTAAGCAGCACTAATAAACTGCAACATGGAAGCATCCCTGGTGTCAACCCAGGAGCTCCTCAGAGTGACTGGGAGAACAGGTTCTCATCAATTACATATTATCACACATTGATGACTATCATTAGTTCAGACTTTTCTGAATATCACTGCTTATTGGCTTGGCTGCACCTAGCATAAGCACCAAGATTGCAGGAGTGGTAAATGCAAGAAAAGAAGGGGGGGAGAGAGACAAGGTCTTGTGTTCAGGCAGGAAGGAATCCTGTGCAGGCATCTCAGAAAAGTTTCCAATGTACAGAGGTCAATGCGCCATCAACTGCCGCTGTTTGGTAACTGCCAGGAGTCAGCAGAATGATTTCAAGAAAGGTCAAATGAGCAATTCTGCTGTTGCACACCACCCAAACCCTACCAGAATCCATTTCTTCTGTAGGAAGAAGCAATGTCTTGATCTGTTTTAGCCAAAGGCATTCATCCACGTTTGTGGACACACCATACAGTTAAAGCACATAGCTTACCCTCAAGGGTACAGTATTTGGAACTGTAGTTTCTTTAGGTACTGAGAATTGCAGCTCTGTGTGTAGCTCTGTACAGTTCTCAGTGTTCCAATGTGCTTTAAATGTGTGGTGCTTGCACAACCAAGTCCCCCAGTGGTATTCCAGTATTGGGTCCAACAGTACAGATGGGGTGTGTGTGTGTGTGTGTGTGTGTGTGTGTGTGTGTGTGTGTCTTAGTCTTAATATTTAGATACTGCTGATCAGAATGTCTACCTCAAACTACCAGGGGAAATATCAACCCAAGACGTTTCATGCATCTGCTTCATAGTGATGCGTATGAGATCTGCTTGCCCTTTATATTTATTGACCACTGACCTTGCGCTGAAAATCTATGCTGGAAAATGAGGTTCCAAAGCAACTTAGGAACAGCAAGAATAGGAGAGTGGGAACAAGCACAGCTTATCTGACCCCTGGTGCTAATTTTACTTTCTCCTTCTACCCACATCCTCTTCTGCTGGCATTCAGGATATAGGCCAAGGATGCCTTTCGCTTGCACTGTTTCCATGTTGGCGTTTTCTTTCTTGAGGTGTGACAAGTTTTTCAAAATTGGCTGTTGTGAAGTAGGAATTCTTATCCATCCATGCTCATTGCTCCTTGCGTTTTCAGTTCTGCTTTTATTCCTGACTGTCTATTCCTCAGTGCTGCTTAAGCGCAAAGCAGTCTATACACTTTGAGACCAAGGTAGTTTAAGAACCCCTTCTATAAAATCCTCATTCCCTATGTGCCTTTAAAAACATGTGATGAAGCTCTGCCTAGACTTGACCCTGCCTCTTGAGGAAAGGCAGGTGTCCACAAGAAATGGGGATATTTCATTGGTTACGACTATTCAGGTAGGACTTTCCCAATTCCAATATTGTAATTTCTTCTTTCTAGATAGTTGGTTTTAACTTCTTTAACGTTTTGGTGGTTCAATAGTAATTCATTGGCCAGCTGCTTGAGAGCTCTGGCACTATAATATAACATGTTAAACTTCTGAATTGGCAATTTGAGAACAAACATGGGGGGGGGGCGATAATCCCACATGTACCGGTAGTTGTCGTGGTTTGGGACCCGACAGGAAGGATCCAAGTCTGGGACACAAGTCACGCTGCTTCATTATTGGTCTTGGCAAGCAATTTCCTTAAGATGCACTGTTCGTGGAGGCTGTTGTGGTACCACCACCAATCCCCAACTGCTTGTTTTTGAGCATGGAAGCCACAGGGTTTTGCGGTGGTTTTGATTTTAATAATTTGCGCTGCCTGATCATGCTTTCACAAATGGTCAACCTTTTGGATGCTGAGCAGCTCTTTGCCACACATAAGAGTAACTCGCCTTGAGTTTGGAGTGTGCTGCCTTGCATGACCCTTTATGAAGATATTTGGAGACAGGAAGAGAAGGGGGTGGGGGGTGTCACTTGGCAGTGGGTCCCTTTTAGGCAACTGGAAGGTGTTAGTGTACAGCTGACCATCTGTCCCCCTCAGCATAGCTTTTCTCTGCCTTCTGTTTACCACAGAAGGGCTTACCCATGCTCTGTAATATGCAGACACGAAATTCTGACCACAAAGAATAATAACATCCCATTTTTTGCTTTGTTCCTATTTCATATTCACAGCAGACTCTTCTCTATCCTCCCCCCCAGCCTGTCCTCCCCCCCACCAATATTGGCAGGTGCATGTAAAAGTTTGTTGGCTGTATATTTCTTTTATCCGTCAGTAATTTTCTGTTAAATTCTAGGAAAGCAGCCAGAGAGTCTTAGATCAAATGCAGAAGGATAGTCTCCCCCCCCTTCATTTTGTTAAGCAGACAATAAACCCAACTTTCTCTGAGCTGCATTATTATTAGCATTACCTTCCTGAGATAGTTAAAGGGTTAAAATTATGGGGAAGTTCAGCTAGCACTTGCAAGATATGGTTGCCTTAGCAACAGGCCTTCTAATCTGGTAGGTGACCTGAGAGACTGTGGAAGATGCAGGGGTTGGTTTGGCATTTCATTATTTCATGAGGGCTGCAGCTCTCCAGCTGGCTCATTTCTGAACATAAAGCTGCTGTTCTTGCCACTAGAATTACTGGCATTCCAAAACAAAATCTTCCAAAGAGAGGGAAAAACCTGTTTTGGATTTCACAGACCAGTGTGGAGAAAGTCCAGCTAGGCTTGTGGCTCAAGCCACTATCCTTTTTTTGCAAACCAGATTCCTCTCACCCCCTCCTCCCCACCTCTAAAAAGGTGTGAATTTCTCAGTTTCTGCCAAAGATTCTTCCTTATTATCACTGAGTGACAGCCTGGGGAAGGAAGGGAGGTTTTATTCCTTGTTGCCATTTTATTTATTTTTTGGTTGCTCTTAAATGAAATGTTAACAGTCAAAATGCCAAACGGTTTGCTTGATGGTGCCAGTCATTTACACTTGCATGCATGGTGCTTCTGAGCTGATGGTCATTCCTTTGAGTTGATAGGGACAGCACTTGGGCAGATAAGGGTATGTGCACTTCGATCACGACCTTCAATGATAAGTATCCCGTCAGGTTGTTGGATATAAGAAATAGCTAAAAGGTAAAGGGACCCCTGACCATTAGGTCCAGTTGCGGACGACTCTGGGGTTGCGGTGCTCATCTCGCTTTATTGGCCGAGGGAGCCGGCGTACAGCTTCTGGGTCATGTGGCCCGCATGACTAAGCCACTTCTGGCGAACCAGAGCAGCGCACAGAAACGCTGTTTACCTTCCCGCCGGAGCAGTACCTATTTATCTATTTGCGCTTTGACGTGCTTTCGAACTGCTAGGTTGGCAGGAGCAGGGACAGAGCAACGGGAGCTCACCCCATCGAGGGGATTCGAACCGCCGACCTTCTGATCTGCAAGCCCTAGGCTCAGTGGTTTAACCCACGGCGCCACCCGCGTCCCTATAATAGAAATATGATAGCCACACAAACTTCTGTGGGAGTGCAATTGAGAAAGAAGGAAAGAGGACCCTGGTTCACACGAAATGACCATCCCCTCTCCATAGTGAACAATGGAGTGAGAAGGACCATGTGGATTGGCCCAGTCACTGACATGCCACGTGCTGCTCATGCATGTGGTGGAAGCACCTGCTTGCACCTAACAGTGTTCAAGAGGCTTGTCCTTGCTTATACAGGAAGAGAACTCCTGGTGGGGAGGAACACTCATTGGGCTAGAGTCCCTCCCTGCATGGAGGAGTTTTCCTTGCATACTGTCAAGGCTGGAGTCAGATGTCACTCAGGACGGAGAAGCAGAGTCAGTTAGTGAAGTTGTTGCGTACAACTCAGTAGCACTTCCCAGTAGGTCTTGCCATTATAGAATAGTTGCCAGAGCTGAAGGTCCCTGCCTTCCACCCTTTCTAAGGCTCCTCCTGTCCTGGATGTTTCCCAAGCAGTCGGAAACTGTGCCTGCCCACCTATGACCCCTGCCTGCTCTCCTCATTATCCTGTCTGCTTCAGCCTCAGAGTTTGAACTATTCCTTGTCACAGGTTCCTCCTGCTCACTAAACCCTGTTGTCCCTTCAGTATCCAGCACCTCCTGCCAATCTTCCCACTCTCCTCAGCATCCCACCATCAAACCCTGGGCTCTGGGATTTCCTTTGGGGGGTTCCCAACTGTTGCTTTGCACTATTCTTCTTCGCCCAGTCCCTGACACATACATACATACATACATACATACATACCCAAGGAGAACCCCTTCCCACACCATCTAAGCACATGGAAAACATTCCTGCCAAGTGTGCTGATGGTGACACAAATCAACAGTGGAGGATGAGCTAAGCTGCATTTCTTGGCCACCACTGGAGGTGTGTGTGTGTGAGAGAGAGAGAGAGAGAGATGTGTGAATCTTGTGTATTGCTTTCTCTCAAAATGGGATTTGGTGAACTCCCAAATGGTTAAGCCATTTCCACTAGAAAGGAGGAGACATTCGGTATGTGGACATTGTTGGAACTCATTGCAGTGATGTGTTTCAATGCAGAAACCTAGATCTCATGTTGATAGTTAGAGTATCCTTTGGGACTGGGGAAATAATTTTCTCATTGGACAGATTGGCTGGCAAACACGACGTGTCCATCTCTTTTTGTCCCCTTCCTATCCAGCTTAGAGGAGTGGCATTTATCAACGTTCAAAGGGTTATTTAATATGTTGGCGTGATCTCTTGGCAATTAAATTCCCCTGGTGCAGTCTTCCCCAAGCTGGTGCCCTCCAGATATTGTTGGGACTCCCAACTCCCGTCAGCCTCAGCCAGCATGGCCAATGGTCAGGGATGATGGGAGTTGTAGTCCCAACAATATCTGGAGGGCACCAGTTTGGGAAAGGTGGTCCTATTGTATGTATCTGCTGTCAAGCTCCTTTAAACAGGATTCTACTGGGGAAAGGGCAGTTCAAAATCAGGCTGTAGAGTTGCCCCCAATATTATGTCAGATATTTTTCTTATACACATATTCCTCCTATGAACTATTCTTCCATGGACCAAAAATCTTGGAATTGGCCCTTCATGCAAGCTATAGTGATCGTGCTGCTATTCAGTTTCTCCCAAATGGTATTCAAGTAACCCTGGAATGGCTCTGGTCCTTTGATGGCTTCTTGTGTGGAGAAACGGAAAGGCACTTCTGATTTTTCAGCTACTTCAAGTAGCCGTGAATGTCTGGTGACAGGGTCGGTCCTTAAATGAGTAAGTAGATGGAATTCGCCTTAAAGTATTCTTCCCATACATCAAGTACTTTCTCATTTTCTACATAGGTTGTGCCTTTTGATAGTTGCTCCTAACTCCTACAAGGCTGTTGTTGAGGATTCTTGTATGAAGAATATCCCCAGTGCTGCTTTGTCAAGTTTGCTTGTTGTGAGGATAAGAATCAATATTCATACTAATGTGCCTATAGGTTTATTACACCCGATCCTTAATTTAATTTCCTCCAGGCCGGCTTTGAGGGATCCCAATTTGGGATATAATAATAATAATAATAATAATAATAATAATAATAATAATATATTATTATTATTATTATTATTATTATTATTATTATTATTATTATTATTATTATTATTAATAATACCCTGCCCATCTGGCTGGGTTTCCCCAGCCACTCTGGGCGACTTCCAACTGAATATTAAAAACAATACAGCATCACACTTAAGCTGCTCGCACTTTCTTGGTTTGTGCACCTACACCTTGCGAAGGTAAGTTACGTAATTCTAAAGCTTGCACTTGTAGCATTTGGAATATTGACTGACTCCGAAAGATGTTTCCTCATTTGTTCTTTGTTTTCCAAATCAGATATTTTAAGTAGAGCTGCAACATTTTGTTGTGTAGATTATTTCAGTTGACTTAAAGTTAATCCTATTGGACGTGATATAGTAGTAGTAGTAGTAGTAATAAAAATAATAATACTGTTTTTAAATATAAGTATTTTAAAAATCTGCAAGTACCTTTGTAAAAGACACAATCTTTTCCAGTGGTCCAGAAGGTCACTAAAAGGACAGAGGGAGGGAGGTCAGAGCCAAGTGAGTGCATCCCTGAATGAGCCCCCCTAGCCTGACAGAGGCTGTATCGCCTTCCTCCCTTGCCTGGCACTTCCAAGGTCTAGGCAGCTGGGCGCAGGAGGCAGCTCTACCTGGGCTGGCGCTGGCACTAAGAGGCTGAGTCGGGGGGCTTGCCAGGGGATGGCGGGGGGCTCATGGGGAGCTGAGTCCAGACCAAGGCTACCAGAGGGGAGGAGAGAAGGGAGGACAGCCAGGGAGAGAGGGAGGGTGGTAGGCCATTGGGTGCCTTACATGCGTTCTCATGTGGTGGAGAAGGAGACTGGGGCAGCTCAGAACAGTCAGTTGGGGCCTCCCAAAATATTGGGGGGCACTGAAGGAGTCTTGGCTCCTTAGAGTTGGTGCCTGTTATCTTCCTTCTCTCGTGCAGGAGGAACTCCTCTTCTAAGATGCTTACTAACACACACTTGTTCACCACCTAGAAACAAAAATCATGCTTACAGATTCCCAAATGCCATATGCAGATTTATGCAAATGTAATTGATTGACTAATTGAGCAACTAACACTCCTACAGTTAATCAATTAACATTCTTTAGTTAATTTTTAGCTTTGCACCAGATTTGCATGTGTCTTTGCTGGTGCCCAGTTAGCCACTGGTTGTTGTTTTTAATGACTTGGTTTTGACCTATAAATCTCTGGATGGCGGCTCCTTGGCTCCCTGAGATAGTGAGGGACAGGGTTTTCGCAGTCCGAAGAGCTTGAGCTTTTAGTCCTAAAGTTTAATTGAGAGCTGTTACTGGCAAGGGTCTGGGGCAGTAAGTTCTGGGAATCGTCTTGAGCTTGGCAGAGCCTGGCCTTGCGGCTCCTCAAAGCAGACTGAAAGCCGCCAGCCAGCTCTGGAGTCCAAGAAGTTTAATTCTGTATCTGTTTGGGTTTGAATGGAGACAATGGCTTCCTAACCCACTAAAGGGGGTTAATTAACACAACCACCCAAGCTACTGCCGTTGCGAATGGTCACTCTGTTAATTTTGCATACATTTAGGCTTCAATTGAATTTTAGCTACTCCTTGATATTTCATGACTATTTGACTCTACAATTCTCCCTCCATTACTCGTAAACATATAATATATACGCACTAACAGAGGACACTTTGTGCATTGGATGAAGTGGACGAGCTCACAAAAGCTTGTGCCTCAGTAAAACTATAAGTCTTTAAGGTTCCACAAGACTGTTTTACTGCAACATGCTAACACGATAATCCCACTGGATTCTGACATGTGTAAATCTTTCAAATTAAGCATATCTGCATATTTTCATATTGGGAGTAGTTCTCTCTTTGCAACTCATGGGTAGGCATGAGGACGAAAAATCCACACACACACACACACACACACACACCCCGTTTGCCATTGCCCCTGTGTTTAAAGTTACGCCTGCAGGTTTAAGGGACATAAACATAACAACAGCTAACATTTGCAGGATATTGATTTGTGTCCCTAAATATTTTTTGCACAAGTGTGTTTCAGTCACTTAATATGTGACTTAATATTTATGTTGAAGGTTTAGTAATCTATCCAGTGGTACCTTGGGTTACATATGCTTCAGGTTACAGACTCCGCTAACCCAGAAATAGTGCTTCAGGTTAAGAACTTTGCTTCAGGATGAGAACAGAAATCGTGCTCTGGCGGCACGGCCCCATTAGCTAAAGTGGTGCTTCAGGTTAAGAACAGTTTCAGGTTAAGAATGGACTTCTGGAACGAATTAAGTACTTAACCCGAGGTACCACTGTAGAGTTATTTTTGATTTGAAACAAGTTGGAACTTTGAATGTGCAGAGTGTTTGTGAAATTTAGAATGTTTTTAGCAGGGTATGTCAGCTAGATGGATATCAATAAGCAAAATTTTGCCTTATAGTTGTGAGCAAACCCAGGTTTGTGGTGTTTGTCACTTCAAACAAACCATGAGTTGTAAGCCAAGAACAAACCTTGGTTGCAGCTTGTAGCTTGTTTGGAGTGAGCTTGTAGCGCTAAGCCCAAACCATGCCTTGGCCCCTAATAGCACAGTAGTAACAGGATCAGGGGGAGGAGAGAAACAGCCACAATTTTAACTCAATGCACCAGCACATTGGTTGGTTCATGTTTTGTGTTTTGCAGGCCTTTGATTAGGAAGTTTCTGGTAGATTTTTCAGATTGACGTTAGCCTGTCCACTAAACTTCTTCTAGGCTTTACAGTGATGTGGGTAAGGGTTTTAGCGAAGCTGCAGTAAATCTAGGCACAATTATCTTGCAGCCCCGTGCCAAACAGCTTGTGATGCAAAAATCTGTAATCTTGACTCAAGGAAAAAGAATAAATCTCTATAGAGGAAAAACTTGCATCACCAAGTTTTGTTTCGTTGGAGGTCACAGCACAAATTTACAGCCAGTCCTGAAATGTTACCCATTTCAGTACCAATGAATATGATGTCAGCAAAAGCCACTGGCTGAAATGCTGCAGTGGGACAAACTGCAGCAGTGAGACCTGTAGCCAAACTGCAGCAAGGTGGACAATTGCAGTGTGTGTTATTTAAAGTTCCAGTGTGCCAAATCATGTTGCAGCTGTACATGCATGAAAATAAGCAGACCACTCCCTCTCTCCCTACATGTTGTAATAGTAGTAGTAGTAGTAGTAGTTGTTGTTGTTATTAGTTGCAGTTACCATCTCCATATCACATTGCTCACTTTTATTTTGATTCACTTAGCCCCTCCCCCAAAAGTCCTATCTTCTGATTAGTAGCAATATGTCCTTAAGGGGTCTGCTTTTAAAAGTTTCTATCTGAAAGTACCAGATAGTACCTGTTGTCTATCCCAGTAAGACCCTGTCTGCCCTACTAAGGCTGAAATAATAACTCAACTTACCTTAAGGTTACCAGATGTCCCCGTTTCCCGGGGACAGTCCCCGGATTTACAAATCAGTCCCCTGACAAAATCCATCTATTTAGTAGGAAGTTGAAAAGTGTCCCCGGATTCATTGAAAAAAATCTGGTAACCTTAACTTATGTGGGAGTAGGTCCTATTAAATTCAGTAGGACTGATTTCTGACTAGACGTGGTTAGAATTGTTCTCTGTGTGTAATGTCATTGGCTCAATGGTTTCATGCTAGTTGACCCATGCAAATAGACATTCCATATCTTTAAAAGTATCTTGCTGGAAAGTTTGGGTCAGGTTTCCCCCTCACCCCAGGATATTATTAGTGTTCAAGAGTTATGATGTGTTCTTCTCTGTAACAGAAGGGAACCCATCTTAGATAACCCACATGCCAGTTATTTCCTGGTCGGAATGAAGTTGTTAACCCCTCCCCCCTATTGTCTACCAGTTTCCCACATGGAGCCCAAATTTGGTTCTTCAGCCCCTTTTGAACCTTTAGCCCAGTTTTCTATGATGTTGCTGCTTCTCCATAGTCCTGAATTCAGCAAGATTTTTCTTTGTCCTTGTGGACATTGCAGAGTGTTTTAGCTATAATAAAATTGTGGTTTGCCTTGTCCCATTTAACTAACCTTTTCACAGGTCTCAGGAGCTTTCCCTATTTAATGTTTGCCCAGATCCAAAGCACACCCAAGTAAAGGGTTTGGTGTCCTTTGAATATTTGGAAGGCTCATAAGCATTCATTGGTCATACCAATGAGTTTTGAAGTCTTATTTGTATTTCTCTGGCATAAACCCTTGCAAAGAATTGAAGTCTGCCCTGGTTAAGTGGCCAGTAGCTGACATAACTGAAGCATCAGGGAACCATGTCCATAGAGTTTATGGTCCAGACTCTTATGAGAGCAGAGTCTTTTGGGGGACATATCTAGGACATCAGCCCAGACAACAGTCAGCACCAAGCACTGCTAGGTGGAAACTTAGGTTTCTATGGACACAGTCTTTTAGTTTTGGTTTGAAGTATCTTCCTGCCAATTTTTAATCCTGATGGTGGAGGTTCTCCATCCCAGACCTGCCTTGTGTCTAGTGTTTTGCTTTAGTATGTGAACTTCAGTCATCAGCGCTCCGCTTCCTTGGAAGAAAGGCAGGAAACAAACAATAAATAAATTGGAGGTGGTTGTTGTTGTTTTGTTTCTGCCTCCTGGCATCCCAGAGAAGAGAATTTTTTTAAGGGTTTTGCAAAATGAACAACAGCACTTATATTTTACAAACAACATGAATAAGCAACAAAGGAAAATAAATAGTGTTCCATCCTTCAAACATGGAAAGCCACTGCTGAAATGTCTATGTTGTTCTGAGAAGAGGATTTCTCAGTACTTTTAGGATTCTTCCTCGTTTCAGATTAGAGCAAATCTACTTTTCACTTTAAAATCTCATCTCGGCCAAGAAATCACCCAGGTGATCTTAAGCCATTCTCTCTCAGCTTTTCACCTGCAGTATAGGGATAATAATACTGATCTACTTTGCAGGGAATGATTCAGCTGATCTACAACTGAATGCTTAAAGCACCTTAGAGTGTATTCAAAGTACTATATAAATATTAAGAATTATTACAAGAGTAGACTCATGCACAAATTTCATTTTGCGTTTTATTTCAAACAATAATAATTAAACTATTCTTTCCCTTCAAGTGTTTTTTTAGTTTATTGGCTTGGGCAGTACAGAAGCATAACAGTAAGCATACTGTAAGGGTTGGTATTACCCCACCCAAAAAATAATAATTCTCAGCCACTGAAAATAGCTTTGATAATAAAAAGACACGTATAAACTTTAAAGAACTTGACTTGGGCTCATACTCACCACAACATTCTCTAATAATGTGAAGCAGGGAAGCTGAAGTGGAAAATCCCCTTTCTGTGCCCTGCAAACCCCAGGTCAAATAGTTCATGACCTAATTATTTTTCCAAATTGCGCATATAGCATGATTTGCTTGCTTTGGGCTATGTCATTGACCTACTCATATGTGTTCATTGGTTTTGCTGTTTGCGGCATCATAAGTAATATGTGTTATTTTGAGTAATGGGTTAAATGAGCAGTTGAAACATAGAGTTGAGTGCAGCATGGTAACTCATCAACAGGGTAGCTTAGACTCAGAAATGTCTAGTTGTCCAAGAACAAGAATGAAGTTTAGAAACTGCGCAGGGATTACAAGCTCCCCGTTCAAACCCAATACTTCAGCCTAGTAGCAATGCATATGGTAAGTGTGCCATTGTTAAAGTCAGCAGTGTGAAGGAGTACCATACACCTAGTTCTATTCTGCCTTTGGTCCACTGAGTCAGGGAGCAGAGAGCTGTTACAGCGCTGGAGAGGCAATGGGAGTGCAGTCCTCAGCATCCCTGTTTCTGAAGAAGCCTCCTTTTACAGCAATGGAGTCTCTAAGGCATGAGTATTCACTCTGCCTTCCATCTTATTATATGCTATTTCCCACTAAGCAGGCAAGTGTACAATGCACAAGTCCACTGCTAGTGGGATCAGTCACCCTCAAATTCATATTCTTCCTGCTTCCTACAGGCCATTTTCGCTCCCAGTGTTATCTGTTACATAAAGCCTTGAAAGGATTAAAATTTTATGAGTAAACCCTGTTTCATCTTGCGAGCACACACAGCCTAGTTAAAAACAAAATTATCGGAGCACGGAACAGAAATAAAGCACATTCCCGTTACACTGGGTTTGTTCCTGCAAAACTAATTTCTGCCCCAGTATAAAATACGTAATCAATAGTCAGTATAAACTGAGTATGCTATATAAAGCTAGGCAAAGTAAGTGAATGTTGCCAAAAGCGTGCATGGCTGAGCCATAATAGTACCTATTTTTACAAGACAAGTGTCACTGGTACAACACCCTATATAAGCTATATACCATATGGTGTTGTGCAGTGAGACTTGTCTTTTGAAACTAGGGACCAATATTTTATCAGGTCCTTGTGGATGGAGTGGGGAGTGTGAATATGCTTCTGTCATTTGGATTCAAGAGTTGGTGTGCCTTTCAGTCTTAGCTTCAAAATTTGTGCTTCCTTGTTGCTAAAAAGCACACTTGTAAAATGTCAGAAGATCTTCCTCCCAAATACTAATTTTAAGAATCTCAAGCAGTATATGCTAGCAAAAGTTGTATCATGTACCAAAGGAAAATATAAGGTATTCTGCTAGCCAAAGAAATTATTCTGAGGGGTATGTTCTAACAGCAAGCACACACAGAAGATAGGAACTCACCTTACAAACTAGGTGCTGTTCGAGTGTTTGTGCAGATTTAAATACGTTTATTGGTGCATATCACTGACGTTCCATGCATGTTACCTTGACATCTGCTGCCATTAAAACAATTTATTTCCCACAACTCTGGAAAATTTTAACTTGATGAAAGTAGAACTTCACCATATACACTAGCAGAAAAGCTCACGAGTTAATTGGGGGAAATGGGAGAAAGAATACCTTTCAAATTCTGCACTGGCTGAGCCTTGTTAGTAGAAAAGATTAAAAATGAAAAGTATTGCTACTGTTCCTGGGGCCCTGTAAACATCTGCTGTGTTCTGCAAATGAACAGATTGATTGCTGACTTCACCTGGCTAGCCGAGTCTCTTGGTAAAGACTGAGTCAGACTCATTATTATGCTTTCATGCATTGACGTAAGAACCTCTGAGTTATGAATGGGGTGGGACCAAGCCCATTGGCTAGGGCCAGGCTGCAAGACAACAATGAGGCGACCATATGCAACGCTCCAAGCCCATTTGAATTCTCAGTCACTCTGTGGGTGGGTGTTCCCCAAATATATGCAATCCTTTTAACTCACAGTTTTATTATGCTGAGGCGAGTGACACTTGGATTTACAAAGAGCTGTATTCAGTCCTTTTGCGGAAGCATCTGTGTTGAACCTTACAGTTTCAGCTAATGTCCCATTCCTATAAAAATATTTCAGGGAGGTGAAATCAACTGTTTAGGTAGGGCTGAAGAAAACAGCAATGCCAGCAGCTGACCATTCGGAAACCCTAAGCACATGTCACAAAGAAGCTCCGCTTAAAAAAATTGGTAACCACAATGGACTGGGTCAGACAATAATGGACACCATCTCACTAAGTCATACTCTGAGTATGACTAATGCTGCATTCAAACATGGGGTGCATTAAATTTAATTCACACCACTGGGTGTGGTGTGGCACAAGGACCCAACGTCATTGGGGATGTTGCTACTCCCTCACCCTTTTGGGGCATGGGTGCTTCTGTTCTCCCATGATTCACGGCCTGGAATGCCAAAATGCTGCCCAAAATTTCATTATTTGAACAAAGCTCCTGCAATATTAGGGGTCCCTAGCCCCCCCCCCCCGAAACAGTTCACATAAGTGAGTACTAAGCTTTCACTAGGTTTTGCCAGATTTCCAGACGTAGGGGTTTTGTTGTTGCATGAAAGACCACATAGAACAGACATTAACAGGTAAAGAAACACTGGGGAAAGGAAATGAAGTGTTGTCTGAATGCATCCTAACTTAGGTCTAGTGGGTCTACCAAGGTTAGTGGATCTTCTCAAGAGTATGATTTACTTGGATTTCAGCATTGCTTATTAAGCTGAGAATGAGTGTCATCTTTCCATTGAGTTACAAGTTTTGGTGCTACTATCAGAGCTTGTGGAAGCCACAATTTCCATCTGCATCTGAACAGGAAACTGATTTTATTTCCTGGTAAGTAGGCCGTATTAAACCACACTTTTCTTGTTTGGATATAAATAAAATGGGTAGCAATATGATTTTGCTGTATCAGTCTTGTGGGACCTCTTCAAAACCAAGAAATTTATTATGACATACGCTTCTGTGGCTGAGTAATCCACTAAATAGTGGACTACATTTTGTCATCCATGAAAACTTGTGTCCTAATAAAAATTAGTCCTCAAGGCACCACAGAATTATTTGTCATATAAATAGTATTAGTAATATTATTAGTGTCCTCCATTCAAAAAAGATGTGTGGTTATTGGAAGGTTTTCTTGAAGAATAATGTGCACTGGGCTAAAACCCGTGGAGAGAGAGAGAGAGAGAGTGTGTGTGTGTGTGTGTGTGTTTGTGCTGTGTAAGGACTCTGAGTTTGGGGTAATCACTTAGTCTGTATGGTTTTTGTATGAAATACTTAACACTGCATTTGCCTGAAGTGCAGAGAGTTAATAGGAGGATCATGTGTGAAAAGGGCTTGGTAGATGCATCTTTGTGAAGGGAATAGGATTTATGATGGAGATGGAGAACCTGTTGACAGACTGTCCAGATCAAATGCATGACAAACATGGTGAAGAAAGAACCCTTTGTTCTCAGCGTCCTGCATTTTTTACCGAATACAGTTCAGAACACAAACTGCTTACTGAAGCAGACATTGAAGCTATAGAGCATGTGCTTGCACACACACGCACACACACACACACACACACACACACACACACACACACAGTGATCACTGTTCTTCCTGGTGAAAGTTACCTGGAAAAAAGAATTAACTACAGCATTTGGTGGCAGGGTGTGTGTGCAGGGAGAGAAGAAATTAAATCTTGTATGCCCTCCTTTTTAAATATCTCTGTTCTAAGTAATGCTTATTTACCAGGTGTCTTTTAACTGGCCGTAACAGTTCAGATGGGTCAAATAACGCTGAGCTGTCAGTGTGAGAAGTTAGGTGTTGCATATCAGGCTCAGAGTGCTACTCGGTGACATGCTTTGTCTCTGGCTATTTGCAGGAGTGGCAGTAATTCAGGACAAATGCCCTCCTGGGACTCCATCTGAGACCACCAAGCTTGTTTTCCCAGCAACCTCTGTCCCTGAAAGGGGAAAAGGTAGAGCATTGTTAAGCCACAGCAATCCATAGCCCTCTAGGTACTTGCTAATTTCAGTGTTTGTGTTCTGGCTGTCAGGACCAGAAGCACAACAGTAAGTTGATTTGTTTTATTCCCGGTTATTGGGAAAGATGAATGGTAGCATGTCACCGAAACAAGGGAGGATCGTGACGTTAGATATTATCTGCTGGGGAAGCTGAGGGAGAATTGAGTAAAAATGAACTTGGCACATCTGAACGCTACAGGACTTTTTCTTGCGCCACGGAATAAGGTTCCAAAGGACTGAAATGAACCACCATAAAATCAACAGAATGCAGCAGTGTGCCAGACATCAAAGTAGCTGCATACAGTTTTAGCACATCATGCCCTAGGTGCCATTAAGTTCTTAATGTACCAGCCCTACCTACCTTGATTGACTGCAGGTAGATGTTGCTCAAGGCCTTTTTCACACACCACATTCACCTATTTTAAGGCCTGTGCAGGGATAGAAGAGTGCAGAGAAGATCTAAATATGTGCTGCTTTGGGTGGGGTCATATCTGAATCTGCGCCAAGCAGTGTTAGAAACTCAGATATATCAGCTAGGCACCAAATGACTCCCTATTATAGTTGCCAAAATGGAATGCCTCGCTGCCATTTTGGGGCCAGACTACTCGAAGGTCATATTTTTAAATACGACTTTTTGGTTCCTGAAATGCGTTTTGATTGTGGAGATAAAATATAATGGATAGAATTCTACAGGATGTGTTGCTAGTGTGTGAAAACAGTCCAGATCCAAGCATCCCCAGGCAAGTGGCTGATAAAGTAAAGGTAAAGGGACCCCTGACCATTAGATCCAGTCATGACCGACTCTGGGGTTGCGGCGCTCATCTCGCTTTATTGGCCGAGGGAGCCGGCGTACAGTTTCTGGGTCATGTGGCCAGCATGACTAAGCCACTTCTGGCGAACCAGAGCAGCGCACGGAAACGGCGTTTACCTTCCCCCTGGAGCGGTACCTATTTATCTACTTGCACTGCGTGCTTTCGAACTGCTAGGTTGGCAGGAGCAGGGACCGAGCAATGGGAGCTCACCCCGTCGCGGGGATTCGAACTGCCGACTTTCTGATCAGCAAGTCCTAGGCTCTGGTTTAACCCACAGCGCCACCCGCATCCCTAAGTGGCTGATAGCTGGATGCAAAATGTTCCTGGCGCCTGGCGGATTTTGAATGCTGGTGGCAAGTGAACCTGAAAGAGGCAGGTTTGGGAGCATTGTGCTTAGACATGTCTCAGATCCTCCTTCTGGTGTTACAAAGGGGTTTATCTGAGTTTTTGACCGCTGTTAGTTTTTGAAAACCACAAATCCAGAGGAGCTACCCGAACAACATTAGTAGGGAATTGCCGCATGGGAAATAGTTTCATTACTGAATGCAGCAAACGCTTGGCAAGATGAAGCGCAGTGAATGGGCAGTTGTCCTGAAGCGGACTCTTAATAAGGATCTTCAAATTACTTTTTGTAGAAGCTACGGTTTATCTTCTCTAACAGAGCAGTATTGTGGCATATGAAAAGCCTTGCTCTTTGATGACCAGACTTGGGAGGTTGCTCCAGAAGAATGCTGAAAGTCTACTAGCTGAGGTTATGCACATTCTCTGCATGTATATAAAGTGGTGGGTTCTTACAGATATAGCAGAAGGGGCCTGAAAGCACACTTCATGCCATTGTCACCCAGTCTACTGACAGGCGTTGTGCTACATTCGTCTTTTCCCTATTAAAAATGGGCATATTGTGCCAAAAGCAGGAACTTATTCCATACAATTAAGTCTGGGAGTGTGGCTGTCGAAAGATTGCCTGGAAGGTTCTTCCCCTGTGAGATTATAGTCCCCACATTCTGTGATTTCCACCATAAAAAGCTATATTTTGTGAGATAGATGGCATGATCTCAGTCATAGAATTGTACAGTTGGAAGGGACCCCAAGGAATCCTGCGCACAGCCATCCCTGGGTGGGCTTGAACCACCAACCTTCCGGTTAACAACCAGTCACATTGACCCACTAAGCCACAGAGATCATCCATCTCCACGTGGAATCTGAGACTCCAGTTTAGTAGGATATAGCTTTCCATTTAGAACCAGGGCCTCCACTGTAAAGAAGCCACATTATACAGAAGCTAGAAAAGAAGAAGCATTTCTTGCTGTTTTGTCTGTAGTTTTGTGTTAATGTGTTGTGTGAATTGTGGCTCTCATGACACTGCAACACAGACAGTACAGAAAATGAAGAGGAGCAACACTCCCCTCTCCTTCCCCATTTATATGTAATACACAGACATAAGACACATGATGGAGGACTTGGATATTGATAAACGCTATTTATGTGACTGAATTCCCCCCCTCACTTCAGATTAATAAACTTTCTACCAGTTCTATACGAGTGCTCAATTGCCCTTAGTTCTGTCCTGTATTTGAGTTTCAATTTATTCTCCTGGAATTGAGAGGTAGGTGTTAATATGGAGACTAGCTGGCTAGATTTTTGGCAACCCAGAGAGCAACTCTGAGGCACTGAGGTTGTCTTGTCTGTATGCTACCTTTTTACAGTCTTTTTTCTATGTCCCCTTCAAAACCTGAGTTAACCTGGTGAACTACAAGCCTCTTGAGTTCCATATACTTCAATAAAAGCCTGATGTTTTTAGCATTGAGGCTTGCTTGAATATCCCAAGAGTTAAAAGCAGCATGTTCAAAATTGCTTTCTGATTTATTATGAGCTGGTAGATCACACCATTTAGCTAATCATAAGGACTAACGTGATGCTCCCTCCCATGAAGAGATTCTGATTTCTGACCCAGTGGCAGCTGATGCCTGGCAGTCCTGCAGGCAGCAAACTCCACCAGGCTCTGGCCGGATACAGTTAATGGCCACTTTGCTCATGAGATGTGGTCCAGCTTTGTGCTGCAAAGTACATGTAGGCATTTTTGTATTGCCCCTTTGACACTTGAAGGAGTTCACCGGGTTTCAGTTGCGAAAGGGGAGTATTAATCCATGCGAGACATAATGCTAGCCAAACCGGTGTACCTGCTTAATAGGAACTAGCGAAACCCCAAGGAAGTTACTGCTTTAACAATTTATCCAATGGACTTATTACAGGTGCTCAACTGTACTTGATTCACCCTCCGTGTAGCTCTTCTAAAAATAAATAAATCAGAAACTATCTTCAAGCACCTTTGTCAACTGGAATTCAATTGTATCTGGGATATAGTAGACAGTAGCTTTTGAAGAGCAAATGGCAACACTTTTGAAACATGAACAGAAAGATGAAGATCACTTTTTCAATTAGGGTGTAATTGAAAATATATAAGGAAGCTTAAGTGCAACTTGAACCGCCTTTATTGGAGTTTAGCCAAGACGGATGGAGAGCGGTGCGCGCATGCACACACACACACACACACACACACACACACAGCCACAAAAGTAAAGCAATAAAAGAGTAAGAACATAGATTCTCTCTCCTAGCAGAGATTTGTCACCATACAATCTTAACATCATCACATGGCTTACTGCTTCTGAACTTGGTGCCTATTTGCATGTTTTTGTATCAATTGCAGTTTCAGATTAAGTCTACCTGTCAAAACCTCAGGAAAAAGGATATAGGATTGTTCTATCAAGTGTCGAAACTGAAGCAGGCATCCAGTTTTACTCATTTACCAATGAAGATTTTGCTTGTTCATTGAAGAGGGGTGTGTGTGTGTGTGTGTGTCCGTCCGTCCGTGTCCAAAGCCTCTTCACAGGACACATGCAAATATTTCAAACTACTCCCATGGGTTCAAAATGTTTCACATGCA
Organism: Podarcis muralis; assembly: GCF_964188315.1. Taxonomy (NCBI): domain Eukaryota; kingdom Metazoa; phylum Chordata; class Lepidosauria; order Squamata; family Lacertidae; genus Podarcis; species Podarcis muralis. Next base: position 44,937,341 of record NC_135659.1, read on the forward strand.
TTACCTAGTTGTAATCCTTACAACAACCTTGCAAGGTAAAAAACCTAATTATTCTCCATATTGTACGTGGTGTAGACGTGGGAACTGGTGCTGAGAAAGTAGCTTGCCTGGTGTGTTTATGGTGGAGATGTGATTGAACCAGAGACTTCTTGATTCATAGAATCGTCGAGTTGGAAAGGACCACGAGGGTCAACTCGTCCAATCCCCAGTGCAGGGATCTTTTGCCCAACGTGGGGCTTGAACCTGACCTGAAATCAAGAGTCTCGTGCTCTTTTCCATTTGTCTCCTGCAGGAGGAGCAAGAGCAGTAGCAGCTCTGCACCATCCGTTTGGGTGCAACCTGCTTTTCGGTGCTATCTGGTTAGAGAGAGCATGTGTTGTGTGCACAGCAGCCTCGACTTTGTGGGTTGCCAGATTGTTCTTCTAATTGTGCTGCTCAAGATTTAAGCGAGAGGGTTTGTGCAAGGAGTTGTTGACAGGCATTCTCCCTGCAGCAAAGGGGCGCCGGGTGCAGTGTTTAAGCCCGTCCGTACCTTCTCAGCTCCTTTCGACAGCCGAACAGCTTCCAGACTGTAAAGCCTTCTCAATCATCATGGAGCTGGGCGATATTTCGAGCAGAGGGTGACCTGGAGGTGAAAGTCTCAGTATCCCATTACCAATCCCATGAGCCGCCCGACCACCCATTCTAATAAGGTCTAATACACTTGAGAGTCAAATTGCTGCAGACAGAGCTGGAGCAGTTTTGCTTTCTGAAAACCTCTGAATCATACCTAAAATAATTATGCATCCAAAATTGACCGTTCTTCTTCTTCAGAGCATTTTTTTTTTTACATAAAGCCTCGAGGCAGCGAACATATGTGGAATGTAAATCTGAGCTAGCCTTTAGTAGTAGTGAAAGTAGTACAGTTTTTCCACTACATGCTCTTTCATACAGATTATTTAATGGTTTCAGCGCAGGCAGCTTCTGAGCCAAAACGATGATTTCCCTTTTTCGCAAAGGGGAAGCTGGCCTCTAAAAGGCCAAATGTATCAGAACAAAGTTAACACGGAAAAGTGTCATCCCTGAGTTGGCAGACCATGGACCTCCCTGAGGACTGATTCTGGCTGGAAGCCTGTACGCATTTACCTGGGAGTAAGTCACATTGAACTCTGCCCGAATTAATTCTTAGTCAACATGTACAGGCTGTACTGTTATTCCTGCTTTGATAAAACCACCTTCCTTTTCAGTAGCAGGTGAAGTGACTCCCCTTGTCTTTCAACTGGCCATCTTTTCCCTTTAAACACTTAATTGCTATCTACAGGGGAGGCAGAAAAATTGCACTTCTGTTGTAATGAAGGCATCCAAGAGGACAGAATTAATGTAGGGTGTTGAACCTTAAACCCCTCGCATTTGCTAACAAGCAGGCTTCCCTATAGCCTTGCCTGTGTTTATGTGTAACGTGTGTTCAGAGGTTAAAAGGAGTTTGTTCTATGGCTAATGTCAGGGGAAAGATTACCTCTCATTCGTGTAGTCTTATCTTTAAAGGAGAGCTTCTCCATGCAGTTCTAGAAGTAGGCTTATCCAGAAAACAAGGTTGAAGGCTTTCTAGGAATCTCATTAAGGCAAGAGACTTTAATTGATCCCTAAACAATATCCTAGTGTTTGAGCACTAGAACAAAAGACCCTCTTTGCACGTTAAAGTGAAATTAATACCACCATGTTGCAGTAGCATGAAGCTAATGACTGTATATGTATTTGCATCCATGGTTGGATCCTGGTGTGATGTTTCTTCACCCAATCACCCACACTGTAAAATGCTTAACTGGAAGGAACTTTCCTGTCAATTGAATTAATCTTCTGCTCCAGGATACTCAACACGCCTACTGTGAAAGGGCATTTGCAAGGCCCAAGGGATTGTGCTTTTTCCTCTCTCCTCAATTGAAGATGCGGAAATTAAAATGTGTTACTAGAGGCTTGGCCTTGGGTATGCCCATCAAGAGGAAGATGCAGACAAGGAGGAGGTCCTCCTGCTCACAATGTCAAATGGATTATCTCTCTGCAGGAAAATGGGGGCAGCAGTGGCAAACGATGTTGAAAGGGTGAATATGTATCTTGGTGTAAAAGCACATTCAGCAAACACAGTTGCCAAAAACGGCACAGAATCTAAACAAATGCCCATTGGGGCTCTGTTTATAAAAAAAAGATCAATTACTGTAGGCATGGATGTGGTACATGCTCATAATGTAGATAACAGGAGAAGTGGTAACTAGGGTTCAGGTGAGAGGTTCTCTGGTATACGGTGTCCACAGTGTCAAGCTCAAAGCAAAGGCTTGCTGTTGTATGGGGCGTACTTTGTAAGCTGTCAGTAGAAGTATGGCTATAAAACCGTCAGCTAACATAGGTAATTTTAAACAGACTTGCATTTGCAGCTTTTTTGAGGTGAGGCGAGTAGAATGATTGACCACTTTTCTGTTGCACAGAAAGCTCACCTGATGCCAGGTGTTGTTCTTTTACTCTCCCAATGTAACCAGTCAAAGGCTAATTGTAAGCCTTCGTACATTTGTGTTGAGTGGTCGCAGCTACTGACAGGACCCTTTTCGGTTGCTAATTTTAGGAACGTTGTCTAGGAAGATGGGTAAAAGCTGTCACCTCCAATTACACAGAACTTCCCTACTAGGTGCCAGTGGTTTGAAGTTCTTGTCAACTGACCACAGGTGCCATTTTGGGGGGAAATAATACTCTGAGGAACCAGGCACAGCATTCCCAGGCCTTTGGGGATGGGTCTGGGAAGAAGAAATGATGACAAGACCCAAGCACGGGATCAAAATGGCCACAATGATTACAGACATCAGTAGGCTTTGGCGTAGCCATTGGGTGTGTATCTTGAATCGGCCAGCCCATTTGCTGGGTGGTTATTCCTTCAGGGTTGAACCTGGGTTTCTTTGTCTGTCAGGAGAGAGAGAGAGCGACCACACCGCCTTGCTCTGTGTCACTATACAGAAATGCTCCTGGCTCATTTTTTAAATGAACAGAACCATTCTTTTAAACGATTCCTTTGTTCATTTGCATGCTGCTATTTGTTTCTAAATTATATTTAATAATGCAAGCTCCTCCAGTGTAACTTGCTTTGACATCTTGAAGTGTGATGAAGGGATTGGAGGGGCTGGATGAAGAACTGGTAGACTAGGTTCAAATTTCTATTCTCCTCTGAAGCTCACTACGTGATCTTAGGCCAGTCACCATCTGTCAGCCTAACCAACCTCTCTCGGTGCTGTTGTGAACATACAAGGGAGAAGAGAATCATATCTACAGTCCTAACCTTTTTGGAGGAAAAGGTGGGATTAAAATGTAATGAATAAATATAAATCTGATTTAGCACTTTATTTAAATTTGTTATTGGTAATTTAGGGCAGTATTCAACTAACATGTTCCATCAATGCAAGGATTTCTGCTTATGCAGCTTCAACCCCTCACGCCCCACACATACCCCCACCCAATCCACACCCTAGAACAGATTTAGGGGTTGTACGGGGGGGGGGGGGGAGAGTGTCCCGTGGTGCAAGCAGAAATCCCTTTGCTGAAGGATCATTTGTGCAGAACTACACTGTATAAAACCCATTAATGGAAAACTGGCTTTCCTCAATAATGATACATAACTTCTTTATTTCTATCAGGGTCTGGAACAAGGAGCCCAGTTTAGGCAACATAGATATATGATAAATCCAGAGTCAGGCACCAAGGGGCGAAAAACAGGAACCTGGTCCTTCTGTCAGGGTGCTGTGATGGGTGCACAGTTCCCATCTCTTTACAGCCACTGAATCTGAAGGGCTTTTCCACACAGCTGGCACTTTTAAGAAGTTGCGCAATAAATTCATGCTTTTCTCATCAGTTGAGCACAATCTGGGCCTAAGGTTGTTCTTCTGCTCCAGAAATATTGCAGCTTGGGCAGCATTTAACCGCAGTTGTCATCTGGGAAAAGGTGATATTTATCATGCTCACTACTGTTAACTAGCAATAACATTGACAGAGTATTTCTAAAGAGAACAAGCGAGGTGACTCTGTGGTGTTCTACATGTTTTGAAAAATGTGCACGTGATCAGAGAGCACTGAGAGCCAGCCTGGATGGCCAGAGTTTGGCCATTGAGACCAAGCCTCAGGCTAATGAACTTCCTTCTGCCTCTGATATTTGCACATTCTGATTCCTTGTGAATTTGCAAGTTCCCAGCAAGCCATTGTTTTGCCTGTTTGGGATTTAACAGTAAATTGTAGTGTGTTGTGAACAAGAGAGACTTTGGGGGGGGGGGTGGAATTGAAGCACATGAGAGAGGGCAGAGGGAGGACATGAATCTGAGGCTCTAGATTCAGTTACGTACGAACCAAGCTATAATCACTGAAAAACACCAGACTTCTTTTAAAAAGGGAGTTCACCATTTTGCTTCATCATATTTATATACTGCTTAATATGCAAAGTCCCTAAGCAGTTTACATTAAACACGGAAAGATAAGGAAAATAAAAATGTGAATGGTATAAGAAAAATGGTGCTTCTGTTGAAAGGTCGGTTTCATAAGTTTAATTCTGGAAGCTGTGTGTTGCTTTCTCTTACATGGGAACACACTTCTTGACATGTGGAGTAGCTCAGTTGGAAGAGCATGAGACTCTTAATCTCAGTGGTAGGTTCAAGTCCCATGTTGGGCAAGTTTCCTGCATTGGGTTGGACTAGATGACCCTTGCGGTCCCTTCCAACTCTATGATTGTATGTTTTACTTACCGCCCCCCCCCCAACATACAGGGAAGAAGGCTCTTCTCTCCCTCAAAGACAGTACAGTGGTACCTCGGGTTAAGTACTTAATTCGTTCCGGAGGTCCGTTCTTAACCTGAAACTGTTCTTAACCTGAAGACCACTTTAGCTAATGGGGCCTCCTGTTGCTGCTGCGCCGCTGAAGCACAATTTCTGTTCTTATCCTGAAGCAAAGTTCTTAACCTGAAGCACTATTTCTGGGTTAGCGGAGTCTGTAACCTGAAGCGCATGTAACCTGAGGTACCACTGTATCAGTGTGTGTTAACTTTTGCTCTCTGCAACCTTGAAAGCCAGAAACTTGTTATGTCTTGGAACCATAAACGGGGGTTCTGGGGAGTCTAAGGGAGTCTATGGAGGCTAATCTTAACAATTACAGGCAAGCAGATTGCTAGATACCAGAGGACCTCATTGGCCTTAATTTGCCCTTTTTAATGAGACTTTGGTATGTTGACCTCATTTTGTTTCTGTCATATAACTGTTCTGCCATTTGACAGCAGATTGGGCAAGATAAGAATATGTAAGCAGCCTCCCTGTTCTGATGACAGTTTTCTGAGACTTTGCACTTCCCTTTATACCGTTGTGTGCTGTGAGCTTGCTTTTCTTTAGTAGTTTTTAGAGTGCTGTTTTTCTGTTTATCCTCACTCATATTGCATTGGTGTGTTGCCTGCATGTTGCAGTTAGGACAGGTTATGAAACTAACAAAAATGTGCCAAAGTTACAAGTATAAGGTGTATTTGCATGCAGGCCACAAGGTACTGGCTTGATGCTTATATTGATAATAGTTTAGTATTTACGTTTGTGTGTGTGTGTATGTATAGGTGTGTGTGAGAGAGAGCGCACTTTTGGGTTTCTAGGAACATTCATTCTGCAGTATACAGACTTTTTCTAGCTCTTTTGAACTGCTCTTTATGTGAAGCCCTAGCTGCAACTCTTGAGTTCTGACTCAATGCACATGCCAGAGATGTGTGCATAGAATCATAGAATTGTAGAGTTGGATCTAGGAATCTAAACACACAGTCCCCCATCCAATTTGGAGCAATACAGGACCCTGCTTAGCTTTGCAAATGTGCTAGCAGTTTCATTGCTGCACCACTAGGAACGCTTCGATGTGCCCAAGCTTCCTTCATAGTTCCCAGCATAATGTCACACCTTGGCAGACAGACTCAGGCTGTGGGAGATATGAGTGGGGTGGTTGGGGCGAGGGGTTTAAATGCACGATTAGTTTTATTTTAAAATAGCAGATTAAGAGGACTTGAGCATTTACTTATGTGCTTAAGCCTCATTGATTTCAATAGGGTTTGGGCAGGTCTGACTTCATTTTGATTGTATTCACAAATCAAACATGGCAGCGTAGAAGCAAGCAAATTGCATCGTGGGCACCATTCAGAGAAAAATCATCTTGACAGCATGCTTATGTTTTCGGTTGTATCCCCTGCTTAGGCTTACTCTGAATAGACTCGTTGAAATGAATCAACCTGAGTTAGCCATGTCCATTGAATTCAGTAAGTCTACTCTGGGTAGTACTAGCATAGGCTGCAACCTTTTGGGCGGAATTTCAGAGTAATGAGCGTTCCATCTGCACAAGCATTACTCCTCTCTTCCCCCGTATGCTGCTCGGGGGGGGGGGTGTTTCTCCTGACCCAGATACGCAGTCTCTTTTGGGGTATGTGGGGGGAGCAGAGGTGATTGCGCAGGGCTTCTGCTCAGGGTTCAAAATCCCCCAGGTGCCAAGCGCACCTCGCTACTGGCTCAGGTCCAATTGCGACTACATGGAGGTTTCTGGGCCCCTGGTTGTTGGCTGATATCTCCATCGAGATAACTGACTCACTCGCAGCTCCATCATCTCATCGAGGAAAAGTTAGTGCAGGGCTGAGTATATTTGACTCTGTTTCAGCCTCTCCATCGGCCACCCAAATGGAACTGAAAAATCAGTTTGAAAAGCTCTGCTATAGTTAATTAGTTAATACCTATAATTAACTATAGTCCATAGCTAATACCTCTTCCATTTCCACTGTGTGTGTGTGTTTCTCCTCCTTGCATATTGGGAGAAGTGAATTGTTGTAAGAGCAAGCTACAGTGAAGCAGTGTAGTTGGAAGTCATAGAATCGTAGTTGGAAAGGGACCCCTATGGTCATCTAGTCCAACCCCCTGGCAAATAGACATCCTGTTGTGGCAACCATAGCCCAGGGCTCCTTGGTTGAATCCGACCATACGTTTTCTACTTATTGATTCTATTTCTATCACACACACTCCTCCCGAAAGAGCCCAGGCACTACACCATGGAGATGGCAGAGGTGAGATGTGAACTAAGGCTTCCTGAGTCATAGCTAGTCTCAAAGCCGTCACACTGCAACAATTCTTAGTAAGTCCAAAGCGGAAGTTCAAAGTATCCAGAGTGGGATGCGCAGGCCTTCAAGGTGGCTTAGTTGTGGCTGACTGTCAGGATGAAATAGCTGTCAATCCTGCTCAAACCTGTCACCTCTTTCCCCGGGGACAGACTCAGCACAGGATTACTGGTACTTAAAAATTCATGGAAAAACGGTTCTTATCACAACGTCATAATTGTTATGACTCAGAGGAGCAGAATTGCCATTCTGTCCTGCCTATTTTTCTTACTTTTTATTGCATACAGAGTTCTTAGCAGCAGCTGCAGAATCATATGGGGGGGGGGGGAGGAGAGAAAAGCATGCACACACACACACACACACACGCACACACACACACACCAGTGCTTTATTTATGCTAACTGCTGCATTTGACTTGGAAAATGGTATCCCACCGGGTCCTGTGGTCAGCATATTATTGCTTGATTGATGGCTGTCGAACTGGCAGTTCTGGGCAGATTGCAGTGGGTGGAGGAGAACAGATGCTCATTGACTTTAGGGGCTTAGTGTCACCCAAGTCTCAAGACCACATCTGGGGGAGGGGGGAGCAGATGGGAGTACTCTGTTGACACCAGCTATTCTTCTCTGCCTTTTTTGCCCGAAAAGAACCCCAGCACCCCCCCTCCAAGATGCATAATGTCGCCTTTTGTGATGCTTTAAAAGTGGAATGCTGTAGCCCAGAGAAAATGAAGGTGACGCCCACCCACACCCCACTTGACACAAGCTTAGCTTGAACATCATTGTGTTCAGCAGTCGTTAAGGCAGTCACTTTATGAAAAACCATTAGTACAGATCTCTAAGGGATATCGGTCTCCAAAAAGCATGACTGCATTGGTTTCAGTGATTATGACTGGGGTTCCAGAATTCGAGGTGGGAAAATATACAATACCAGGTTCAGCTGTTACAGAGAACCAAATGTTGTCATTGGAATGCTCATTCAAATTAGATAAATACCCAGAATCTGTTTTGCATTGATTGAGGTGGGTTTCTTCCCCTGCCATCTTGTTGTCGTCGCCATGATAAAGGGCAGTATCAGAGAGCATTTTCAATTAATGGAACCTGGATGGCGAAAGGTGTTGGCACTGGTTTGTTACACATAGCAGCTAAGGCCCTGATCTTCCAACAGGTTGGGTTGGGACCATGGGATGGGTTGTGGGTCAATCACAGCTGGTTGAGGCAAACGCTGCCACCGCCATTTTGTTTTATGAGGCAGAACTTCCTTTGCTCTTTCTAAGATAAAAACAGAGCATTGCCACCTCCTTTTGGTATGGAGGGGAAAGGGAGGGTGAGGTAGAGCAGCACACACTTGGAAGGAGTGGAGAGCCTGAAGTAGTGACTGCTTTTTAGCTAAAAAGGAGCTCTGTGTGCTCTTGCCATATGGTTGCTTTCACTTTTCCTTTGCCCTTCACCCAACATAAGCTTTGGCTGTAGGCTAGCGCATGGCACTCTGTACTTGCCCAGAGATCCCCGGATCCCTGTCCTTGGTTCCGAGTCACGAGGGGAGGCAGGTGGCGGCACTTGTGCCATGGCCCTTCCACCGTTTCTCCTTGATAAGCATGATGTTATAGGGAAAGATGGGAAGAGATACATCTCAGGGAGTGGGAAGAGGGAAGTCAAGCTATTGTGGGAGCTTTGGAATCCCCTTCCTCACTGGTTACTGAAGGCCAGCTGTGTGTCCCGATCGTGTCTCTTGCCTGATGCCAAGAGCCTTCCTTTGTATCGGTCCCCCGAAACAAGGTGAGTGAGAAAGCCTCTGTGGTGCAGAAGGAGGCCCAAGGCCAAACCTGTCCCATCTTTTGACAGGTTGAAATCTACTGAACAAAGTGGTGTGCTTAGTGTTCAAGTTCCTTTCTCTGACAATTTCTGTTCTCATCCTGAAGCAAAGTTCTTAACCCAAGGTACTATTTCTGGGTATGTAACCTGACACATCTGTAACCCAAGGCATCTGTAACCTGAGGTACCACTGTACTCACATGGGGATATGGTTCACTGGTAACAAGAAACCATGATTGTCACTGAGTTGTGACAGTACTCAGACTCACAGTCTCCCTGTTCTTCTCTTTAACATACCAAAGGAGGTGATTGGACATACCTGGTTCCTGCTCTTAAACTATAGTTTCCCATGGCATCTGAACTTACTGTGGTTTGTTTAAACCAGGTGTTGTCAACCTGGTCCCTACCACCCGCTAGTGGGCTTTTCAGGATTCCAGGTGGGGCAGTAGGGGGTTCTATGGCACAAGCTGAATCCTCCTTCCATTGAGCACTGGTGGGTGGTAAGGAAATTTTGCCATCAAGAAAGATGCATTAGGGGGCGGTAGGTATAAAAAGATTGAGTTGACTACCCCTGGTTTAAACTATAGCTAGTGAGAACAAGCCAGGATCAAACTGGTTTCAGGTGCTCATTCATTCTGAAATGGTCATAGTTCCTAAGTTTGGAAGTCATGGGAAACCGATTAGTTTTAAAACATGAAGCAGATTCTTCTGATCTTGTGCTCTGTTGAGAGGAAGTCTGAGGTTGGCTGTAACTCAATTTACATAGCAGGAAGCCATCATTTCCCATTAGGCCTGGACTAAGCTATTCTCATCTATAATAAGCAAGCGTTCAGCGGGTGAGACTTTCCCTGCATATTTTTCAGTCCAAGCATTTTCCTTCTTGTATAGTGCTGTTGGGAAATATTGTGTGTGCTGGGCTCTGTACATGCAAATTCATAGATTGATCTTCTGTATCACAGTTTTGATTGCCATGCAAAGGTTCCTGTTACTCTCATTTTACAGCATTGAGATTGGAAGGGAGAGCACAAAGGTGTTAAGGAGGTTCTTGGCAGAGTACAGATTTCTATAAAGCTCTCCCAGGTACAAACTAGTTACACACAGTTGATGAAATGTTGTGGTTGAGTTTTAAAGCCATAGTAAATATTTTGTATAATGCCTTCTAAAATGTCCAGAGCACCCCCTCCCAAATTCTTGCATTTATAGCATAAATCATACGTCCTTCATGTATATGAGTTTTTGCTAGCACAGGGATTGCCAATTGTATTCAGCATGCTCACATGTTTGTTCTGGCTATTGTGGGCCACTGTAGTTTCTTGGCTGCCTGCACCTGTATACTCGCTGGTTGCATTTTGTAAACAAGTTGATAGTTTCATGGCTGCCTCTGTGTTCTGTGCTAGGATGTTGATGTACAGTTCTGCGATATAGTTAGTAAATAGCTTGGTAGTTAATGGCACTTTGAATTTATAGATCTTCTGCTGGGGAACGATGTTACTGTCTTTCTTATATGGAGCCGGTGCAGGTGTAATACCATATTTTCCCGTCTTTAAGACGCCCCCATATATGAGACGCCCCCTATTTTTGTGGACTCCAATTTAAGAAAAAATTGTGTATTTTACTATCTGTGTATAAGGCGGCCCCCAGATTTTTGACATTATATTTTTAGGGGGAAAACCTAGTCTTATACACGGAAAAATACGGTACTCCTGATCTCTTAATTGTGCTTAAATGATCCGGAGCAGATGGAAGGATAGTTGGTGATCAGCGGCTCCTGATTTCCCTGTTCTTCCCTTGTTTAGACTCTGCATACAGGCAGAGTATAGCATTCTAGTAAATAGCCAAAAATGCTGCAAGCCAGGCTTTTGTTTGCTTTGTATTAAATCATCTATTCACCAGCTAGTATTTGATTTAGTACAACAGTGCAGGAAGTATTCATTTCTATATTATTCAATGAACAGCAATTTTCTACTAGTACATTCCCTTGGTACTTTTTACCCAGCCATGCATATACATCTGTTGCTTCAGTCTTCCCCTTCTCAACTTTTCTTTTCTTTTCCTGTAATAGATCAATGAAAGTTGTTCTCGCTATGCGTGTGTGTTTGTGTGTGTTCTTTTCCCCCCTTAGTCAACATTTTTGTTATATAATATTTTCCACTATGTACTAGGGGCTTGACTTTCAATCCCAGTTATATCCTGGGTTTACAAGTAAGGCCCTAATTAATCATGGAAGACTCCTGCACACAAGAGACCTTTTTAGCATCCTGTCCGATATCCCATTTTGTTAGTTTGGGGAACTGAATTTTCACTGCTATTCTTAGGGACGTGAATCATTATTGTCTATAGTTTGAAACAGTGCAGTCATCATATGAGTCAGCATTTTCTGCAAGCTGACTCCTTCAGTTATCACAAACTCCTCTATTGCATGTACATCAGTGGCCATGAAACTTGTGCTACTTTAGGATAGGTGAGCAGCAACATGTTTATCTCATGGGCCCTTTTGCTGGCACGGAAATGTCAACTGATAAAGGTGACCTCGAGCTAAGTCGCTGATACTTTTAATACTTGGGGCAATTGCAGCCATCACCCACGCCTGTTATAATAGCCTGGGCAAAAATGTTTAGCACTAAGCAGCCCAAATACTGCTTTTACTCTACACAGATTCAGTTTTAGGAGTTTCTTCCATAAGTGGTCATCAAGTGCCAGGGCTTGCCCCTCTAATGCTGACCCAGAGAGAGGCGGGGAAGCACTTCACTTTTCTCCTTAGGACTGAATTATAGTTGTTTCCCAGTCTAGGAGAAAGCAAAGGCATGGTCTAAGGCAGGGATGGAGTGAGAACCTGTGTTCTGTTAGATGTTGTTGGACTCCAGCTCCCATTAGTCCCAGCCAGTACGGCCAATTGTCGGGAATTATGGGAGTTGGAGTCCAGCAGCCAAGGATAGCTCAGATTCTTTTTCTCAGGATTGTGGGTTTAAGCCCCACATTGGGCAAAATATCCCTGCATTGGTGGGGGTTGGACTATATGACCCTTGTTGCCCCTTCCAACTCTACAGTTCTTTGATTCTATGGACATATGGAGAGCCGCAGGTTCTTCACCACGGCTCTAAGGGACACTGTTGGAGTGTGGGCTAAATTTGTGTGCTACTCCTGGCAATCCCAGAATTGCCCTCCTCCCAGATTGCAGCCCATTGATTTTGTCACACACAAGAGGCATGAGAAGATACTGAGAACCAAGCCACTCATGATCTGTGTAGCTGCCCCCTCTCTTATGTTTCCAGGTCGCTGTGTGGCAGACCGTTAGAGAGAGGAGCACAAGGTCTTCAGAACTGGATCTTAGAGAGATGCGGTGTGTGCTTTTGTAGAAGTTTCAAAATCAGAACCCCCCTCCCCACCTTGTCTGTCTAGCCTTTTCATATTTGGGGCTAAGTGATAAAATTTGGCACAGTTTCAGATCATCCATCATAGAAATCGCCATCAAGAAACTGCCTCATTTAGTAGATTTACTGACATATTGGAGACATTAGTTCTTAGGAGCTGGAGGTGCTAAATCACAGCAAATCCATGGACTTCATCATCTGCTCAATGCAGAACTTTTCAAACTATGAAGCAGGATATATGACTGCTACATTAACGTTGTATCATTAATCAGTCCTTAAAAACTGGAGTTTCCCCAAAGGACTGGGAGAGAGAGCTCAGGTGCTTTCACTCTATAAATCTGACGTGCCCAGCAGCTGTGGACCTGAACCCTTCCATCCCTATAGTATGCAAAATTATGGGACCATGGCATGATGAATAGTCTGGTTCTGAAGCTATTAGTTTCACTGGGGCTGTCTGTGCATAAACAGGAGATATAGAAACTTGCTGCATTACAGTTGTTCTGCATTATCTTATATTCTCATATAGACTGTTTTTGGAATGTTGGGGAGTGGGTGAAACTATGTTTCTAGTCCTCATGGGTTGGAAAGAAAAGGGTTTTTTCAAAAATGCAATTTATTTCTTCTCATGTTCCTCTGCCTCTTCCCGTTTTCTCTTTTCCACTGACACTCCATCCTGTGCATGTTGTGACATTAGAAGTACATAGATTAGCTTTATAAGGGATGGTGTCTGTGGACACAGTGGTACCCTTTGAGGTCTCCCCCTGGTGCCCATGAAGCCTCTGAACTCCTACTCAGCCCACTCAGTGTCTGCTCGATCATGGGGTAGTGATGGATACCTTTTTCTAATAGTGGTGCTCTTTCTCACTTCCTTTAGTAGCTCTAGGTCCCTTGGATTAACTTCAGTGGAAATGACCGGAGGGAGACGTACCCATTTCACTTGTTCAAGAATCCGAATGTTATATTTAAATATCAAGATCAGCTTCAAACACAGAACCTTTCCTCCTAAAGGTCATGTATGTCGTTGACTTAAAAGTTGACTTTCCACTCTTTCTCCCTGCCCCACACCCACTGGTGGACCTTCCTGGTCCTCTAAACAGTAAGGTAAAGGTAAAGGGACCCCTGACCATTAGGTCCAGTCGTGGCCGACTCTGGGGTTGCGGCACTCATCTCGTTTTATTGGCCGAGGGAGCCGGCATACAGCTTCTGGGTTATGTGGCCAGCATGACTAAGCCGCTTCTGGCGAACCAGAGCAGCGCACGGAAATGCCGTTTACCTTCCCGCCGGAGTGGTACCTATTTATCTACTTGCACTTTGAGGTGCTTTCGAACTGCTAGCTGGACAGGAGCAGCGACCGAGCAATGGGAGCTCACCCTGTCGCGGGGATTCGAACCGCTGACCTTCTGATCAGCAAGCCCTAGGCTCTGTGGTTTAACCCACAGCACCACCAGCGTCCCTTCCTCTAAACAGTAGTTCATTGCTAATACAGTAAGAGCTTGGGTCTGATTTTGCTCACAGCTTAGAGTGGAGATTGTGATGAAGGAGGGACAGGCATGTTGATTGCTGCTTGCTTGAGCCTGCAAACATAAGATTTCATATATTGCTTACATATGTCAACACTGCATTTATGTACAAACCATATGTACACCATCATGTTTGTTGTATATATGTACATGGGAAACCATAGTCCCCCCATAGTCCCCATGATTAATGCCTCATGGGGTAGGAAGCAAGAACAGCCTCCTCTGTCACCATTACTCTTTACAAGACAGCCATGGGTGCACTTGAGCCCTTGCTGTATTTGCTTGTTGTCTGTATAACATTTCTGAGCTCCCCGCTCACTGCCCTCCTTACTTGAAAATCTAAATGTGTCCACGAACCCGAACCTTGAGTTGGGAACAATTGCTGAGGGGCCCCATTCTCTTTAGGTGGACTCCCCATATACACTTAAGAACCCTGGTTTTCCAGGCTTCTAAAACACATGGGAATCTTACACTAATAGAGCAGGTTGACTGCTGCAGACAGCCGGCCTCGACTCACAGGCAGTGGCATGGGGTGAGTGTGCCCACCCCTGCTTCTTCCTCTCCTGTGCAATGTTAATCGTGCAGAGAGGGCTCATGTGCACATGTTAATAGACATTTTAACACGTATCACAGTCTGCTGTTTTTTCCTACATGGAAATAACCACACGTGAAATGGTCTTTTCAGGAATTGACTGGTGAACCTGCCACCTGCTCTTTGCAGATGCTAATTAGTTGTATCATATTCTGTACAGAACCTGCTGGTGGCTTTTGCCCAAGCAAGATAAACTTTTACATGTACTCTGTGATAGAATCTCTCTGCGTCTCTCTGCTCCAAAGACTCCAGTCCTTCTGAGGGCATCTGGATAGTGTTCTGTCATATCGCCATCGGTGCACTTCAAGGCAAAATATCAAGGCTGTTCAACGAAGGAAAGCATATTAGACACATCTAGCCGAGAATATTCTGCTCTTAACATTGAACTCTGCTTCACCCAAATTTTTAATGTCGCAAATGTTGAGCCCCCCAAGTTGTCATGGGTATGATGTCGCTTTCACTTTTACAATTCTTAATAGCCGATTTTTAAATGTGCCTTTCCATTGAAACCTGTTCTCTGAAATCGACAAAGATGCTGTCACCCCTACCCGCTGTTTCCACTGATGCACCACAAAACAGTAGCTGCAGTGCATCCAGAAATGTATTACTGCAGCACATCTGAAATACATGAACTGATCTGTTAAAGATAATGTAATCTCAGACTCTGTGATAGTCTTAACCTTATGCTTGACCTCCGGACTTGGTTTGTTTTCAGCTGAACTGTTCACTTCTCACTAAAGGGCTATCTGACCTGTCATCTGCTGCATGGAAATAATAAATAGAAGAAAATATTGTTGGGGGAAGCAGCTAGGAGTTGGGTCTTAAGAAAATTCCTCACAGATCCAAATGCTACTCTGCATTTTTTAGGACAGAAACTTGGTTTTAGACAATGAAGTTTTAAAAGTTACGCAGAACTTTAGCATTCATTTTGTACTTTCCAGGTGTCTTAGTAGAAACACATAATATATTGCATATTGTTCTCCCAGGCCAGTGAGGTAATAAAAAAAATGATTCATATACAGGCAATCTCTCTAATACAGATATGTAAAAAAAAGTCTCCTCCTTCCCTACTGCTTACCCAGTAAATTAATTTGGTTGTCCATTCCCCTTGCTGTGCAGCTAGCTATAATGCGTGGCTCCTCCAAACCTTCTGACCTCAGTAGCAATTCAAAGTGCACAAATATTTACATACAGCAGAGAAGACCACTGTGGTGTGGTTAAACTCATTTTACCATGAAAGCTCGCTTGCGCTCTCTAGATCTATAGTATATCATGATGAATACAGCATACTGTGACAGTTTTGACTGAAGAAGAACCTAAAAGCTGAATAGCCAGGATATTTTTTGCTGCTCCCTTTTGGTGTCTGGCAACTTTCTATTTCTAAAGTTGTTCATTTTATCTCTTGCTCATTATTTCTGCACCTCAACAGCTGATCACAGACCTGTTCAGCATTATATCCCAGGGAGAACACTCAACCAGTTTTGAGTCTTGGACATGAGTTTGTTCTTTCTACTCATCTGGCAGGGGGAGTTGAGCTACAAACTGGGCTGAACTACACTTGAAGGTGCCATCTCATGGGATGCCCAGTCAAAAACTTTCTTCTCCTGTTAATGGAGACGATTGTTCATGTATCCAAGATACATACTGGGCTGAGAGTCTTCCGTGAACTTGCTTCCCTATTGGTTTGTGTATTTCTTCTTAATATTATGAGAATGTGCACCGTCTTGTTCAAGGCAGTAGTCCTAGAAGCACAACCTGATTTAGCATCTGGGGTGTAGTACAGTGGTACCTTGGGTTACATACGCTTCAGGTTACATACACTTCAGATTACAGACTCCGCTA
The DNA here is from genome assembly GCF_964188315.1 of Podarcis muralis. Classification (NCBI taxonomy): domain Eukaryota; kingdom Metazoa; phylum Chordata; class Lepidosauria; order Squamata; family Lacertidae; genus Podarcis; species Podarcis muralis. Next base: position 44,953,601 of record NC_135659.1, read on the forward strand.
ACCCAGAAATAGTACCTCGGGTTAAGAACTTTGCTTCAGGATAAGAACAGAAATCGTGCTCGGGCGGCGCAGCGGCAGCAGGAGGCCCCATTAGCTAAAGTGGTACTTCAGGTTAAGAACAGTTTCAGGTTAAGAACGGACCTCCGGAACGAATTATCAGAAGCACTGATTTATGCAAAAATGTCCTTTTGCTGTATACTCACAGGGTAGGTTGATACAATCAAATTCTGGCTTAAGAAGCAATATCTGCATATCCTGCGTTATTAAGTCAAGAACGGATCCTACAAGCCATTGTTTTCTCTGTGCTGTGTGTGCTTTTGCACCTGGAAATGGCAGTTATTCCTGGTGCAATGGTGCTGACCCTCAGAAGATTTCTCTTAATTAGCATCTTAATTAGTGATTTGTTGTGTGTGTGGTGATAATTGCGTCTTCTTTCCTTAACTTTGGTTTATAGGGTTGCAATGTTACACTGTGATCTTAAAGTTCACTTAAAATCCCTTCTGCGGGTATCTAAGACTTCCTTCCAAATAAAAAAAAAGGATAAACGGTTGCAGTATTATAATTAAAGATGGCTTTGCATTTACTTTCCTGCATAGAAGTATAAATGTTAAGACAGTGGTAGGTTTTCCACCAGCCCTTTGGAGTTCAAAGAGGTCAGCTCGGATTAATTAATAGCAAAAATTGATAAAGGGAAACAAACACATGCTAAATTAAAGTTGTCCTGATAGCATGACTGGTATGGTGCAGAAAAGGCTAAGAGAGTGAACCAAGGAATGTCTGTTCAGATTTCCCCTTGGCCCTACTCTGCCTTCATCCCCATATAACACTGGTTGCCAATGCATCACCCACAGAGGTCTTATCTGGCACCTACAGGATTCCTCCCTCCCTCTGAAATTAATCTTGAAAGAAGCATCTTGTTGTATCCAGTAGCGTAAGTTGTCCTCTCTCTGTGTGTGGTGCCCATGACTGTTTCTCCAATATGCATATGTGCCCATGGGCTGGCCACTCTTGTACTACAACGTGCGTATTATAATACTGATTCACTTTGCAGGGTTGTGGCAAGGATCACCTATATGCATTTGATGCGCTAAATAAATACCTATTATTACTGCTATTGTAGATAGGTTGATGGTTTATGAGTTGTATATCTACATTATGGCAAGTCCATCAAAGAAATGCAGTTCCATTTAAGACCTAGATTATGTTATGATTTCATTCAGATCAGATTCGGTAAAACTAGCTGTAGCATGGTGCTGATAACACCAAGGTTGCAGGTTCGATCCCCCTACGGAACAGCTGCATGGCCCTGGGTTGGGCTAGATGATCTTCAGGGTGCTTTCCATCTCTATGATTCTGTGATATTTCTTGAATGAGGGTGTTAGTGGACTGGGAAGTGATATTTCTTGAATGAGGGTGTTGGTGGACTGGGAAGTGATATTTCTTGAATGAGGGTGTTGGTGGACTGGGAACTGAAACTATTAGACTAGATCAGGCATGGCCAAACCTGGCCCTCCAGATGTTTTTTGGGACTACAATTCCCATCAACCCTGACCACTGGTCCTGTTAGCTAGGGATGATGGGAGCTGTAGTCCCAAAACACCTGGAGGGCCAAGTGTGGCCATGCCTGGACTAAATAGTGGCATCAGGGTGGAAAGGGCCTGGGACCCTATCACAACTAGGGGTGCTTCTTGTGTCCTGGTGCCGAAAATCGTTTTGGCTACTGTTAGGAGTTTATTGATGATCCAGCATTGCAGCCAAATCTGCAAAGGAAGAGAAAACGTTTGAGAAAGCAGCAGCAATGTTGTAACTGATTGTTCACTACCCATAAGACTGTGAAGGCAACTTGTGTGTTTTTTAAATAAACGTTCACTTTTTAATAAATTAGTTTTCAAGAGAAGCACCCAAAGTCAGGGTGTGATTGATTTCAAAATGAACAAGTTTCCTAAGCCGTTGACTCAGACCAGTTTCCCACGTACTAGCACGTCCTCATATACTGAATGGCTTGGGGACATCCATGTCATACTTAAATCCAAAAGTGATAAATTTATGATAGGGAAACCTCCACCTCTATACAGAAAGTAAATCCAGTAATAATTTTATGTGCTTAAATTATTTGCTTAGACCATAGCTCTCTACTTAGTAGTGACACACTGCAGACTTGTTTATCCTGCGGAAAAACTTTGAAGCTGGGTAGACTCACGCTTGATCCCTTGCCAACTTACGCTTTGCAGAACAGTTTTGTTGAGGCTAGTAGTTTAGTTCATGCAAAGCTTATCTTGATCTCCAGGAATATTGTTTAGGAAGAAACAATGAACCAACTAAATCAGCCATATAATTTGAAAGGAAATTTGCCAGCTTGTTTTCTGCTCTTAACTTCTTCACCACCTTTTTTCCTTGCTAGTAACTCATTTACTGATTCTTGAATGTAAGATGAGAGATTTCTACATAAATGCCTGCACGTGCTTTTGCTTACACTCTCTTTTTCTAGCATTAAAGGGCCAATAGGCCTTTTATCCCCTTTCCAAAAGAGGACTTGTGCAGCTTCTTATCGTGGCATTGTATGCCAAATATAACAGTACCATTGTGCCATTAGACTCTTTGGCTGGGACATTGGTTAGGGTTTTTTGTCGCTGTTATTGATATTAATTTGTTGTATCTTTATAATTACGATTATAAAGATAAAGATATTATTATTGATGTGGAAATCGTTTAATTTGGTTGTGTGCTTTTTGATGTGTTTTATTTATTGTTTATGACTACTTTCATTATATTTGTAATTATGCAAGTCTTTTCATATCATAGGCCGACTTGAGCATGGTTTTTAACTATGGAAATGTGTCATACAAATATTATTAGTTAATAAATTAATTTATTAAATTGGTATATCACCCTTCACCCAGAGATCTCAGGGCGGTTCACAACATAAAATTACAATATAAAAACCACAAAATACATAGTAAAAGATAACAGCCACAACAAACCAATAATACACCCTCCCACGACGCATTTAGAAGGGCACCAGATGTCAGTCAACCAAAGGCTTGGGTGAAGAGGAACTTTTTTTGCCTGGCACCTAGAGGTGTATAATGAAGGTGCCAGGCCGAACCTCCCTGGGGAGAGCATTCCACAAATGGTGGAGCCACTGCAGAAAAGGCCTGTTCTCATGTTACCCTCTGGACCTCTCATGGAGGGGGCACAGGCCACAGGTGATAGCCACAGGGTCCAGGTAGGTTCATATGGAGAGCGACGGTCCTTAGGTATTGTTGACCTAAGCAGTTTAAGGCTTTATGAAATGATCATGACGGGTACAGGTTGTCGCTTGAGAGTTTGAACAGCAACAATAGTGCCACAGCAAGTGTCAGATCGGGCAAAAATCACAGTAGCCCTTCAGTTGCATGTAACCTGAATATAAGCAAGTTAGGAGGTGGTGGCAGGTAAGATTTTAGTTGCCTATAGTCCAAATAGCTACCATATTGGTAGCCTGTTACTCAAAAGTGACTCTGATTGATTGAATTATTCGTATTAATAGAGGTTTTGACAAATGAGGCGACCTGATTACTGAAAGTTTGCTAACGTAGGGCTGACTACATTTTTTCGAATAATAAAAGATTCAAAACTGGGTGTTTTGGAAACACGATTTCTGCTTTTTTTCTTTTTCTTTTTTGGGAGTACAGTGGTACCTCGGGTTACATATGCTTCAGGTTACATACGCTTCAGGTTACAGACTCCACTAACCCAGAAATATTACCTCGGGTTAAGAACTTTGCTTCAGGATGAGAACAGAAATTGTGCTCCAGCGGCGTGGCAGCAGCGGGAGGCCCCATTAGCTAAAGTGGTGCTTCAGGTTAAGAACAGTTTCAGGTTAAGAACATACCTCTGGAACGAATTAAGTACTTAACCCGAGGTACCACTGTAGTTGTCAAACATTTTCCCAAACATATTTTAAGATGAAGGGACTCACAGCAAGTGTTGTTTCTTTACATGCCCTATTGCTCTCGAAGAAGTGTGCGATATACATGGTTTCTGGGATTTTCTAGTTTCTATTTTGTGGTGGCAGTGGGGCTTGGTTTGTTCGGTGGTTGTCTTAAGGTACAATCTGCAGCAATTCCTTTTGGGGGGCTTAAATGATCATTAACAAATCCAGACAAGGCTGTTGTGGTAAAGGCAATACAAAAGCTGCAGCCTGAGGGAAGATTGAAGGGCTCTTCTCTGCAATAAGAGAGTCTTTAGAATTCACACTGCCCCTTTTGTAAAGCTTAGCAGGGTGCTGTACTAATAAAAAGCCCCTGGCTTCTGATGTCACTTCCTTTTGCTGTGTGAAAAACTTTTTCCCATGATGGGAGATGCTGGCTTTGCAGTTGCATGTAGGCTTTTTGCTGAAATTTGCTTCTGCTCAGGTTCGTACCATCCCTCCCCACCCCCTCGAAACTAAAGACTTATTTTGATTTGATTTAAAAACCAAACATAAATAAAAGGACTTTTCTCAGAACACATTCAGGTCCAGTTTATTGAGCAATATATACAAATGGTGTTGAAACATGTGAAAGGGGGGTGTTTTATTGTGGATCCAGCTGCCCCTTTCCATTGGCTTCACATCTTCTGAAGAAGCAAGGTTGATGAAGGGATGTATATAAAACATTTCTTTTCTAGGTAGTGGTTGCTGTTGCACTACTTGTCTTATTTGGGGGGGAATATGTGTCTTGATAAATGACATCCTTCAAAGATGTGGCCTCTTCTCCTGTGGCCTCTGTATGATTGCCAGATGTTGTGGGACAATTCTGCCCTATTTTAATCTGAGTTTCTGAGAGCTATCCTGATACCATTTACATTCTTCCTTGGTTCATTTCCTTAATGAAGATGGCCCCAGACCTTGGTGAAGTGCGAGGCGCAGTCAGTGGAAAGTGCTTGAGTTGTATTATTTATCTCCCCCTCCCCCCCAAAAAATATGTGTATACTGCTTCATCACGGTCATAGCTAAGCACTGTACAAAAGACCCAATATGATAAGACTGAAAATGACTAAAAACTATAAAATCAGAATTCAATTGAAAAGCCTGCTGGAATATTTTTTTTTAAAGTCTTCTTGTCCAACAAATTGGGCCAACAATTAAAGATGCATTGCTCCTTATACATCTGAGCAGCGAGGGACCATTAACATTGACTTCCCCAAAGACGTCTGTGGTCAAGCAGGGATCAGTCTGTCCCTGACTTTGTTAAGTTACCCATTTAACTGTCACACTCATTTGATTTCTCTTCATCCCAAATCAGGGCTGATATCCTGATAATTGGTTTTTTTGGGGATTTCAGAGATTCAGTTGTCCTCTTGCCTTCCTTGTCATCATCTTTGGGCCATAAATGGAACATTCCCACTGAACATACAGCTTCATATTCAGGGTTTCTCTGCCCTTCTTAAGGTCATCCAGAATGGTAGGGTAGGGGTATCTCATAATCCTTGTGTGGTGAACTTTCCTGATTCTCTGACAGGGTGGACAGAAGACATTGTAGTGGGCAGAAGGGGCAGAGGTACCTCTTAATGTTCCACAAACACTAGCTTCCAAAAAGGTACTTCTAGCATAACCAGATAAATATAATACAAGACCACCTTTTTAGATGAACATATCTGGGTATACTAGTTATCCTTCCCACCTAGATTTAGGTATTGGATGCTGACTGTAGATCACCATATCTACTAGGTGACATATCTTTGTAGTTTAGCTTTATGACCAAGATCAGAAGCTGGTAATAGGAACATGGAATTAAAAATTAGCAGTTGAATGTTTCCTGCCCAGGCAAGCCTTATACCAAACTCTCCTCCTAGCTGAAAGTATTTTGTTTATGACACCCCTAAATTGAAAATGAGGAAAACCTATGAATGCTAACCAATCCCTCTTCCCTCAGTTGTTGTTGTTATTTCAGTTTGCTGCTGCTGTGTTTGTTTTGGTATAAACTAAAACCAGATCTCAATGAAATATTTTTAAAAAAATATCTCAGTCTCATTCAGTCAGCTTCTGAGGCGACCCTGCTTTTGTTTTTCAAGTATTTTAAATTGTAAACAGCCTTAGGTGCCTTGGCAGAAAGGTGGCATATAAATGCAATCATTCAGCAAAAATAATTTTGACTTGATCTGTTTCGGAGCTTTTGGAGGGCAAGGGTGTGTGGCTAGGATAGTAAAAGCACGACCAGTTTTGTGTGTGTGTGATTCTTCAGGCGGCATCTAAATGCGATTGTTTGTGGGAGCTTACAGGATTTGGAAGAGTTTTGTTCCCTGTTTGTTTAATTCATCCTATTTCATCCACCTCTAAATGTGCTATACTGTGTGGAATTGCGATAACATCACTTAGACTTTCGCTTGCTTGAAATATCCAGGTGTCAATTTCTACAACAAACAACCAAATTTTAGTCCTTGTGGTCATGAAAAAAAGTTCTGAAAAGGTACACTTAAGAAGTTATGTCACTTTAAAAGTTCAGAAGGTGGGGGAGGGGAAGCAAGACTGGGCATTGATGGGAAGTGATAATGTGCAGCTTTCTTGGTCATGGCTCCTTGCGCTTGTCTCTCATAAGAAAAGTCTTCCCTTTGCCTTTGACCTCTTAAAGCCAGCCAGCCACCCTGCACCTTAGCGAAACCAACCTTAGCACTGCAAACCCTCCCCGGCAATGTAAACTAAATGTACTCATGCGTTAGAATTTGTGCCAGTTCATGCTATTTCTTTCATCACACAGGTAAATTGTTGGCTGCATGTGTGATGCTTAGTGAGTTTGATACTGAAATCTCCCCTTGAATGACGGCCACACACCCTTGTAGTACTACAGATTGCTTGCTAGGGTGAGAACTTAGCAGAAACAGTAGTGGAAGCCTTGAGCTACAAGATGCCTTTTGAAAAAGGAAACAAGACGTCCTTGGCTAGTACAAGCTGGAGGGGAAAATGTAATTGTTTGTCCTTGGAAGCCTTATATTGCGTGTGCGTTGCATAGATGAATCTGTACAGACTTCCCCTCTCCATTGTAACCATAAATTTGACATAATTCATCCTATTTTTCTTCCAAGTGTGCAGACTCCCTATCCTCCTTGAGTCCGCTGAAGAGTTAATCCAGCTTGTGAATTGTACTGCTCTATTTCATCTGTCTTATTGTGAAAGCACCTATATCCTCCTACCAGTTGTCTGAAATCTGCCCATCCTCCATGCCAAATTAGTTTCTTGCTTTCACCAGGCATGAAGAAAGCATCCAGTTTATTGCAGATAGCACTGAATTACATGGTAGCTTACATCAGATTTACCCCCGTGGCCCTTTGCTCTGGTTGACCTACTTCAAAAGGTCTTGAGCTCTTGGAGACTGGCACTTCAGTTTCTGCCTAGAAATCAAGCTGGGCCGCTGAAGCAGGAATGTTTTTTTCTTAGGAGAATGAGTCAAATTGTGCCTGTTCTCTTTCCCCATGTGGTGGTTTAAGACTGCACATTTTATGTAGGAAGTGTCCAGAGGTGATGTTACAACTATGCCTAATCTGAAATGCCCTCTGTTTTTGTTTTCTCTGGTCTGGATAATGAACAACTTTATATAAACAACCAAACCTGGGCAATATGTTATGATTCATGGTGCTCTTTCCTGTGGCCCTAGGGCATCCTGGGAAACCTGTGGCCCTCCAAATGTTGTTGGACTCCAACCCCCATCAACCTTGACCTTTGGCCACGCTGGCTGGAACTGATGGAGTCCAACATCTGGAGGAGTATTGGTTTCCACTCTCAGCCCTAGTGGATTTCCATGTTACAGCATTTGCAGTTGTGTATCAGGTCCATCAGCTGGAAGATTATGATGCTTGGCAGGCTGTGTAGTGAAACACAGATGTGGCAGATGTGCCGAAACAGAACTACTCCCTAGATCAGTGGCAGGCAGACTTCAGGCTTATGGGATGTACTTTGGTTGGGTTTTGTTTGTTTGTTTGTTTGTTTGTTTGTTTGTTTACCAGAATCCCAAAATCACCAGCTCGAGTCAGGTGCTTTAGTAGCTTGTGGTGAGATAGGGACATATCCCTATAATTAAGGAACAGGATGTATTTGAGCAGAAATTTGTTTTCATAGGTTAAATGAGCTCACAGTCCTATCACCCCAAAACCCACTCCTGGTATTACTCCTAAACTTTCTTCAGCAGCCTAAATTAGCAGGAGAGGGGTGGCCTTTTGCTGTTGCCGCTTGAACAGTTGAGAGTCTGAGTTCTTGCTGACCTACTGCAGATCACTCCAGATCTACCAGTAGATCCTGAGCTACCTACTGCCCACCCCTGCCCTAGAGCAATCCTTCTCAAATATTTTGAAGTGGGACCCACCCATACACTTACTGAACCTTATGGGACTCACTTGTAAACTAACTTGACCTTTGGGTCTTCCCTTCCCCTTCTACCACAGAAAATTCAAGATTATCATACAAGAAGTTAACAAAATATTCTTGTTTTCCATGTTTAATGTTAATATAGCTGTGTGCACGTGCAGATATACAAATAGATATACAGCTGGAGGAGGCATAAATGACATGGACTCCTCGTCCCCAAATATATGTCTGCTCCCCACCATATTGCAGTGGTCACTCTGAACTGTACATACACATAGCTCGTTCTGGGAATTAAGGACAAGATAAACTTTTGTTCCAAAATAAACACATGTATTTGATTCCACCTCAGTCTTTCCATATAGTCGTTGTTGTTTAGTCGTTTAGTCGTGTCCGACTCTTCGTGACCCCATGGACCAGAGCACGCCAGGCACTCCTGTCTTTCCATATAGTACATAAGAGCCTACTGGATCAGGCCAATGGCCCATCTGGTCCAGCATCCTGTTCTCACAGATGCCTGTGGGAAACTTGTAAGCAGGATTCGAGCCCGAGAGCACTCTCTCATCGGGTGAGTTTTCAGTAACTGGTATTCAGAAGCATGGCAGCCTCTGACCATTGGAGACGGTCACAATCATCATAGCTAGTGGCCATCAATAAAGTTAACCAGAAGACTTTGCATATAGGAGCAGCCCAGTCCTTTGACACTTTGTGCTGTTCTGATTCTGGTGCTCTTCTAGACTGTTTCTCCTTTGGCAAAGAGCACCCCGTTCCCGTCATACCTGTTCAGAGCAGCTTTCCGTTCTCCTCTTGGAACTGCCAGGTTCGAATGCTGCATTCTGGAGTGCTTTGTGCCAGCTGCTGCTGCAGCGCTTATAAGGTACTGCCTAAGGCAGAGCTAAATATTCTGGGGGCATAGTTGAGATCTCAGTGGTTCAAGCTCCATATGGCTCAAAGGGATTAGTCAAGACTGGTCTCAGGGATTAACTGGGAGGGGGGAGGGGAGCGGGCATGTGGAAGGAGGGGAAAGTTGCTGAGACATTAGAGAGATTTAGAAATCTTGGTTTAGGAGCCACATTGAAGCAAATCTGGTAAAAGAGCCATACATGGCAGGAAAGGAAATCTCTGGAGGTGAAAGGGAAGCGAACTACAGCACAGCCCCTTGTGCTAAGCTGCATCCCAAGTGAACATTTCTGCCAGGAAATACTTGCACAACTGTTTCTTACTTAATTACAGAATATGAAAAAAAGAGAGTTAGGCACACTGATAGGAATAATATCCAGCACTAGTGTAGCCCATGGCAAATGCTTCTCTTCTAATGCTTTTCTAAACATTGTCATTTTTTTTGGCTGGTGTACTGTTTTCCAAATTCCTGATACATGGGGCACAATGTTATTTTCTGGATTAAAATTGGAGGCATGCTACTCGATTCGACTAAAAATAAATGTGTGCGTGTGCATGCACATGTGCGTACACACACACCAACAATAGACAGGCATTATCTTTCAGCTGAGAGATAGCCAATTCATTTTACCTTCTGGGGTCATCCAGTCCCTTTCACCAGTCAGTCCAGGACTCTGGATGGGGCCATAGTTCATGGGCAGCAGTGATGCTTAAGGGATTTCCCCCATACCTCTCACCTCTAGGCCAAATTGCTTCCAAAAATAAAAATCCTGATGCATGTTACTCCCTCCCACAGAATATGATCACTGCCCCATATATTGTGAGTGGGAAGGAAATGGTTGGTGCACAGGCCCTACCTGCTCTGAGGGATATAGAGTGTTGAGAACATCTAAGACCTCTAAGACTTATATAAACCCCTGTTTATATTTCCATGGCACACCTTGGGAGAATAACTGTGCCAGTGACTTTGTGAGGGATTCCTGTTCCACCATTTCCCACCTATCCTTTCCTTGTATTTTGAGGAGCTTCTCAATTTTCAACCAAACATAAACCCATTTCATAATCTTGCTCCGTTTTTGTTCTTATTCCTGTAAGATTCCTTTCTTCATTTTCTCTTTTACTGAAAACATAGTAGAGTCACTGAGAGCTTTCTAGGAATGGAACCGATAATAAAAGTGCACTCCCTTGGCGATTATGAAACTCGCAAATTCTTTCACTCTTAATTTGTGAAGATTACAATATTTGTGAAGAACCAAGATGATCTTGGTTTCAAGAAGCTTTCCTTCCTCTTTTAGGAAGCTATTCAAACTCACCTCTTAAATGAATGTAAATCCCCCTTTGCTCTTTAAATTAAAGAAGAAGAAGAGAGAGTTTCATAATATCTCATTGTCTCCAAAGATCCTCTCAGATCTCTGCACAGCAGTGGGCCTTTTCTGAAACGTACAACCACAAAATCCCATGCACCACTTCTAAGGCAGTAGGACCTTTTAAAGTGTGTGGTGTGAAGAACTAAGGCACAGGACCACCAAAGAAAGAGCTCAATCTGCCATTCTGAAAGAGATTCCTTTGCCCTTAGTTCACTTGCAGCACTTCTAAAACAAGTTCTTTTGTTGTTTGCCCTTTCTTGCCCGGTCCTGACTAGTCCCACAAATGACCATCTGGTACACCTCATGACTTAACCTTAGCACCGACTCAAAGGATTTGTACCATGTCCTGGATAGAAATAGAAAATGCTGGCCTTTGGTGGGTGAAGGATTTGATCGCGCTGCAATCATGCTGCCCTTATAGGACAGTTCTTCTGTGTGTCACAGCCAGTCCTGCTTATAACTCTTCCTCCTCAGTCATGTTCTCCTTACAGATTTAAAGCAAGGATGCAGCATCAAGTTGTGTCAAAGCTTTCTACTCATTTTGTAGTCTGAAAGCAAGTGAAGTCCGGAGTTCATGAAGTCATTCAGTTAAGCACTCAGCACCCCAGTTAACTGTCAAGAACCACATTGCCACAGCCATAAAAGCTGACTTTGCAGTGAGGTATGGATTTACATCCCTTGGTCATTTTGTGCACATTGTGCTGTATCCCAGTGGACTTTGAAAAATGTGGAGTATTGCTGGTCTAAGAAAGAAACGAGCAAATACAGAGATGTTCTTTCCTTTCCAAAAGAGCAGAATAGGGAATGCATAGGTGAGTTTTTGGAGGAGGTTCATTCCTTGGATTCAGAATATCATGCCCTGTAAAGCTCTTTCTTGGTGCTAAGTAGTTGCAAGAAGAGCTGGATGTTGTTGCAATGTGATGGAGCACTAACAAAAGATTTTCATTGCTGTTTTTTGCATGGTTTGTTTGTAAACACTGCTGACAAGGATCCTGGGAAGATCTAAATATTTTTTGTCCCCACCTCTAATATAAGGTGGGCAACCCCAGATCTCAGCCTGCGACTTCCGAGTTAAAATGTGACGGACCCCATGTGGAGGCTGCCAGAAAATGGATCTGTGTAGGAGAACTTGGTGATTCATATGTATAGATGCAGATTTAGAAATAATTACTATAAATACAATGCATCTTGCCATATTGGGAATGACTTATGACCAGGTGACCTGTGCAACTTCAAAGTGTCTCCTTCCCCTTCTTACGATTTTGATCCTTAAAACAGACTTGGAATGGACAGCCTTTCATATAGAGGGCTGTCCTCTGTAAAGTGGGATATTTATGATGACCTTAGCTTACCAATATTTATGGGTACTACAGAGGGGAGAAGAATTGCCACAAAATGGTCTCCCATCGTACTGACGGATTACATTCAGTCAGCTTACACTCATTATCTGGTATTACCTTTGACTTCTGTGTTCTGCCAGCTACTGCCATGTTTTAGTGGCCTTGATGTGGAAACTTTAAAAGTTTGAATTGGCCCTTAGACTGTCAAGAGATGTTTTCAGCCAATGAGAGAGCTTTATCATTCATTTGGCTTTTCTGTAAGCTTCATCTAGAACTTGCATTGATAGACACAGTCTTCCGAATACTCTTCATTTATTTTAAGTGTTGCCATACCAGATGAGGAGAAAAAGACACACGTTGTGACCACCATTTTTCGGGGGGCTGAGGGAACTTTTAAAGAAAGGAAGAATAATAGGAAACAGCTGAGAGCTGCCAGCAGTTAATGCAGTGGCCATGTTGACCCTTTTCACCTCAATTTAAGGCCTTTCCCTCTTGTTGGTGTATTTAATACTTATCAGCTGTGTTTTGTAGACTATATTACAAAACCACTTGCTAAAAATGGTAATTTTGTGTTAGCTTGACACACGTTTTTGTTCGAGGACAGGGAGATCCCCCCTCCTCTTAAAGAAGGGGTAGCGGGGAGAGAGCTTTTGTAGAAAATGTACTCTTCACAGATCAGTAGGCAAGCCAATTATGGGTCTTTCTGAAAGCATGCTCACCAGTGTGCCTGAGAGGGGATTTATTTAAACATGGAGAGGCTGGAGGGGGAAGGGGGCGGATTGGGGGAGACGTGTTACTGCTTCTCTAGGTATACAATGCCTATTTGAATATCTGTGAAAGGTTACAGCAGCATTTGAGAAAAGGGTTTTTATATTATTGCGTGAAGATGGTGGCCATGTAGCTGTCAGCTTTTTGTCTAAATGAAATGGGCATCTTGTCAGGGGCAGGCAGATGGTGCTCACCTGCTCTTGGGCGAGCTCTCCAGCAGTCACCATATAACAGACAGCTGCTAGCAGTAAAATAGGCTTAAGCAAATGTGATATTTTGGCATTCAAGTGCAATAAGAATGAGTGAAAGTCTTTAGTATATGTATTCCCCTTCACCCCCCCCCCTCTTTTTTTAATTCGGGAAACAGTATATAAAGTACTCACCCCTTGGCAGAATATTTCATGTTTTCTATTTTTTTTGTTAACATGCTGGTATACTTCCAGAATAGGGACCCCCCCAATTATATATTTTCCTCTTCATTTTTATGCACCCCACCCTTCCAGAACCTAGCTGACCAAGATTTCCTCCCCTCATCCAGCCACCAAGTAATCACACCTAACTGAAAAGTCAGAGGAAATAGCTGGCTAAATACAAAGACAGCAAAAGATATCACTGAAGCTTACTTTTCTAAACCTAATTCATATTTTTCATCTCCCGCCCTTCTCAGCTTTTCCCAAAAGAATTCCCCTTTCAGAATGATAGGGTTTATTTTTAATGCTGACAATTCCTCCTGCGGCAGCTTCTGTAGTTAGTGCCTTTCCTAGTTTCCACTCAGCATGTCTCTCACACCCCTTCTTCTACCCTGAGGACATAGAACACAGCATAATTTATCAAAGCAACTTGGGGCATTCCATTATGTGACAATTTTAGAAGTTTAGGTGAGCAAATAGGACGTTTTTCTATTGAGCTCCCCTTATGTGGCATGGGTCATACTGGAGTGAGCTCATCCAAAGTTTTGGATAATCAAGAGTTCATACGAAGGGGTGTGTGAGAGAGGCAGCTATCTGCCTGAAAGACACCAAATGTCAGCCCCCTGCCCAATTTCAAAGAAGTGAATGGAGGATACAACCAGCTCAGCCCTTTGCCAAGCAATAAGCAGAAACAACAGACACTCCATAATACTTCCCTCACAAAGGGTGGTGGAACAGCAGCAGAAGTACTGGTCACTACAACCAGAAATTTTGTGTGTGTGTGTGTGTGTGTGTGTGTGTGTGTGTGTGAGAGAGAGAGAGAGAGAGAGAGAGAGAGAGAGAGAGAGAGAGAGCAATGCACGCTATGTATGTATGTATGTATGTATGTATGTATGTATGGGTATTGAGAGGGGATATTGTAAACAATAGGGGCAAATGACCATAAAATGCAAGAGGTATAGTCTTTGGCAAAGCTTAAATATGTACAAGGTAAGTACAGTAACCATTAACAGCAGCAGCAACAACAACAACAATTTATTATTTATACCCCGCCCATCTGGCTGGGTTTCCCAGTGCCAATTATTGGTGAATGGCTATACTGTGTTTATTTTGTATATATTTAAACAAGACATAAGAATTGTCATCTGCTGCATTTCACAACCATTTAGCCCAAATATTTACATTTTTCTTTCTATATACATGTGTGCGTACAATATGCACTTAACAACTGAAGAAAACACGCCATCCATCCAGTTAAGTGAATATTAGATTCTTAGTTTGTTCCTGCAAAACTGCAAATACTTTTTGCCTTTCAAAAACTGCAAATACTTTATGCCTTTCAATGAGTAGCATGATCAACCTTTAATAGCTGAATTGTGACTCTTAGAGCATGCCTTTCCCAACGAAGCTTGGTTCGGGGTTTGGGACGGGTACAGATTCTTCACAGCCTCTGTGCAGTCCTGCAAATGCAAATTCAAGCTGCGAATTGGAACCTTTTGGAGGGCTGGTGAAGGCATATTCAATGCATCCTTCTTGATTTTAATACCTTCAGTTGGGGCCACTTTGCATGGCTTTTAAAGCCTTGTATTCTGTGTATTCTCCATAAGGGAATCAGCCTCCCTTTTTCTATGGTTGCCTCCCAAAGCCCAGTTGAGTGTGTTGCCCATTTGTGTTTAACTTTGTGTTGTGTTGGCTGTTTTGTTGTTTTCTTTTCTTCAGAGAAGTGGTATTTCCCCCCCCCCCCCATTTATATTGTTTCGAATCTCGGGGGGTGGGGGTGGATTTTGAAGAGCTTCATCATCTAGATTCCTCTTATGATGCCTTTTATCTTTAAACATAAAGAGAGATGAAATGCAAGTACATGTGTGTGTCCAGACGGGAGGTATACTGATCAGCCATGTGGCAGAGTGACCCTTGGTAATTGCAACATGGTGGTTATAGCACATGAAGTGAGAAGTGTTGCAGCGAGTAAACACCCATCTGCTTTAATGCTCACAACTTTGCAGAAACTCTGGCAATTTACCTCTCCCAACAGCTTTGTTGCCTCGCTTTTTTCTTTTGTTTTAAAAACTCTGAAGATTGAGCTGTAAGCTTTTTCTTTAAAGCGTGTGTAAGTAACAGAAGATACAGGCCCAGAGGGAGCCAGTACAGCAGTAAAATGAGGCATAATTTCTCTCTTGGAGTAGCATGGGAGTGAAGCTATAGTGTAGGGTGTGAAGAAATATTGATGGTGTCAATTGTCATGCCAATAAAACCAAACAATATCGCCTGATACATTAATGGTAGATTAATTGTTCTAAAGCCATTGCAGAATCTAATGAAAGTTTTATATATTTATTTTATATAACTTTTTTGGCAGGTGGAGCCTTTAAATGGCTAGTATTGATTGTTGGATCAGAGCCTAGTGTTTGCTGCTGGTGGAATTACTAGACGAAAATTTATAGTTAATTAATACCTGTGTATGTACATCATTTTTAAGCCTGCTAATTGCATGTGCCTTTGGTGAAAACCTTTTTGAGTCCTTCTGGCAGTGTTGGGAGCTCATAAACTTTTTAAAATTGTTTAGATTGGAGATGGATGTTGTACTGGTGGGTTGGCGTGGCTGAAAACCATAACCCACGCCTAGCAAGCTAGATCGGCAGAGTGATGTTTCTGCTCGTTTGCAATTGTCCAAGGTTTGGGAGCAAAAGTAATCATCCTAGATGGTTCTGGTACCGGGTGGTTGCGGTTTCCTTGGGAATGTAGTCTTTGGGTGCTTCTAGATGGGTGGGGCAGGCCTTGGGCCCTTTTTGCCTCAGCCAGAGAAAGAGGGCAGAGTGCATCCCGCTCCTTCACCTGTGCCTACAAAGAGTTCCCTTTCCCCTATCTCCCTGCTCTTTTGTCTTTTTACCTTTCAAGCCACACCAACTTCCTGCCGCTGTTGCTTTGCTTGTGAGTAGGCCCTTACTCCCAAGCAGGCAATAATTTATGAGGAGGCCTCTCTCTTGTTGAATGGGATTGGCCCTGTGGAATAGCAGACTTCCCAAAGGGCTGTCTTCCGCCACTCAGCCTTGTACTTCCCATTCCACCAGTGGTGTAGCATGGGTTGTCAGCACCCGGGGCAAGGCAAGTAATTTGCGCCCCCTAACCTGTGGATTTTAGAGCTGTGAGTGCAAGCAGCCCCCCCAGATGTTGCGCCCGGTGTGGCCGGGCCCCCTGCACCCCCCACCCTATGCCACTGCATTCCACCCCTATATCTCGGGTAATTGAGCAAGGAGTATGTGCTCCTGGAAGCCCAAGTGGGATGGCTTTGTGAAAAAATAAATTTGTACTTGCCGCTCTTGCCCTATTGCACTGCCTTGTGCTTCCTTTCTACAGAGATTCTGTTGTCTCTGCTTCTGGATAACTTCATCATCTCCAAGTATAGTTCTTTAATAGTTATTATTCCACCAACACTGCTGGAGAATTTGAACATATACCTGTTTGGCTTGCGTAGTACTGATGGCCCTGGAAAGCGGATGGTTGCTGGCATATTCTGTATTGAAATTTGAAGTCTTTAAAACTGCAGTGTTTGGCCTTAGAGGCATCGTGACATGGCAGAAATGCTCAAATACAAGGCACTAAACGCTGAGTATACTTTTTCTGTGCTTTAGGGAAAAGATGCTTTGAAGCTGACATGCTGTCGTATGTCATGCCACCCATCTCCCAAGTATTTTATGTGGCTTGATTACTGACATACTATTAAATCCCTTTGTTGACATAACACAAAATGAGCGCACTTGTTTTCCTCTGCCAAATGTATACATCTTGCGTTCTTACGCTTGGGAGCATTATCCATCCATGGAGGGTGGGGGTGGAGGGGGAAGGAAACAATCAGCTGCTGAATAGCTTGAATGATCTCTAAAAACACTTCTCTACCACCAGCTTTTATGACAAATAGATAAAGATGCTAAAAGTTGTAAGGGGAGCTAAGCAGCTTAACTGAGTTGAATTTTCTAGTCAGCTGGCTAGCATTATGAATGACTGAAGATGGCAATATGAAGCTGTTGCTCATACTCCCTTTTTAGCATACTACTAGTTTGAAAGAACACCCTGGTCAGTATGAAAGCAAACTTTAGAAAGTTAGAAAAACTATCTTTGGCAAGAGTATTCTGTCTTGCCATGTTTTTAGGGTGTATGTCTGCATGACCTGGTTTTTGGTATGATACGTCGTGAACGTACAGGCGGTACAGTCAGCATCTAATTCTTTGTCATGATCCTGAATAATATTCCACTTTCAGCTTTCATGTGGGTGGGGGAGAGGACAGCTGAAGAGAAACGCTACAGGGGATGCTGCTAAAGACCTAACCTGTTATGTTTCTTATTCCAGAACGCGACAGCTCTGTTGAATAGAGCACATCAAAACTTAAATTCCATAGAATGCAAGTTGCAGCAAATTTCTTTGTAATGTTTTCGATTTTGATGTGCTAACATGACTTAACAAGCAAGTGGTTTCCTCAAAGCTTTCAAACACTGCAGGGCTACAATGCCTTAAATTTCTCTCCCCTCGTGTGTGTGTGTGTGTACATGCGTGCAGGCTTCCTTTTTTCTTTTCCTGTTGTTTTACACTTGTTCATGTTCATTCCCCCTTTTAATTTGGTTGCTGTGAAGTTTTACAACCCTGCCAAGCTATTTCCTTGGGATATATTTAGACAAAGCAAGATCAGCAGAGAGTCTCAGTATGTTTGTACAAGGATGTTTGTAAATGTTAGCAAGTAACCACTGCCAGGCTTTTGAACGTGTATGTCCATGAGATACCACCAAGAGCCATTGACAAAACTGTGAATGACTGGAGAGGTTTCCTAATGGTGAAGAGGGAAGCCTGTGTGTGTGTTTTTGTGTGTGAGTGTGTGAAAACTGAAGCTGTCCTGGTGTAGCTGCCTTGTCAGATTACTCTTTACAAGAGAAACAGGAAAATAGGCCTTGTATTAGCATGAGGTACTATGAAATTGTTAGCTTTTTAAAAATGTATTGGTTAGTGTATTTGTAACAGAATAAAATCAGAGCTCTAACTGACTTGAGGGACAAGCCTTTGACTTGTCTCTGGAATGGCTGCTTAGGTCTGTGACGTGTCAGGGAAGGAAAATTTTAAATCTGATAAAATTGTAAATCATTAGAAAATTCAAGATGGAATTTATATTCGTCAGTAATCTTCCCCCTCAGTAAAACCTTCTTAACCCTTCCCTCATAAGCCCCTGCAGGAAAGTTCCAGATCAGGAAGACAGACACACACACAAATTTAGAGTGTTGGTACTGAAAAATCCACACTGCTTTTATTATTTATTCATTTATTAAATTTATCGGTCGCTTTTCTGCCACGGCAACTCAAAGCCCCTCATAGACTCATAGAGTCATTACTCCAACGCCCTGCAGTTCAGGAATTTTTTTCCTAACATGGGGCTCGAATTTAGGACCATGAGATTAAGAGTCTCATGCTCTACCAACTGAGCTATTTCATATCGGTAAACCACATCAACTACAGACATGTTACAGTATCTTTAAGCAAAAAGGGGTGGGGCTGTAGCAACAGTCTCCCACCCGCAATAATGGACACACACACATACATCAGAGGTACTAGAAAATAATCACACATCTCTTTTTTCTAAGCATTAGATCAGTGTTTCTAAAAGTTACTGTGTGCTCATAAGAACTACTAAGATAAATATTTTGCTGGTAACAAAGGCACCGTTGTTTATAATCATGTTCAATATTTAACAGTGTTTTGACCTGGAACATAAGGGTGGGTGGGTGGGTGGGTGAGTGAGTGAGTAAATGAATGAATGTTATATATAAAATTTATCTATGTAGATGGTTCAGGTACCCCTGCCCACCCATACTTGAATTGTACAGAAGGCATAACACGAAAGAAACTGTTCCAACTGTAACTATGAAACTTTAAACTTTTATCAGAGCACTGGTTTTGTTGTATGATGTGGTGGCGGCACCAGGAGACCTACCATCATCCAAGATGCAAAATTGATCACTTGCGCCTTGTGTTACCTTGACTGCTAACATGTGATGCTTGTTTTGGGTACCAAATCTGTCCCATGCATGTAATGCTGGACCTTATAGCTCAGCATAGAGAGACTTTGCCATAATTCTAGAAACTTCCCAATGTATAATTCTATACACTTCTATACATATCAATATACTGGTGCTGTGGGTGGAGCTTTGGTGGCAAAAAGTTGTATTTTTTCTTGGAGTTTTATGTCTGGACAGGCCTGTAGTGGTGGCTGAGCAGATGACTCTCACTGCTGAAATTTGGTCCAAACCCCTGTCCTTTCAAGTGCTGTTCATATCTGATGCCTTCATTTGGGAACAATTCTTCTAACCTGGAATAGTCTTTCCGAAGGTATAATTTTGAACAAATGAAGGTGCCTTATACTGAGTCAGATATCCAGCTCATTTAGCCTAATAATGTCAGCTTTAAGCAGTAATATCTATTGCCAGTGGTAAACTGCTTTCCAAGCCCTGCTACCTGAGATTCATTTAAATAGGGACAACAGGAATCGAACCTGGAACCACTCTGAATGCTATGCACGTATGCTACCCCTGAATTATGGCTTCTTATACAATGCGTCATACGTATTTGTAAATTTAGATGCAGTTTTGAATGAAAACACCCTTCATGCGCTTGGCTTCTTAAAGACTTTGGCAAAACCAATTTTGGTCATCTAGTTCCTCCTACAAGAGTAAATTTCAGCAAGAGGTAGATAGAGCAGTATGATTAATTAGACTGCTAGAACATTTAGGACTTGCATTTCAAATAGCTGTTCTTCATGTTTCCAGTGTGTTTCTAAAAGAGGGGATTAAGCTGTGTGTGTCAACAGTTGGCAGGGAAAGGGAGACTTATGTGTAACTTATGTGCGCACTATTCATAATTTATTGTAACACATGCTTTTAGATGTTAGTTGGAAAGAGTGTAGCAGTCTATTTTAATTATTATAGTTACAGGCTATTAGCACCACATCTAAGAGTAAAGCAGTATTGCCGCTAATGTGGAAATTATTCCAAAGTACCTGATATTTCATTCACAGTGTATCCCAGCCTGTCTTAAAGGAGTTCTGAAAACTCTGTGCAAAATTTTGTCTGGGGGGGAAAAAACCCCAACCCTTTATTTATATACAAGATCCTTCAACTGCGTGCTCATGAATGCCCTTGAAGTTTGGCCATAAAGGCCTGTCGGAGACATCATGGCTCGGGTTTAGACATTGTGGCCCGTGGTTGGGAACTTGCTTTGTGTTTGCACATTTCTTCCTTCCTGTCTTTTTTCACTTCTGAATCCATACAATATGATTCCATGGTTTTCATTTCTGGTTGGGAGGCCAATCATGGTTTGTGGGTAACTAGAGTTTGCTTTATTTCACATGCAAACTATGGTTATAGCAAAGCAGGAAGAGCAGAAAAAGAGGAGGAGGGAGTGGGAACAGAGCACATTACTGACAGCAAAACTGGACCAATGTTTCTGGACTTCTAACCACGGTTTAAGCAATTGGGAACTTGTTGTGAGGCTCTCCTGAACTCTCTTCATCTTCTCTCAACTCTTTCATGACACCCATATTTTCAGAATTAACCATGGTGAAGTGTGACATCTGTAAAAAGGTGATCATTAACAAGCATTGCCTTTTTATCCCAGAATTTACAAACCAGCTTCAAACTGAACTTCTAAATTCTAGTTAAAGCTAACCATGGTTGACATTAATGTTTGTGCAGATATAATGCAATGCTCTGATTAATGCTGAAAATGGGAGAGTGGAACATCCCTAACTTTAACCATGGTTAGAAGATCAGGAGATATAAAAGTTTACCACGAATTAAGAATGTAGTGATAGGGCAACTATTCAGATCATCTTTGGGCCTGGGGCCTGGTCTATCAACAGGTCTATGACTTCTACAACTAACCTTCGTGTTTGACCCTTAGAAATAAAATTATATTTTAAAAATTAGATTAAAACCTCAATTTGTGGGTACAGCAAGCAGTTGGCAACAGCTTTTACTCAATCGCTGTCCTTGCTGGGAGCCACAAAAGACCTAGAAATTGAAAAGTAGCAGGGATGTAGGCTTTTACTCTTGCTTTTGACTGTTTAAACGATGGTTATGCGTAACTGCTGCTATATTGCAGATAGATATATATATATATATATATATATATATATATATATATATATATATGAGAATGAATTGTTTATATGCAGCAGCATAAGTACTCATTAGGCTTTTCAAGGAGTGAATGTTGAAGAAGAAAAAAAAGTGTTGGTAATTTCACAAGCGCAGCCCAGGCAGAAGTACACTGGAACTATTAACCCAACAGGGCAGTGAGATGAATTTTGAAATAAAAACAAACAAACCCATCTCCTGCTTAGATCTGTATGAAATGGCCAAGATAGTGCTTTACTCTAAAGTTAATCGGGTTAGCATGAGGTGTGGTAGTGTTCTATTATTAAATTTAAAACCTCACTATATAAGATGAAGGCAGCTTTAATGAGATGAAAAGGCTTAACAGGAGTCCACTTAAATTACCTGTTTGTGCAGTCTGTTTAAACCCTGACCCGTAGTGTTGTCGTTTCTTTTACACTTTTGTAGTCTAGACTCTGGGAAGAAAACTGGGCAGAGATATTATCAATCTGACCCAGCCATCTCTGCTGGGGATGGTCTGTAGTAGTGTGTACCCTCAGGATATGTTTCTTGGACAAAAGCACCCTTTGGTATTTTTGAAGAGCCAGTTGGATATTAGTCATTGCTGAGACAAATTTATGCTGATGAATACAAACACTCTTATCAGATATTTTGGACACTGTTGTCCTTCTCCCTGCTTACCTCTGCTGTACTATTGTAGGTTACTTTTAAATGTTCCATTTGCCTTATGTTGACTCTTTTAACTATTATACCACACTGGCTCTTTGCAGTAGCATCTAGTTTTTGCCTGGCATGTTATTTAATAGACTGCTCTTCTTCCGTATTATTTGACAATAAGGTCAGTGCTGAGCTTCCTTTGGAACATTAAAATCTGTCCCAGGCATGAAGCACATGGCGGTGAGGTGGGGTGAGACAAAAGCCTACCAAACTTTGCTTGTCCAACCGGTCTGTGAGGTTGAGCAGAGAGACCCCAAGGGCCAAGAATTATGCTTGTGATTCAAGTGGGAATATATACCCATACTTTATGAGGTTAACTTCAATTTTCAGCACAGTGACCCATTAAGCTGCTTTGCTTTGTGCCACTTGTAACGGGGGAAAGAAGCAGTGGGGATGGCAGTTTGTGATTATCCTGACAGGGGGATTGAATGAAAGGGACGTGAGTGCTGAAATAAGCACTATTTGCCCCTTACTGTTCAAATAGGAGATTGAACGAAAGACCCTTGAGCGGAGCATTTTGAGCTAAAGGTGCAAATTCACAGACTGTCTTATCTAAACTGCTAAAGTACTTACTCTGTAAGCTTGTCAGCGTGTACAAAATAGTAGGAGGTTAAACAGTCAAGAGGCATGCTACCGCTTACACCTTCCTAGTTGTGTCAAGTCTTCTCTAGTGCGCATCAGCGACTTGTGTTCCCTTTTGGCCAACATTTCTTTCATAAAATGAATTGCTGTTGTCATTGCTATTTGTCTCTTAGTTTGGGACAAAAGTGCCCATAATACTGCGGGCCAAGCTAGTTCCCCCAATAAAAGATACTTCCAAAAATGACCTCAAGGTAACCGAGTCCAGGCCCCCACATCCAACCCATGCAGCAATCTCCTGCAGATAAAAATTCTGATATCCAGACTGCTGTGTACCACAGAGAGATGGCAGAACTGGCGTATGTTTGCAGATGTATAAGCCACTTCACAACCAACAGCTGCTGAAATGGTGTACAATAAAGGTGCACTTGCTACAGCTTTCATCAGGAGTGTTGCTTGTTTTTCTCCTGGTCTTGCCTCTTTCTGTACCTGTGGGTACTAAAAGAGAGACTACAAAGCGCTATTGTTTTTAAGAGAGCAAGAACAACATACCTTTAAAGAAGAGTGGAAAACATTTATTGAATATATGGAAAATAATTGTATACAGCTGAAAATGCTGGCAGCACTAAGATAAATTCAACAGAGTAAACTTTTTTTGATGGATGTAAAAGTGGAAAACTGATTTGAATGTTTATAGTAAAATATGCAGGGATGTTATGATATGTAAAACGAACCATGGAAGGAGAAGAAGGGAAGTCATTGGATATTTTAAAGTTTGTAAAATGTTTATTTGGAAATGGAAAACGGAAACTTTAATTTAAAAATTCATTTTTTAAAAAGAGAGAAAGTACTATTTAAGAGCTGCTTAGCAGGTCCTGCCAAATGCGCACAGATTTATTGCATAGCAGGGTTTGCCTTAAATGGGTGGACCAAGCCCAGATGCCTCCTCATTTCCATTGCAGCCTGTTTTGCAAAAAGACTTGCATCTGAAAGAGATGCAGAATTGTTTTTCACACTGTAAGATGAGAAGAAATGCCAGTCGATGTTGAGGGCGAAGAGAGGAGGTACA
Source organism: Podarcis muralis (assembly GCF_964188315.1). NCBI lineage: Eukaryota > Metazoa > Chordata > Lepidosauria > Squamata > Lacertidae > Podarcis > Podarcis muralis. The sequence continues at coordinate 44,977,222 of NC_135659.1, forward strand.
GGAAAATTTCCTTTGGCCAGGTTAAGGATTTGAACTATAGGGCAGTGTTTCCCAAACGTTTTTGGGCAACGGCACACCTGTTTACCGGAAAAAAATCTCGCGGCACACCACCATTAAAGCCCCGCCCCCGTGACGTCATTCGGGGAGCCGGCGGCCCGGGCCTGAGCTGGAAGGAGAGGCGGTGCTTTTCGGCACAAGGCAATCGGCCTGGAATTGTTTCCCGCGCGCTGCGAAAGGGAACAGCTGCGGTCGCGCGAACCCTCCGGCGCTGGGAGGGGAAAGGGCGGAGTCGCAGAGCACCAGCTGGCCGAGCGGTTGCGCGCAGCGTTGCGCTTTTGGAGAGCGTGCGGCTGCTGCTAGGGGATCCGGGGACGTGAGCAGGCCTGGCCCGACCCGGGTTGAAGGAGGACAAGCCGGCAGCGCGCCAAGTGAGTTCGGTTGCGCACGACGGCCCCCGCTCCCCCCACCCCCGCCGGATCCTCGCCGCCGCCGCCTCTCGCCCGCCTCCCTCCCACGGCACACCACCCGATGTCTCACGGCACAGTAGTGTGCCGCGGAACACCGGTTGGGAAACACTGCTATAGGGTATCCATTATCAAGTGCGTGCTTTCCCCTCAAGCCGATTTAAATGGGCTGCCTTATGGGTTGATACCTAATGTAGCTGTCTGCATTTCTTCACTCACAAATATTGTGACTGACAGCAAACCACCCCAGCTGCAGGGCGGAGGTCAAGGGTTAAATGAGTGTAGAGACTGAGCTGCTCTCCCCTGCCCCAACCAAGAAGTTATTCCAGAACAGAACCGAAGCTGAAGAAAGCTCTCACATAGCTGCTTGGAATACATTGACTAATCCACATTCTCTTGGAAGCATGTTTGGGGAGGGGGGTGTTTGCATGAGTAAAACAAGTTCTTAATAACACATGTGTGGTTCTAGACTTGAATTCAGACCTGTTGGTAATAAGAGGCTTCATAGGTAAGGAGAACCTTGTCAGCCCGCTGTTAATACCTGATTCAGTTAATGTGGTTAAGGTTGCATTTAAGACATAGCAGAAACCGTTCAGGTTGTGCTAGGTACAGGTCTGTAAATGCTTACCTTTCAATAAACAGGTCACTGACCTGGGGAGCTGGCCTAAAAGGTCACAATTGGCAAATGTAGAGTTACATGTCTGGTACCTTAAAAAAAAATATCAAGCAGTTTCAGGTATCTTAAAACTGTTAGGCCTAGGTAGCCTCTGTTTAGTCTGCTTTACTGATGGCTTAGAGTTACCACTATTACCTAGAAGTATTATGTAGCTCAATAAAAAGATGCATGTAGTGAATTTACTAAACAACTTGTTTCATTAAGTGGCTTATTGCCTGGCAAAATACTGCTGTTGCTTGTTTCAGACTGGACAAGAGGTAATGAAACTGAAGACTCCAGTAAATTATCAAAATAACAAGCAGGCATCTTTCAGTGACTCTTTTTTTAAATAGAGGGACAGTTAATCAATCTGCTACTAGAAGCCTTTAATCCTGTAAATATATCTGGGATAGTTTTTGCCAAACAGACCAATTATTTACTTATTAATGCTGCTCAGAAATGTAAGACAGCTCAAGCCATTATTTGTGGGTTGATTAAATGTGACTTGGTACCCTAGGATTACAACTAGCGTTGCCAGGTACTGTAGACCCAAACCTTGACTGGATTTTCTGCCTTTTACATTTCATAGTAACAAAGGTGGCATGAAATTTAAACTGCACAGATTAACCCTGAGCACGTGAAAGTTTAATTACAGTGCTTCAGTAAATTGAATCAATCCTTGTACCTTTTGGGAAAGTAGCACAATAATGAACTCCACTTTACAGGTGGATAGAGGTGAAGTGATATGACAAAGGTTTTGTCACATGCTGCAGAACCAGAAATGAAATTTTCTGTATTCTGTATTTCTACCAGTACCCGTAATAGGCTTTGCATTGCACAAGTATTCTCTTCTGCTTTATTATGGATGCTGTATTCGTTGTTGGGTGGCATGAAAAACCTTCCTTTAAAAAACTTCCTTATTGACTGCCAATTTGTTCTTTTAACCATTATGTTGTAGGTTGGGGCACATTTTCCAAACAGTAATATTGTTATTATAAGGGCTATATGTTTGTTTTTAGCCTCGGACCACGGATGTAAAATTATTGGGCCATGGATTTAACCCTGCTGTATACTTTTTGGCGGTTAGTTGTCAGGTGGGCATCCTACTCTGTCTAAAGTACAGTGGTACCTCGGGTTAAGAACTTAATTCGTTCCGGAGGTCCGTTCTTAACCTGAAACTGTTCTTAACCTGAGGTACCACTTTAGCTAATGGGGCCTCCTGCTACTGCTGCTGCTGCGCCACCACTGCACGATTTCTGTTCTCATCCTGAAGCAAAGTTCTTAACCCGAGGTACTATTTCTGGGTTAGCGGAGTCTGTAACCTGAAGCGTATGTAACCTGAAGCGTATGTAACCCGAGGTACCACTGTAATTGTTACTTTCCATAAGCGCTCTGACCATGTTTCTGTACACCGCATTTCCTCTTCGAAAAGCAAGTGTAGAAACCATGTCACTGCAGTGCATAACTCTTGCTTGCCTGGTCCTATTTGTTACTTTCAGTCATATAATCCAAATGCTGAATATATATTTTTTAACTCAAGCTAACCCAGAAGAGTAAACACAGTTCAGATAACTGTCGGGTTTCTTCCTGCTTTCCTGCGTATCACTGACTCCATTCATTGCACCTAGGCTAAGTTTATTGAAGGCACCAGGGAGGTTCCACATGTGTAGCCAAGAGCAGAATGTGGCTTGAACAACCTTTCTTCCTGGAGGTGATACATGAGGAGGCACACCAATTGGATCTGATCTCAGGTTGAGCAAAGCAGGTGGTTAGGAGATAAAACTCCCCACCCCCCAAACCGTTAGCTGAGCACATTTTCTTAAAGAAAGCACTGGCATTCCAACACAAGCTCTTCCGTGCTATAGTTTTAAAAAGTCTGTTCTCACAGTATGACTGTATAATTCTTGCTTGGTCCCTGAGAACTTATAAAATATGGTTGGGCTGACAAATGAAAAGGATGATATTTAAATACCGATCATTTTCACAGATGGGGCTTAAAGCTTTATGCATCGGATTAGACCTCTTTTTTGACCTCTTGGTGGCTTTTGATACCATTGACCACTGTTTCCTTCTGGTGTGGCTCAGGGAGGTGGGGGTTGGGGACACTGTATTGCAGTGGCTCTGCTCCTACCTCCAGAGTAATTTCCAGAAAGTAGTTATGGGAGGGGGCACTGTTCAATGCAAAGGGAGCTTTCCTATGGTGTCATGCAGAGTTCCACCTTGTACCCCATGCTATTAACATCTATATGTTGAGAGCTGCCATCAGGAGTCTTTGAGTGCAGGGTCACTAATATGTGGATGACACCCATCTCAATCAGAAGAGGTGGTTGAGGTGCTAGACAGGTGTTTGGAGGCAGAGATAGGCTTGATGTCAGCCAACAAATTGAAACTGAATCCTGGAAAGACTGATGTTTTATATGTTCAGGTCCAGGAGGTGGGAAGACAGCCTGTTCTGAATGTAGCTTGGGGGTACTCCTGGATCTAACATTGTTACTTGAGGCACCTCTTACTCCAGATTGGAATAATAATAATAATAATAATAATAATAATAATAATAATAATAATAATGGTGATGATCATGTAGGGCCCCAAACTGCTTCAGGCAAAAAATGTCTAAGTTGATTCTGCTCACAGCGTGTATAAAAATATTGCTTTCTCATGGACTGGTACACATTATAGTTAGATTTGGAAGTTACTTTCTGCTCATATTTTTATAAATTATACAATGGATGAAGGAAATTTGGTTTTTTTTACCTGCTTCTCAGCATAATTAAGGATACAAGTTCGTGGTAATCCTGTGGATACCCACCTCTTATTTGTTACATTTTCAATTCTTTCTGCAGCAGTATTGTTCTTTGCAGGTCTAACACAGCCACAAGGCCATCTTACTGCTTTCTTGTTACGCTGCTGAGAGGCTTGAAGAAAAGCTCGTTTTCTTTTGCCTGCTGGCTTAATATATTGTATTGTGCTTAGGTTGTAAGATCTTTGCAGTCCCATTTTGTTTGTCTGTATAACACCTAGCACAACATTGCAGTTTAATTATTCGGTCTATGTATTAGTACCCTTCACTAAAAAAGGGTGATGTCCAATTTAAAAACAAATGCAATTAAACAATGAAAAAAAAATCACTGAGACCTCATCAAAACCCAGGAAAGCTATAAAAATATGCTTAAATACATAAATGTTGCTCCAGGCAACGTTTCTGGTGCCATCGCCAAGATGACACACTCACTTCAGTAACCATTCACCTAAATTTTGAGTGGTTGTGTGTGGAGATTGGGGGTCTTACCTGAAGAAAAAGTTGAGTTAAACCAAGTCATCTGAAAGCAATTGAAACTAATTATGGCTGCCAGAATCTGTATCCCCGGAACTTTCTAAAACAGTGATGGCCAAACTTGGCCCTCCAGCTGTTTTGGGACTACAATCCCCATCATCCCTGACCACTGGTCCTGTTAGCTAGGGATGATGGGAATTGTATTCCCAAAACAGCTGGAGGCTGAGTATGGCCATCACATCTCTAAAAGAAGGTGCCTCTATAAACAACCATGGATAGGAAGTCTCTGCCAAGACTTGGAGCGTCCAGTCAGTGTAGGGTCCCAGCAAGCTCTGCAGAAAGCAAAGGAGAGCAAGTGGACCACAGCAACAAAATGCCAGGAGGAAAGGGCCAGAGACTTGTAAACTCGGTGTATCATTTTCTCCTTCCACAAAGGTGTTTAGTTGTGCCTTTTGATAGTAGTGGGATCTTCTGATAGTAGAATTGCTGGCAAAATATGAGCCGGCGGTGCAGCAGGCTAATATTAGTGTGATTTTTCTACACACTGTTAATGGGGGGGGACGACGACTATATTATGAAAATTTCAGGGTGAGGTGGGGGGGAGGAGGCAGCTCGCTATCTGGCCTCTGACGAGTCACTATTCCTAACATACCTTACAAAGTTGTTACAAGGATTAAATTAAACGTGCCATTGTAAAGCAACCCGAACTCTAGAAATGATAGATAAGCTGCAGGTGAACAATTTCTAGAGAACTGAGCTTTCAGTTTTCATATGATCCATCCAAATCCTCCCTTCTATTCAATTGAGGCAGGGACAGAGCTTATATTCAGTCGGTGGTTCTGTATGTCAGAGCTCCTCCTCTTCTTCCTTGGATTAAAATCACAGAACTATTAGCTTGCCGCTGAAATGCAGGGCACCGAAATCCTCCCATTTCATAATAGTTTAAAGGCTAGATGGGCCTTGTTTAATTCCCTCCCCTGCCCTCCCCCAAGCCTGGCTGGTTTCCAGAGAGTAGGGCTTCTGTGTAAGCACAGGCAAATTGTTTTCATAGCTAATCTGGAGTTGGAGAGTGAACTGCTGTTTGTCTTCCACGGAGCAGGCCCCAGTCTGCCTATGTGTAAATCACACCAGGAGTGAGGTGCGAGATAAAAGAACAGAATAACCATTCCTGTGGAGATTACATCACTGCCTTCTGGTGGAATGACACACTCCAGATACTCTACCAAAACATTGTCAGGACTGGGTGAGGATGGTTGTGTTGTACCTCCGGAAGTTTTTAAGAGAATGTTTAGCAGTGAGGGCACCTCCGTCTCTGCACCGCACGCCCCGCCCCCCCGGCCTTTTAAGCAGCCAACATTTAATTCAAACCAGAGAGCCATAGAAATTCCTGTTTTGTGGAGGTTATTACAAATGGCAGGCTGGGGGAAGTATAATTTGTGTCCCACTTGTATGGCTCTTGACTAATTATTTCTGAGGCCTGCGGAAGAATCAAGTGGTAGAGTCCTAAGCTGGTACGAGGGGACTGTACCGCTTCAGACCGCAGGTGCTGGAAGCTGCTCTGAGTGCATCTTAGAAAAACAAACAGACAAATCCCAGCAAGTCGACAAAGGCAGGGCTGAACTAAAACCCTTCTGTATGATGTGCTAGGTTTTTTTGTTTTTGCTTGTAGGAAAGCGTGTTTTTAATGCAGTGGAGTGTTCAAAAGTGGTATTGCCCCACCTGCAGCCTGAAGTGGTACCGTCCATAGCACCGCCTCAAAGTAACACCTTGTTTGGTCACGTGTGTAAACTACGCCTGAGTGTAAGCAGTATGAGGTTTGAGAAATCCAATGGTGGTCCAAGTACGAGTTCTTGGAACTGGAGTCTAGCATCAGTGTTGCAGCCTCACATGGAAACCTCTGAAAAGTTTCTTTTTTCACCTGCAGCAGCACCCTCTGCAATAAATGTAATGTTGAAAACCTTGCAGTGTTCTTCCATTCTAATTGCATGCAGTATCTTAAGCCACTGCTGTCTTAGACCTGCAGTGCTGACATGCAAGTGCTTTGTTTTGTGCTTTGACTCTCTGATCTTACTTTATTTAAATGGATTTTACTGTTGTTTTGAAACTTACTCATAACCCCACCTGTCTATAGCTGGTGTGTAGTAGTTTAGGAGCCTGAACTATGAACTGGGGAATTCCCCATTTTAAATCTTGCTTCATTAAAGGCCTTTAGGCAAGTGACTTCATCTCAGCCCCTTCTCCATGCCCGCCCGCCCCCTCCAAAATCTGCAATGTGGGGATTATAATACTGACCAACCTTACAGGCTTGTTACAAAGATTAATGGAAAGCACTTTCAATGCTCTTTAAAACACTCGTCTTCAACCTTCTCATACCCAGCACCCACCTTTAACCCAAACATGCATTTGGGGACCCATTTCTCCATCTTTTACCAGATATTTGCATGGCAGCAGTGCTCCTGTTGTGACCCACCTCAGATCAGTCCATGACCCCACTTGTGGGTCCCGACCCACCAGTTGAAGACCAGTGCTCTAAAATGTTATGCAAATTGCTGTTGCTTTTAGTCTTTAATGCACAAAAATAAATAAAAAGAGGCTGCAGTGCAGCCCTTGGGGTGGAATGAATTGTCCATTTGTGTAAAGCTGTATATGAATATCCTAAATTAAAAGGTTGGATGGGACCTCAGTTCTCATCTAGTCCAACCTCTTGCCAATGCAGGAAACCTACTACTACAAAATCCCTGGCTGGTGGCAACACCCAACCTCTGCTTGAAAACCTTTAACTTTCCAAGACGGTTTCTTCCACTGTTGTACAACTCATGCCATCACAAAGTTCTTCCTAATGTTCAGTCTAAATTCCTTTTCTTGTAATTTGAACGCTTTGGCTCAGGTCCTACCTTGCAGAGCAACATACAATTAATTTGGTCCCTCTATCTGACAGCCCTTCAGATATCTAACGATGACTGTTACATCTTTTCTCCAAGTTAAACATACCAATCTCCTTCCACTTTTCCTCAAATGACATGGTCTTCCATCTTTATCACTTTATTCTGTCTGCGGTCCATTTTGTCCATACCCATTTTAAACTTTGCAGCCCAGAAGTATGACCAAAGCAGAATAGAGTAGACACTACCAATAGTCTGGACATTACTCTGGACATTCTACTTCTGGTGACACAACCTAGAATTCTATTCTGCTCTTTCTACTCAGATAAAAAACTTTATATTAATCCCTGTTTAAAAATCATTTTGTTAATTTTGGGCCAGTTTTCCATCTTGCTGCGATCATCTTGGATCCAGATTCTGCTTCTGAAAGTATTAGTTGCTCAATTGGGTGATGTCTGGAGATCTTCATGAGCATCTCCTCCACTTCTTTGTCCAAGTTGATTATAAATACCTTCACTTTGCATTAGATCAAAATCAGCACAAGATTCCTACTATAACCTGTTATAGGTTGAGGGCACAAAAAGAAAGCTGTGTAATGGGTTCATAGTCTGGACTCTGCATCTAATTACAAAGGCTTCAGATTTACTAGTGTCAGAATGCAGACAGAGTTGTATTTTGTGTTTCTCAGCCAGAGAATGCCCAGGTTGCTCTGACTGGGTCTTGAATTAAGAGGAGCCCTGCTCTTAATAAATGAGGCTCTTTAGCCTGCTGCATGTAACCACTGTCTGCAGTCTTCATGATGAATTAGTCAGCTGTGAAAGCACCACAGAAATGGAATCATTTTTTTCTTTTTTTTAGTATGCATGTCTGAAACCTGGTTTTGTGGTCCTTTCACATCAAACCATCTTCAGCTGTTGTGGAATCCTTTTGACTTTGTTTCCAGCTTTGGATCATTTAACAGAAAAAAATGACCACTTCTTTGGAGGGCTATGGGTTCTCGTGACAGCTCATGATGCCTTTTGCATGCAGCTGAAGGTTAGAGTTGGGTAGCTGAGTAGATTCCATCATGTTGGAGTCAAACAGTGGCGCATCTTTCCTCTCCTCCACTTAACTCCCTTTGCCCCCATAACTTTTTTAAAAAATCTCTGTGTGGGATTCCTACAGATTATTTAAGCATCCAGTTCCTCGCTGTGTTGTTTTGTTCAATTTCTTTTGCATTCTGACCTACATCATTCTTTATTTGCAAAGCTATACTTGCAGGCAGCAGTAATAAATCAATTAATGACTCTGATGAATCATTTAATGGCTGACAAAATAACACTAAAGCCAACAGCTTGGATCTCTGTAGCAGTACCAGAAGACGCTGGTTGACTCAGGGCTGGGAGACGAAACAGCGACTGTTAGCTCAATTAGCACAATTAGTGTGCGATTTAAAGGCTTAGACGGCATCTGCTGGAGTGTACCGAGCCGGTGTGTTGACTGCATGTCTAAGTTTGGAAGCAGAACTCATCCATCCAGATTTTCATCATTTTCTGTGCTGGTTCATTTTTAAAATATAATTAATGAATGTCAGAAACTGCCCCATAATTTACTTTGCATTTACAGCTAAGTAGAAATTCTGAACCTTGTCTCCTATCCTGCAGAAATCTGTCAGACCTCCCACAAATGCAGATGTTAAGCTCTGCCCCAAAGCAATGATGTTTCCCAGAAGTCTTGTAACTCCACCAGGTGTACCAAATGGCTCAAGCAGTTGCAATCGCTGCTGAACATTTTTCGGGGCACAGGGTTTTTAATAATGAGATCATTTATTGGGCACAGTTAACCCTCTTTACAGGAGCTTTGCCTCTCCCCCACCCCCCATTTTTAAAATCATATTCTGTTACAAAAATATTCATATTATATCACAGTAGTATGAATTTTGGGGGCTGACATTTGGCAGACCTAGTGGCATGGTAGTACTGAGCCTGTTCAAGCCTTTACTCTAGAGATTTAGCAAAGAAGTATCCTCAAGGGTCTTGCACTGTCGTCTTATGAGCCAAATTGTTAGAATAATGCCTGGATATCCCTGCTACAGTCATGTTGAAGAGCATTCAGGGTGCAAAGAGAGAAGTCACCAACACAAATTCTCTCCAGCCTGTGAAGTGCAGGATGGCTTGGTGGTGCAAGTTCATTGAGAAAATTGGCAAACAACTTTCAAAGTAACAAGTTCAGTAAAATCACATGCAATCTCATAATGATCAAGCAGCTCAAAAGACTTGCTAATCTTACTGCAACTGTTTACCTGCTGGTCCCCATCACAACCTGTGATTTGCATACAATAATACTATAGCCAGTCCTGATGTCTACTCCCAGTTAAGAAATTATTTATATAAGGAGAGAAAAATGTGTGGAAAGGATACAAGTTGGCTGCTACTTTACTACCGTTATAAAATATAACATGTATACAGTATAACTCTTCCAACCCATTATTGTGACACTCTGTTCTTGGCATCACTTCTCTTACATGTGACCCAACTGCCTCCTTTCCAAGCTTTAAACAAGGACTCCGCTAGATTGGCAAAGAAAAAGCGATTTATACGTGTTGTGCATGCGATATAACATTGTGCCACCAGGTGCTGCTGTGGAGTCCTGTTTTTCTCTACCTGTTTTCCCTGCTTAAATTTGCAATGCATTTAACTGAAACGCTTCATTGATGTGTCTAGATCCAGCTCAAATCTTCTCTGCTGGCGTGAGCTTTTTTTCATCCCATTGCGCTCATCCCTCCGCCTTTGTTCACTACATTCTGCATAATTTATTTATTAAAATACATTGCTCTTTCACTTTTCTGACCTCAGATCACTTAGCTAGTTAACTTTTTGTTACCTGTTTCTAGGAATTTCTCTTTCTTGGCCATTTATCACCATTCTCCACCTTTGCAGCCCCTAGTATGAAGGGTGCCAGACAAAAGTCAAGAATTGCCTAATCAGGTTCTTTTTTTGATTCTGGCCCTATTTCTAAGAAGGCTTTTCAACCCTGTCCCTCCCATACAGCATCCTGGTTGCTGTGTGAACCTTACGAAGGGAAGTTGTCTACTTATATGATGATAAGGTCACCAGTGGAATGGAGCATGACTTCCTTCCCCCTAGTTATCTTATGACATTAGTGATAAAGACGTGTTTCTTTCAGAAACATGCCACAATCCCAAATCTTAGTGCAGCACCTTGTACATAGGAATCATCCTCCCAGGATCTATTGCTGGTGTGTTTTAATTTATTTATTAAATTTATATACTGCCTTTTGTCAGAAAACCACAGGGCGGTTTGCAACCTAAAATATAAACAAGCAACATACAGTGGATGCTCAGGTTGCGAACGTGATCCGTGCGGGATGCATGTTCGCAACCTGCAGCAGCGCATCTGCGCATGCGCGGGTTGCGATTCGGTGCTTCTGTGCATGCGCAAAGTGCGATTTAGCACTTCGGCGCATGCGCAACCCCCCAAACCCGGAAGTAAACGTACTTCCGGATTTTGGCGGCTCCGTAACCCAAAAAAACGCAACCTGAAGCATCTGTAACCCGAGGTATGACTGTATGTCAGTGGATATTATCCATCCAATACAAAAATTAACACAGTTACATACATGCGGTTATAATGTGTGTGTGTGTGTGTGTGTGTGTGTGTGTGTGTGTGTGTGAGAGAGAGAGAGAGAGAGAGAGAGAGAGAGAGAGAGATTCTCATACTTATCTCAGGTACAACTGTGAAACAGTGTACATATCTAGCAGCAAAAGCCTGAAAATAAGGGTGAAGAAAATAAGCAGCAAGGTGTCTAAAGTACAATAGCAGTGCACAAGAGTGCTATACAAAAGTAGCTCTTAATCCCCTCCCCTACAGAAAATGACAGACAGTTCCAGCTTTCACCTGGGAACTTTCAATTTCTCTCCCAGTCTCTCCCAGTGGGAGATCCTTCACTTACGCCCTCTGTTGGCCACTTTCAGGTGAGTGTAGTCTTGGCCCTCGGCTACATGCAGGAGTGATAATCCCTTGTGGTGTCTTCCCTTCAAAGTGACTGGCATTGGTTGCCTGCAGCATGCCTGGCTTCTCTCTCCTTATCCAGAAAAGCACTCTCAGGGTGGGTAGGATCCAGTTTGTCTGCTTCGATGTAGCTGCCGCCGCCAATTAACACTGTCCTGTGCACCCAGTTGCTGGTGAGTTTTATGCAGGAGAGAAGCCTCACCCAGGGTAAATGGATGATTCCTTCAAGTAAAACGGAACGGGAAAGTTCAGTGATCTTGTGAAGACTCATCCTTGACATGTTAGATGTAACACCACCTAATGTGGTTGGTACCCAGTGATACAAGTTTCTCCCTCACTTGTTTCCTTGGCCCTCCTGACACTTTCCACCCAGAGCCCATAGATTTGGAGGTTTGCTCTTGCTATTGTAGATGCACTGCCATTTGGAGCATGGGGGTAGGGGGGGCAGAGGGAGGGAGTGAGAATGCCACACTCCATCCTTCTGAATAATGCATCGGGTCTCTTAGATGCGATTCTTGCTTTTGCATTCTGTTCAGGGCACTGGTGGGCCCTTTAATTATTAAGTCCCAACCAAGTGCCACAATGCGTATTGAATTGACATGTGTGTATCTTGGAAAAATAACTCCCACGATTTGATGGGAGGTATGCCTGTGCTAGCAGAAGAGGTTTTCATTGTACCCTGCATTCCAACTGGCAGCTGTGCAGGGCATTCCAGGCCAGCCAGGAAATGTAACAGATGCCTTGCTGCGTCTGCAATATGTCCAAGCCGAGAGGTTGTACACACCACACAAAGGGACCATGATACCTGGCGATCCGTTTTCCATGGCTTGGCTGCATATCCGGGGTGCTTTTCATGCCATTGTAGATGAAGAACATGAACTGTAGATCTATACATTTGACGACTTCTTCTTCTTCTTCTTCTTCTTCTTCTTCTTCTTCTTCTTCTTCTTCCTTTGCCCATCAGTACGTTGAATACTATATTCTTTGCTAGTTTACACTGGCAAACTTTGCATCATAAATAGCACTGCTAAATACTGTGTGCAGGATTCTGTCCCCCACCCTCGATGTTTAGATGGTTTGTGGAACTCTAGAGTCTCTGAACTGCATTATTCTAAGCTGTTTTGGGGATCTATTTAACTCTGGGAGGCTCACCAGCAAGGGATTATAGTATGCTGGAAATCTCCTGAAACAATAAAATATTGGCTGGCAGCTTTATTGCGATGCCTGCTGTCTTTGGAAGAGCAGCACTTTGTGTGATAGAGAGCTTTTATTAAAAAAATGTAATTGAGTATATTGCAGTTTGGAGCTGGATCCTGGACATACTTTCATTAAGACCATTCATTCACTTTACAGAGAAGTTACACTATGTTTAGTGGCCTTAGAATAAAATTTCTGCTTGCTCTTTTAAGATGGCCTACAAAGGAATGAGAAATTATGCTTGTTTCCCTGTCTTTCCAACTTTATGATGTAAAAAAGAGTGCCTGCTTTATTATTTTACTGTCCCCCAACTGGTTTACAACCTTTTCCCCCTACCCTTCCCTTTTCTTAAAACACATACAAATATGCACACTTGGGATAATAATTTTTCTTGGCCATTAATTTAGTCTAGGAGTTTCTGCATGCATCCCTACCCCAACAGAAGATCACTTCTTCCAGGTGTTTCTGAAATCACCATTGATTTTTAAAACCCTTTCCCTTCTTGATCAGTATTCCTGTACTTTGTGCTTGTGATATTCCACTAGATTATTCACTATCCATTAGCATTCCAAAGCCAGTAATACTTGAATTTATAATAAAGCTTTAAAAAACATATTTTTTTCCTCTACTCCATCTCCAATCCCCAGCTGAAAGAACCTCCTCTATACCTGGTAAGGAAGAAGGAAAAAGGTGTACAGGAAATATATAGAAAGTCTTGCAGATTTCCTTTAAATCAAGCTTACACTTAATGGTTCAAAAGTGTCTTGTGTACAACTTGTCAGCAGAGTTGAGCAGTCCTTTGGGAAGAAAAATACTTTTGGGGACAGCAGAGATGGTTGTATTGGATTAGTATAGAAAGTGTCTATGGACTCAGCTACACAGCTGCAAATAAAACATTTTAAGTGTGTTGTAAAGTGCAATATACAAATGTGGCACTAGATGGCGATAGTGAGCTATGACAAATTCAATGTGTTTTTCAAAACTTTTTTTAAAAAGCATTTTCACAACATTTTTTATGTGTGTGTAGATTCCGCCTATCTTAGTATGGTGATTAGAATTTTACTATTTGTAATACAAGGGCACCTATTCGGATCCCATTGTGCCACAATAAAGGCATTCCTTCTTTTCCTAGTAGCTTTTGGTGTGGAACTGAAAATGGAAAGGACAAACTTTTCTGACACTTTGCTTCTACTCCATCCTGGCAGGATGAGGCAAAGGAGCTACAAATTACCCTATTGAAAGGTTTTTTTGTTTTAAGATTTTAAATAATGGATTTTTAAAAACAAATTTAAAAACACAAGAAAAAATTAATAACTACACAATTGGAGAGATGAACCTGGACAAGCAAAAACAAGGATTCAATATTTCAAATCTTACTTGGTGTGCCAGTTTGCCCAAGATGAGATGTTCCCATATCTTTCTGTACCAAAATTTAGCATTGAGTAGTTTTTGACTTTTGCAGTGTATAGCTATTTCTACTTTGGCAACTGTCGAAAGGTGATGAGTAGTTGATTGCATACTTCTTCTGCTTGGTGCCCTGGGAGGATATCCTATAATGTTTCTCCAGGGTCCTATGATTGTCCGGCGAAGGTGTCTGCAACACCAAACACGTTTTATCCAAAAATGTAAACAGCCAAACATGACCACCATGTATTTGTGGTTTGTTACAGCTCTGCCAGCATTAGTTAGATATTAAACTGAAATGTTTGCACTACCTGGACAGGACTTACATAAATGGTAAATGTGTGCACTTTAATGAATGTCAAATGTTATTTTTATTGACAAAAATACTGCACCTGTTGGACCTGGAATAACTGATACCAATACACCTTGAATCCCAGAATTTTGGTCCTAAGTTGTTGAAGAGAAAGAAAATGGCTATGCTTAATTATGTCTATAAAGCAGAATATGTCTCTTTCTAAGGAATAAAGACCTTCTGTCAATTACTTAGGGTGGTCAACAAATGCTGTAAGGAGAGGCTTTCTCCCAGACAAATGTGACCAGTGTGTAAGAATTACTGATCTGGTACACATGTGTAAGGACCATAGTAAAAAATGGAATCCCATACATTTTAATGCTTTTTGCATTCAGCCTTTCCATTTCTTCTATTCAGTGGAAGTCTGAACCATGTGATATACAGTGGTACCTCGGGTTACATATGCTTCAGGTTACAGACTCCGCTAACCCAGAAATAGTGCTTCAGGTTAAGAACTTTGCTTCAGGATGAGAACAGAAATTGTGCTCCGGCAGCGCGGCAGCAGCAGGAGGCCCCATTAGCTAAAGTGGTGTTTCAGGTTAAGAACAGTTTCAGGTTAAGTACAGACCTCCGGAACGAATTAAGTACTTAACCCGAGGTACCACTGTATTGGAGCTTTGGATCTCCTGAGCTAAATTATTATTCCTCTTGTGTGTATGTAAAAATCTCCGAAATTTTGTGTCCGAAAGTCAGCAATGGTGCATTTTGAGGGAAGGATTCTTTATCCTCCTTTAGAGCAAAAAACTGGCAAACACCCAAGTTTGCACAAACATGGTTTAGCATATGAAGCTGAGCTGCAGCTGCCTGAGGGGGACGGGGAGTGCACAAGCCTGTGGCTCACTGTTGCTAAACCATTGTTTAATGCTTTGTGCAAACACAAGAGTCATGAGCTAGTTAAGGATGCACAAATCTGTGGTGTTTTTAACTCCATAGATGGAAAGCCGAAGCTGACTGGCGGCTTAGAAATGGTTCTTATTTCCATAGTTAGCTGCTGTTGATTATGTAAAAACTACATTCTGTGCCTTCAACTACACTAGCTTTCGTTTCATTCTTTTTCCTTTATGCCTCAAATATCGTCTTGCTACTTGGCATCCTTTTCACTTTCAAAAATAGAAAGTGAAAGAGTCAATGCTAACAGTTATGCTGACCATATACACAATACGGGAGATGGGTGATGATTCATCTTTGGTATAGACTTCACTTTGTTTAGTAAAAGTGGGGTGGGGGGAACAAGCAAAACCAAACTTTTGCCATTACATTTGCTTTAACTAGGAAGCTGCTAGGTTTGTTCTGTACAAAATTACTTGGTTCGGTTAGCATAATTCCAGATATGATTAAGAAATTATATTGGGGTCTATTAATGGGCAAGCCTTTCCCCCCCAAATCCCATATAAACCTCATAAAATAGTGCCAAAGATCAAATGAGGACGATCTGGGGAATTAAAGTAAAGGTCAGAATTTGTGGGAGGAGAAGGAAACTTGAGTGCCAGAGTGTGGTGAAGTGGCTAGAATGTTGGCTTTGGATGTGGGAAACTCGGATTCATATTCCCTGCTCAGCTATGAAGCTTTCTGGGTGGCCTTGGGCATACCTCAGAACCTACCTTGTAGGGTGATTTTGAAGCAAAAAGCCTGCTCTATGCTGCTTTGGGAGGAAGGAAGAGGTATGAAGTTAACAATTAGATGGCACCCATAGCTTGACACTGGAGAGACCACCACAAAATACTGGATATAGTTTTACTGGAAAAATGGACTTGCAAACTAAGTGTTTTGAAAGGCCAGAATAAGATAGATAAATTTATTTCTGTTTGGTATGGTTTTGTGGTTTATACAAATATTAAATAACATGGGCAGTGCAAATAGATCTACAAATAGATCTGGTTGATTTAAACCTTATTTATTCTCTCCTCCCAATATTTTTATCATTGTGAATGTTTTATTAACAGTTTGATTTTATATATTGATCACCTGCCAATATACATATCTGGAAAACAATTTAGGGTATTTTGATTTGTATTTATTCTAAATCTGGTTTGTTTATTTTTAAAATTGTGCTTCTGAATAGGAATATTTGCTGTTTGCATTGTTATACTGTACAATGAAAACATATCTTAAATCTCCAATAAAAATAATAATTAATAAAAAATCAACACATAACACTTTTTTTTGCTTTGCTTGAAATATTCACTACAAAATCTCATGTTTTATGAAGCAGAAATGAACATTTCCAGCTTCTGATACATTTAAATGAGATTGTGAATTGTGGTGGTTAGTATATTTTTCCAGAGCAGGAAATGTCTGCAGGGGCTTTTACTCACATTTGCTTGAGCATGAGCACATGAGAACATCAGCACAGGAGAGGCTAGGAACTGAGTGGACAGGACAACCCACACTGGGACAGTGCGGATGGGACTTTCATATGTGCCCCAGTCCACAGATACACATTCACATGTTTAAGCAGACATCTAGACACTTCTCAAGATGTTGGCAACTGGAATTTATATTCATGAAGTTTTTTAATTATAACAAGAACAAGTGGGATGGCTGATAACTCATTATTTATTGGATGAATAACCATGTCTTACACTGAAGAAGACCCCAGATGTTGTAACAGAGGTATCAGATTGTGCTTGTGCACACCCTCTGCTCAAAACATAGGAGTTTGCCACCTCCTTTGACTGTGGGTACGCTTTGGGAATTTCAGTATGGTGGCTTAGCTTTGAAACCTGCTGCAGTTACTGCCATTAACAGCGCCTTAAAAGTGGTTTTTTGCACATGTTTGCTTGATGACGGAACCAGCCTCCCAGTTGCACATTAATCTGAATGGCAGCCATTGGCATTCTATTAGTCTTAATGGCACATTCTTACAATGCGAAGTGTTTGATTTCCTTTGGGTAGGCTTGATGATGATGGTATTGGTTATTGGTTATGTGCTAATTGATGGAGCCGTGAGATGTGTGTTGACTTCCTTTTCAGCTGACCTGAAATCAGTGCTGTTTATCTATACGTATATTTTTGTTTTTGTTTTGTACAGAGTGCAGCTGCAGCACCAAGTCCAGTACTTGGAAACATTCCTCCAAATGATGGAATGCCAGGGGGACCCATTCCTCCAGGTTTCTTTCAGGTAAGAATTGGCTCTCCTGACTTTTGTTGCTGTTTGCTGCATGGATGAGCATGAATGGATTCTTAAGTAGTTTACAGATGCATCATAGTCTCAGAGACACTTTTTAAACAAAACTGCCAGAAGTACCCAATTAGCTGTAATATTCTGCTTGCTTTCCCTTAACCTTTGTTTTTGCAGTGTGTATGTGTTAGCTTTCTCTGGTCTGGAAAGCAAGATTCATTTTGTTTGTGTTTTTTTAACAATTCAGTATTTTCCAAATCTGCTTTTTAAAAAAAATATATTTATTTGTTGGTCATGGTCATGACAGGCTTGTGTGTAATTCAAAACATTCAGGATTTGGATTCTTCTTCTTTTCCTTCTGGTTAACCACTTGATTTTTTCCAACTGCCATCACTGAAATCTTTTAACAAAACCAGCTTAAGCTCTCGCCACAGGCAGAAACCCATCCAGCCTGTCATGGCAATGAGAGAGAAAGCCAGTATCTCAATATCTGCCTGTTGGAGTTGAGTTCATTTCCCCTTGAAATTTCCCTTCTTTTAGCAAAGTTTACCTTTAGCCTTATGTGATTTCCAAGTAATAGTTTTGTGAGCAACACCTATGGTGAAGGACATTTATGGCTGAAACAAGGGAATGGGGTTTAACAGTGGTTTTCAAGCAATCAGGATTTTTAACAGGTTTTTAATTCTTCAAAATGCCTCCTCTCTGTGTTATGTTATGGCTGGGCTAATTGTGCTTCCTTCATGGGCCATGTTGGATACATTGGGGACCTGCAGGATGCAGTTAATATAAGCCACACATTGATGGTGGTGGTTTTGTTGTTACACATAGGCACAGGATTTCCAGCACTTACATGATCTAAGTTTGCAACTGCTAATCCCCAATATTTGTAAACTTCTGGCAAGTCATTAAAAATATTTTTAAAGCAATAGAATTCATAAGATCTAATAAGTAGCAAGTTTAGTTTGTTGCCGTTTTATTTCTTGTAACCTGGCATATTGTGACTAGTATGTATTCATTTTAATCTCTGTAACCATGAAGGATAGCACCTTCTTAAATTCATGAACACTGGGATACCTCATCCTAATGAGTGGCAATGGTCAATTAAAACGTGAAAATTAAGCCATAGGTTTAATTGATTACCAGTGTCATTGGTAGTTATGTTCATTTTAGTATTTCGGAGCTACATATCAGCAAGAATCTTTTCTAAAAAGTTATGCATATTGGTTGTAGTCTGGAAGTATGTTTTACCTTATTTGAGTTACTGACTGTGTGCAAGGAAAAAAGTATTGAGCGATGAATACTTTTATCAAAGTTATATGGTCTGGATTACGATGCTAAAACTACTAATTCTGTGGATGGGGCTTGTTAGCCTGCTGTATTAATTTTTTAAAAAAATGAATAATATATTTGTAGAACATGTGCGTACTTGGAAAAAGAGAATCTCTTGGTTCTGAGATACTAAAAGAGGCTTAAGCGAGTTTTTTATATTGGTGGAAATAAGTGAAAGAAGATGTGAGATGGGAACATCTGCCAGCAATTCAAGTTTCGTATGCCTTGGGTACAACATACGTAGATTTTTATTTCAGTCTGTTTGATAGAAAGAATCCTCTTTTGTCAATGTTTTTCAGAGGATTTTTGTTTGTTTTGGGGCAAGTATTCCAAACTTAACAGTTCAACAAGATGACACTGTGCTGAACCTTTAAGCAGTAAATCAATTAGATGGTACAGTATTGGCCATTTTGATTTGGGATATATATAAATTCACTAAAGGTATTTATAATCTGCCCTTCTGTCTGAATGTGCCGGGGCAGAGATACATAGTACAAATAAAAAAATCAGCAATAAGATTTAGAAAGTATAAAACTAAATTCAGTGTTCAACCAGACACACTTTTGAGCCTGCTTTCATCTGCGCAGAGATGATGACATGATTTCAGCACCATGGAAGTCCTCTGCAGACACACAGAAGCCCATGGGCACCACATTGGGAACCCTGTATTAACCTATAGTTAAAGTAAACTATAGTTTAATGTAAATGAGCAGTGTGCTGGTACATGCTGCTGAAATCACGGGTGCTTAACTCCTCCTCCTCCGCTGCTGCTGCTGCTGTTGCTGCTGTGTTGCCCCAAAATGTGACTCATTGTGAACCCAGGCTTGTGAATTGTTTCTCTCCAAACAAACATACAGGAAGTGATAAGCCAAGAGCAAACCTTGGTTTAACATGACATGCACACCACGCCAATGTGGTCCTTTCCAGGTTACGAAGGATATTGCTTGAACTTCTGTATTTGTAACTAAGGCGCAGTACAAAAGAGCAACTGCTCAGCTGACAATGCCTGCTCTTGTGTCTGGCCTGAGGTCAAGCGGGTCTGCAGACCAGTGACAGAGAATACAGCTATAACTATCTATGTTTCCCTTTGCAGTTTCTTTGCCGGGGGGGGGGAGGGGATCACAAAGAAAACCCATTTTTTAAATAAAAGGAAGTCAGAAGCTGCACCCTTTGGCTTCAAAACATTTGCAAACCAAAATGCCCCAAAGACAGAAATATAACAAACAATTCAACTTTTTATCACCTTTAGTTTAGTTTTCCAAATTCACAAATGGAGGGTTTCAGTATATGGCGGCGCCTCCCCAGCCCTGTTAGCCTGAGTGTTGATAGTGGAGGCTGCTTCTCTCCTTTCTCTTTGCCCCCAGCTAGAAAAGGCAGGTGAACGGGCTGGTAGTAAAGGAGAAGGAAGTGTAACAGCCACCAAGTACTGGCCACTTGCTCGCCCGACTACCTCCCTCCCATTTCCCCAGAAGAACAGGGCAGGCTGCTAGATGGCCAACTACTCCGCTTCCTCCCTGGAAAAGTGGTCACTTCAGGGTTTTTTCAGCCATCATCCGTGGACTGCTTGCCAGCCCATGGGCCCTAGCAAACGCCCAACAGTGCCAGCTGCTGATACTGGGCCTTCCTTAGCAACCAGTCCGCACCTCCTCCAGAGATAAGGCAGGCTTTGCAGCAGTTAAAGATGGGCATGTCTTGTCTTTTACATTATGGTGTAAGGTGCACTGAAGGGTTCCAGACTCTTATCTAGTTGCCTAACCCTGCTCTGGAGAGAGTGGCGAGGATTGGAAAATGAGATTCTATATGTGCTTTGAGTTTTCTAGCAATGCTCAGTTACCTTATGTGTTCTTTCAGGCTCTTTGTGTACAGCTATTGCTGTACACTTGGTGGCCGTGTATTTTCCTGCTGATTTTTGAACTCTGTGTGTAGCATTTTGAAAAATCTCTCTGATGAAATGGAAAGTTGAACATAAATCAATGTCTGTTGCTGTTTTAGCTATGCATCAGCAGTTAGTGAGGGATGCACCATAACAAAGCACTATCAAGTTTGTGTTCCTACACTGCCCCCTAATGCATTGAGACCTTGGGAGCCAGCCGATGATGGTGTTCCTCAGCACTTTTGCATTTTATTCAGCTTTGACTCCCTGCATTTTCCCATGCTAACTAGCTACATTTGTTTACTAGTTTATAATCCTTTTGGTAAAGCAGAAACGAAATTAATGTGTGGGGAAAGGTAAGATTAAGAGCTGAATTGCATAAGCCTGATCCCCTACATGGATACAGATCACACCCCTGCCGGAAATGACATTCAGGGAGGTACATGCAGTTACACATGATGTGTGCACAGTTATTAGTCACCCTGGGAACCTGCCAGAAATTGGTGCTTCCTGCCACATGTATACACACTGAAATGGAACAAGTGTGTATCATACCTGAATGAAATTCATATGATTTCTTCTATGGAACTGATATTCAGCTTGGACATTAATTCTAAGTGTGTGTTCTTGCTTGTAATTTTCAAGCGGCCCGTCTTTAGAAAACAAGTTTCACATAGGTTGTTTTCTAATGGTGACTGGCTTGATCTAGTTTAAGGAACTGATGTGCAGAGAATAATTCTGTTTGGGGGCTGTAAACATTGTATGATTATTTCAATTTTGTTTCTGCTACTTTAGCCTTTTGGGGTCTGATGGACTCACATCACCATAGAATGAAATGTCAGTCCTTGCTATTTAACACTTGAAAAACTGTTGCAGTATATTAACAGGGGAGAAACAAGAAAACGCAGCTGAAATTGAAAATATTGTTGGGCTATACGCTTCCAGCCTCTCCTATGTAAACACTCTTGGAAGTGCTGTTGACAGACACATCTTCACCATCTTCATTTGGCAGGATTTCCTTTCTTACCACAGTGGCTGTAGATAATTCCCTGCTTAACAATTCTGACTGGAAGGAGGGATGGCTGTTTCCCCAAACTTACAATGGAGCACAAAAGCCTTCCATTTCACTTGCATGTTTTTGTGAGCTACTACTATGGAGATTCTCCATGCATTTGGGAGCGAACCTCAGAAGGTTGTGGCTGCCTGCATGAAGTGTCACCATACAGATGCAGTTTTTTAATTGGCCCTGGCTTACTTGGATTGCTGCCGACAACAAATGTTGAATTAGAGCCCAATCTGAGACATCTGCACAGCATTGGGAGTTAGGGAAACCACCCCTCTGGCCTGAAAGCAGGTTGCTCTGTGAAGGCAGTGTGGCTTGAAAGATGAGCCTTTTTGATTATTGGCTTTGGAAGCACCGCTTTCTGAGTTTTCAGAACACTTCTAATGGGTGTTTTGTGAGGAGGCTATGGATGTCAACACTACATTGGAGTCATTAAACCATTTCTTAGTCTCTAAATGAAATAAGCTGTATGTTTAGCAGTTCCTGAATAAAACCAGTCAGCTAACGTGACATCATGATCAGTAGACATCATGATATTGTTTACTCATAAGGTACTGCAGTACATTAGTGGATCAGTAATAGTAGTTACCGTGTTTTTTCTCAATCTGCCACATTTTTTAAAAAAATAATGCTTATCATCAATGGCACGTGCTTCACATGCAGAAAGTCCCAGGTTGAAACCCCAGCATCTTCAGGTACGGCCAGGAATGTTGACCACCTGAAATTCAGGCGCTCTGCTGCCACTCAGTGTAGTAGGCAGTAGTGACCAAATGCATCAGTGGCCTGACAGTGTAAAACAGCTTTCTTTGTTTGAATGCCGGGCCCTTACAATAACATATCAGGATATTGTATAAACTTGTATTATTTAAGTAAAATTAATACAGTTGAGATAGATAGACAGACAGACACTCATACATACACATACATACACATACACATACTCACACTCCATAACTTTAGATGTTTATTATTGCAAGACTCCTTTAAACATGTGTATTGACTTTCAAGTGGCTTCTAAAAAAAAATAAAAAATTTATGTAGATTAAAATGTTTTCCCATCTTTAATCAGCTGCAGAAGTATTTCCCCCCTTCAACCTAATTCCTATTTATAGGGAAATGTGAAATTATAAATCTTTCCGGTGTCCTCTTGACAATGCACTTGCTTCTGTTTGTTGTGGGTGAGCTGAATAGCTTCTAAAGTCAAGTCCCAGTTGTGCTTAAGAAATTCAGCAGAACGGGTCTGCTTGGGACTCACACATACTGCTTTCAGCAGGTGATCTTCTAGTAAAATGGTTTCATTCAAGCACCTGTTCTAACCCAGGTTCTTTGCTACCTTTGAAGTACTCTTCTCAATCTATCTGTTCTTAGGTTTTTTCAAAGTCAAACCCTTTCTGTGCCTTTTTCTATAATAATAACACTTAGGAATACTGCACATTTCAAATTACTGCCCATTTCATTTCCTTAGCTTAATCTTCTTTACAGCAGCCTGTAAAAAAAGGTAAAGGTAAAGGACCCCTGACAGTTAAGTCCAGTCACAGACGACTCTGGGGTTGCGGCACTCATTTAACTTTGCAGGCCGAGGGAGCCGGCGTTTGTCCGCAGACAGCTTTTCCAGGTCATGTGACTAGCATGACTAAGCCGCTTCTGGCGCAACAGAACACCGAAACCAAAGCAGCACACCGAAATGAGCTGGGACCAAACAACGGGAGCTCACCCCATCGCGGGGATTCGAACCGCCGACCTTCCGATCGGCAAGTCCTAGGCTCTGTGGTTTAACCCACAGTGCCACCCGCGTCCCTTTGTCTAACCCTTTGTATATTTATTCAGAAGTCAATGCCACTGTATTCAATGCAAGCTGTACAGTACCACAGCCAAAAAGAGTAATATGATAGATAATCCAACCAGGATACCAACCATGATAGATAATTCAAACCGCCGACCTTCTGATCGGCAAGCCCAAGAGGCTTAGTGTAAACCACAGCGCCACCCACGTCCTCAGCAGCCTGTATGGAAGGGCAATAAATACTATGAATGAAAAGGTTGGTGGTTATGTTATGTGTTCATTCATCTTCTAGGACAGTGTGCTGTAGCAAGACCCCTGATTTCCTATCCTGTCAATGTGACCATTTTTTTGAAAGTTAGCTTTATTAAATAAAATTTTGTCTGCCACCTTGAAAGATGTTTGTGACAAGGTGCCTGAGACTTGCAAAGCTTCTCATTATCTCCTAGATTCTTAAAGTGAGCAGTTGGAGGCAAAATAACTCCCAACGCCATTACTTTGTATCACCTTCTTTCCTCCAAAATTAGGAATCTTCACTAGACAGCCTGAGGTGGAAAAACGACTTTGCTCCAAGAAGGAGAACAAAGTTATGAGGTCCCAACAAGAAATTGTTGGTTTAGATTTAGATGCAACTCATCAACTGGTTTATCAAACTTTTAAAGTAGAATGTTGATTTTGTTAAGAGCTTTTCTTCTTGATCTAGACCAAACTTCTCCAACCTCGTGCCCTCCAGGGATTTTGGACTACAACTCTCATCAGTTGCAGTCAGCATGGCAAATGGTTAGAGATGATAGGAGTTGTAGTAAAAAATATCTTGAGGGCACCAGGTGGAGAAGGCTGTTCTAGTTCCATGGCACAAAGTCTGGTGTCATTCCCAATATCTACAGTGGACACCCCACACTCAGCCAACAGATAGTCCTGTCCTATCATTTTGGTATCACTGTGATGGTCTGAGCTGAAGGAAACACCATGCAGGTAGAATATCTTGAGTTTTTAAGAATAAGGTTGTAACTGATTCTGCTAAGCAAAATTTATGCTTTTAGCAGCAGAGCAACCTTATTTTATAGAATCCCTCTCCCAGCATGGACAACCTTGTAGCTTTGATCAACATGTTGGGATTTCCCTTATTCTTATGGGTATCTATTATTAGCTGAGTGGTAATTAAGGTATGATCAGCTGAATTCCATTAATGCCTTGTGTTTGCTACTGGTTCCTCTGTAAGATCTAAGCCTGGAGGCAGAGGCACGACAAACCACAGACTTCTATATTTTCCTTCTTAGTTGCCTGTCATTTTAGGACTCTAAAATGTGTTTGCATTCCTAGTGTCGTGTATGTGGTTTGAGAGCAAAACATTAATCCTTGGGAAAGCAATGCAAGGGCCTGGTGCTTTTTAATATTCATCTCACCTACTGCTAATGTTGTCATGATTAACTGTGGAGTTCTTAAGTAGGGGGGAGATGATGCTATCTTCTGGTGTAGAAAATACCTCTTTAATCTTAGTTGTGTTTCCTACTAAAGTACAGAAGTCTCTTGAATGCAACCCTGTATGCTTTTATGAAGGATTCTAGAATTTCTCCAATAAAGTATTAGTAGTATAATTTTCCATTAGCACCTGAAAATTACACCAGATTTAAATTTGAATGCATTTTCTCCTTCTGGAATGTGTAGCAAACAACAACAGAAAATAATGGAGCATATGCGTCTTGCAAAGTTTATGTTGTCAATACCTCATTGGGCCCATGCAATGGGGTGAGGATTGCTGCATGTTGGTGTTCTCACAATCTTCTTTGGCTGTGCTTGAAAAATTATGGAAAGCCTACCATTTCCCCCTAAAACATGATCTATTGTGGCAAAATTGCACCTGAAATATATAAATGTAGCCACATGTGTGATGGTGACCTGTGATATTCGCTTTCCCGATAATGGCAACTATTTTTAATAGCTTTGTGTTGAGCTGCATAATAGGGGGGAAACTTTAATTTAGTTAAGTGACAATAACAAATAATATACAGATCTATGGTATTTGTTAAAGGGATGCTCATGTGTTTTTCTTTATATCCCCTCTAATTAAGGTTACTAAAACCATCCAGGCTGAAAGAAAAAAAATCTAGAAAAAATATTAGTAGCTAAATGATATATGACCAAATAACACTTGGGTGTGGGGGTGTGTTAAAAAATAAATGTAATTCAAACTCCTCCCTTTGGTGGCTATGCCACTATTGAGTATCTGAGCACTAATGGTATTAGACATATGCATTGCCAGATCCTCATTAAATTAACCCTTTCCTATCAGTATTATTCCTTGAAGAAAATAAAATGCTATTGTTTCCCTGTTTAGCTATTCGGCTACACTATGGTCACACACACCAGAGCAGCTGAGAAGAAGGTACATATGGTAGGGTTGGAATCCAGTTATTTTTCAGAAAGAAGCAGCCGTTTTGCCATGAGCACCAAACATTTGAAATCAAAACAATATGAAATGTGGAGCTATTTAAAATATGGCGAATTGGTCGCTTGAGTTCAGAGTGCAAACCACTTTCCCTTTTATTTGGGGAAACCTCCAGTAACACATTGTTGACCTAAGAATATTATTGGGTTGTACAGTTGGACGCCATTGTGGTCAGTGTTACCCCGTGGACTCTGTCACAAAGTCACAAATCTCTGTGGCTGCTGCTTTCTGCACAATTATTATGGGAGTGTGGCTGGATTTCACGCTGTTGTGAAATGATAGAATCATGCAATAGAATTGTAGACTTGGAAGTTGACCCAGAGGGTCATCTAGTTCAGCCCCCTGCAATACAAGAATCTCAACTTGCTAAGCTTGATAAATTATTTGAAAATAATATGCAACAAAAGAAACATGAAGTCGAAGCTATTTTCATAGCGAGGTGGACATAAAGCTTAAAGCAATATATACTCCGGATTGTATTCAAAACTTCAGGTAGTGCTGGGATATTCCTCTTATTTTATTTTAAATTTTAGGATTACCTCCTCACCCACTTTTTTCTTAGCACAGCTCCTATAGTGGCTTTCAAAAGAAATAAAACATGAATTAAAAGCACATAAAATTAAATTAAAAAATTAATTAAAAAAATTAAAAGCAGCAGAGAGTAATAAAATCATTGGGTAGAGTTTCTAGTTCAAGAACAACCTAATCAGGAGGGAAAGGCCTGCTTTTGGTTTCTCCAGTTAACAAAAAAGCGCAACAATCTACTCTTGATTCTTCCTTGTTGGCCTAAATATAATCCAGTTTCTTCTAAATTGCCTGATTGTAGTGTTGTTTTGCTGTGTTATAATTTTATTTTCTGTAATTTTACTAGTCAACAAATTATTTTACTTTCTTTAACTAATTAAACTAATTTTCCTTTATCTGTTATTCTTCTTGATCTTCCTCCTCCATTGCTATTGATTATTTCTTCATTGAACGGTATCCTTGTTTTTGCAGTCATTATCTTCTCTTGTTTTCATCTTTGTGTACTAATTCCACTAGAACCTGTGGCCCTCCAGATGTTGAACTCCAACTCTAATGCCAGCCTAGGCAACAACCATGAATGATGGGAGTTATAATAAAACAATATCGGTTCTCCATCTCTGACTTAATAGTTCTTTTTCTTCACCTCCCACCTCACCAACCAATATATGAGGATACCTCAAATTTCTGGTTTTTTAGGCTGGGATTCACCTAGGAATTGTAGTCCCAAAACATCTGGAGGGCCGAGTTTGGGGATGCCTGAAACCAGTCCCATCAGTAGAAGCCCAGTATACAGACTTCTGTTTGCACAATAGGGCTTTCTCCTTCTCCTTCCCCCTGCATGCCCGCTAAATTGGCTCAGGCAGGGGTCAGGAGAACCCCCAGAACAGAGCAAAGGGGAAATATTTAGTCTTTTACCTTAATTATCAGGTCTATTGTGACAGTATCCCAAATAATAACAACAGAGTCGAAGAGGCGTCACCTCTTCCACAAGAGAGTAGTATTAGCAGGCTCAGGGAAACACCACAGTTTGCAGAAATAGGTTTTTTTTTACTTAAAAAAACCCCTACTAATTATTATTTTATTTTTTATTAAATTTATATACTACCTTTCATCTGAAAATCTCAGGGTGGTTCACAATATAAAGGAAGGGAAGCCCCAGAATAGCCCATTGAGGACTCTGTCTGCTCAGTGGCCACAGAATGCTGACTGGTGGTGGTAGTGGAATGGAGTGCCCTAGGAAAGGGTATGGCTGGCTGGCTGGCTAAAACACTGCAACATTTTTGCTGCACATTCCACTCATTCTTTTCTATCTCTGATCTGTTGTCATTTCTTATTAATCTTTTGGTGCTTCCTCATAGCCTCTGCTCAAGTCAGACTCTTCTCTTGTTCCTTTGTTTACGGGTGGTGTTAGCACCTCTTGTTTTGCCACAAGCTGCAGAACTTGCCATTTAATTTTCCCCCTTTATTCCCCTTTTCCTTGTTTGCTTATTTATCATTAAAAATATTTGTGTTTCGCGAACTCATATAGAAAACATCTAAGCAGTGTACAGCAAATATATTAAGAAATATAGGGGAGCAAAAACTTTCATAAAGAACTGGCCAGTCACATAACAAATATTCATCCAACTGAAAAGGCCTTCGAAATGTAACTCAGAATAACAAGCATGGATTTCCACCAGCAGCACAGTCCACATTGCTGGCCCAGCCACACTCAGTGCCCCTTTTCCTCTAGATGCCAAGTGGGCCTTGTTCACACAGTTGACAGATAACAGGATTCCTCCGGCAATGCTGCCACCGAAGGGCTCAGGCATGGTTGTTTGGCCTCCATCTGTCTCAGGCAGACTTTAAGGTATCCTGGTCTATCCTTTCGCTGATTCTACTTGTACCTCGGTGGGTTCTCTAATTTGGTCCTGGTTGGATTATCTATCATATTACTCTTTTTGGCTGTGGTACTGTACAGCTTGCATTGAATACAGTGGCATTGACTTCTGAATAAATATACAAAGGGTTAGACAAAGGGACGCGGGTGGCACTGTGGGTTAAACCACAGAGCCTAGGACTTGCCGATCGGAAGGTCGGCGGTTCGAATCCCCACGACGGGGTGAGTTCCCGTTGCTCGGTCCCTGCTCCTGCCAACTTAGCAGTTCGAAAGCACGTCAAAGTGCAAGTAGATAAATTGGTACTGCTCTGGCGGGGAAGTAAATGGTGTTTCCGTGCACTGCTCTTGTTCGCCAGAAGCGGCTTAGTCATGCTGGCCACATGACCCAGAAGCTGTACGCCAGCTCCCTCGGCCAATAAAGCGAGATGAGCGCCGCAACCCCAGAGTCGGCCACGACTGGACCTAATGGTCAGGGGTCCCTTTACCTTTATGCTACAAATATACATAGCATATTAAACTTCTTGTTTGCACTCTGTCACCCCTTTTATTTTTATGCATGTAAATATGATCATGATTCTTTGCTTTTCTCCCTTCTTCACATGGAGTTCCTGTTCACAAGAATCTGTTGCTTCATATGAATTCGTTCTCTCTATCTCCTGCTTATCTTTGATATCTCTATATACTCCGCTTTAGTCTTTGCATTCTTCCGTTTTTGTTGTTGTTGCTTGTTAAACCCTGTATCTGTTTCTAAGTTTCGTATCTTTATGCTCTGTACTTTTATTGCTTCTTATCAATAGAACTCTTTACCTAGCTGATATTCATTTAATTGGATCTCTTCCTCCTTTTTTAAAAAAGCTTCATTTATTTTAGGTAACCTATGGTTGCAAGTATACTTAAAACGATAGATTAATGATTATGATTTTAGGCCTTTTTAAAACATATTAATATTAGACATGGGGTGGGGAAGGGGACAGGTTGTGAATGCAGCATTGAGTTTAAACTCTGCTCCTCCTCTATCATTTTCCAGATTCAAATTGCACTCCCTGAAGCTGTTACTTGCTCTACAGGGGACTTTGTGGTACCTACGTGGTTCATCTCTTTGAGGGGAAGGCTTCCGGGAAGCACGGTGGCTTCATTGGGGGAATATCATGAGGAAGCACAGTTAACACCCCCACCCTCTCAACACAGTCCTAATCAAATCTGGAAGGTCCCACAATTGCTAGGTCCTTTTTAAACAAACAAACAAACAAACAAACAAACAAACAAACAAACAAACAAACAGGGACATCCTTGTTTATCTTGATCACAGATCTCCCTGTTGAGTTGCATCCTGCATTTAATTGTGTTTGGCTTCCTTCCCTGTGTTTCCTTGTTCTTTTGTTGTCTAATTTAGATTATGAACCCATTGAGTAGGACTGTTGCTTTATGGGTTTTGTGCAGCACCCCATTTTTAGGCACTTCACAACTAATAATACTTACTATAAGAAGAGTCATCTTCATCTGCCTCCTGAAAGGTGACCAAGAAGAGAAGTCTTCCCTAGGCAGGGCCTGCCTAAATGCTGGAAGCCTTACCCAGAAGTCTCTGCTCCTAGATGACATCTCTTTTATCTGCCGGATGGCAGAACCTCCATGGAAGTGCCAGGGTCATGGGGGTGGATATATAGGAACCCTAAGTTTTCAAGCGGCCAAGCTGTTGCTTTTTGGATTGTTGCTTTTAAGAACATGGGATTTAAAAAAAAACCTATAAAACTTTCAATAATTACAAGAGAGACTGCATAACTGAGCTGTCTTTGTGTATTTGTAAAGTAACTTTTAAAAAAATATCTGAGGTGTACATTTCAGTGTTCTAACCCCAAGTAAAAGCAGAACAGAAAGTGCTTGCTAACCATTTAAAATCAGTATTGAACAGTTTGGTATCTTGTGCTCTCTGCATCTAATCATCTGGGACTGGCAGGATTTATAACTCCACTAATGCATAACAGTGGCTTGGTGGGGGGAAAGTTAAGTTTCTTTTCTTTCTTTTTTAATACCCCTCTGCTTTTTTCAAAGTTTAGTGAATGGTGGTTTTTACAAGGAAGCAAAAAATGTATTGAAATTATCTTGAAGTGCTCTATTAAGATTTGTTCATTCTCTCAGCTTCATGAAAGCCGAAACCCAGTATTTAAACAACCACATTGCATCTAAATACACCATCATTTTTGAGAAAGTAAAAAGTTCTATAGAAATGCATATTTTAAAATTTCTGTTTGGTCCCATCCAATGTAGTACAGTAAGTTCTGAGCTAGTTAATGAGGGTGACTCAGTCCAAGGCCACCTCCTGCATTACTGAAAGTTTATGATCACCTATTACACCTTGTGAGCCCGGCAGCCTATCTTCTTATAAGCTTAGTATTGCTGCTGAACTGTGGAGATAATTTCTTTGGGTTAACGCCAGTGAAGTCAATGTGTGACAAGAACAATTTCTGTGAATAGAACAAAACTTCTCATTCTCCCCCACAACCGGTGTGCCCCCCTCATCTCCCCCCAATCTACTCTGGAGAGTTGGGGAAACCACAGAGCAGATTGGAGGGTGATGGGGGAGGTGGCGGGACAAAGCTCTACTCACACAGCGGCTTTGTGGAATACAACCCCTCTCCCCATCTCTGTAGAAAATTGGGAATACGGGGGGGGGGAGTATTATTATTACTCCCAGTATGAACAGGCTATTTCCTTTCATATGAAACCCCTTTACTCCTCCCATCACAACACAACCAGACAAACCAGGAAGACTTCAATTGAACATAGTTTCTTCTTTTTGTACCAACTGAGAAACTATGCTTACCAGCTTGGAAGCAAGCCAGGATATTAAGACCGCTTTAAATCATGGTTTAACATC
The DNA here is from genome assembly GCF_964188315.1 of Podarcis muralis. Classification (NCBI taxonomy): domain Eukaryota; kingdom Metazoa; phylum Chordata; class Lepidosauria; order Squamata; family Lacertidae; genus Podarcis; species Podarcis muralis. The sequence goes on from NC_135659.1 coordinate 45,008,354, forward strand.
CTGTCTTGTATTAAAGCTTGTAACCATAGTTTCCAAGTTTGAATGGAATGGGAAACTGGTTAATTACAGACTTCCTGGTTTAATCAGATCTCACATAAAGGGAGGGCCTATTTGGCTGCATGTGAGGCAGGGGGAGCTTCTTCGTTTATTGATTTCGCCATGATAAAACCATCCAAAGTAGCTCATTGCATGAGAGTGCACAGTTGCTTGTTCTTCTCTCACCATTCCTTTGGTGGTTAGGGTTATTGGACCAGGACCTGAGAGAACACGGCTCAAATCCTCACTCATGAATCTCACTGGGTGACCCCGAGCCACGGATGGCATCTCAGCCTAACCTGCCTCACAGGGTTGTTGTGAGAATTAAATGGGAAGGTGGAGAACCATGTATGCTACCTTGAGGTCCTCAGGGTGGGAGATAAATGCACTGAGTGAGTGAGTGAGTGAGTGAGTGAGTGAGTGAGTGAGTGAATGAATGAATACTCCAGTGTCTTAAGTGTGTATTTTATGTCAGGACAAATTAAGTGCACCAAATAAAACATTGGGGGGGGGGGGAGCGGGCCAGAAATGTGTATATGCATGTTGTATCTGTCATGAAGAATGGCTAGAAAGTGTTTGTAGCAATTGTGCAACTATATTCCCCACAGAAATCACAACTGCAAGCAACTGTGCTTGAAGAATTGCATTTTCCCAGGTACATAATATTGTGGCTCAAAGGCTTGGAATATATAATATCTCTTCAAGCAAAGTGCATTTGTGAAGGATCACATACACCTTGTGCAGAGCAAACATGAAACTAATTCATAGTTTGCTGTGCCTCCAACATTTCTCCGATGAAAATAGGGACATTCCATTCCATCATGATAATTTTACTATTTCTACCCCACACATCTTACTGGGTTGCCCCAGCTACTCTGGGCAGCTTCCAACATATATAAAAACATAATAAAACATTGAACATTAAAAAACAAACGAACTTCCCTATACATGATTGCCTTCAGGTGGCAGATAATTCCATACCCTCCAACATTTCTCCAATAAAAATAGGGAGATCCTAAGAAAAAGTGGGATATACTGGAATCAAATCAGAAACTGGGGTGGCTTCTCTAAATCAGGGATGTCCCTGGAAAATAGGGACCCTTGGAGGGTCTGCAATGATCTGATTATATGCAAAGGCCCTGGGATACTTTGGCTGCATGCATCTCCTTCCCAAAGATTCCAGTTTGGCTTCCCTTGGCTCTTTGTATTCTGTATCTTTAAAACCAGCATTAGCAGGCAGTTCATTTCAGTCCTTGATTTATAACCGAGTGTATGTTAAGGGGGGAGGGGAAAGAGAGAGCGCTCCAGCATTCACTCTCTGCTGAATTGCAGTTCTCCATGGTCCTACAACATCTGCAAATATTTACAGAGATAACAATATCCAGAGGTCTGGCTTTTTTGCTTTGTTTTTTCCTAAGAGAAGGTAGAAAATGAATCTTGAGCTGGGCTGTAAAAGGTAGAAGGCGGGGGTCGTTTGGTGATGGGGCACCAGAAGAGAGGGGGTTGTAAGACCGCAGTTTTTTTATATCCAAGCAAGGCAGTTTTAGTGGCCCCAGGGTAGCAGACAGGAAGTAGCAAATGTTTTCAGATCCTTGTTGTTGCCGTTTCTCGGCCAGCCCCAAGCCACCAGCTCCTCCCACTGCTGCATAACAAGTTGAAAGAAAGAGCATGCAGCACTTTTGCAGAGATGCTTGCCTTCACTGTAGATCTGCAGTTATATTATCCAGAGATACCTGTCATGAGCATTACTCTTGCAAGCTAATGTGGCCATGAGGATTCAATTTACTGCTGTGTGTCATTTGCCAACAAAATGCTTCGCAAAGTCTTGAATTTCCTGGGAGTGTCATACAATTTCTCGCAATTTTTTTTCATTTATTTTTTTTGCAGCATGCACTCAGCTGTTGTTCCAGCACACCCCTGTCTTCCAGTATGTACGCGCGCGCGCGCACACACACACACACACACACACACACACACACATATATCTTGGAAGTGGATTAAATTAACCACTGGGATTCCCTGCCCAAACCATTATTTTTTGATCTCCTGTGGGGAAAAGTGTGTGTTTAAAGCGGGCGTTATCATATAAAGGACCGTGGGTGTCTTGATGCTTAGATGAATGCCCTTCCAACGCCAGTCGCTTTCGTTTAAAGAATTAGGGAAAGCTCTGCTGCTGTGAATTGCAATAACCTACTTGCTAATCAGTTTTGTTTAAAAGCAGAAATTGATTTTCGACCCCTTTTTAATTAAAACTGGTAATTTGAGTGGAATCACTCTAATGTCTCTCCAGGAGGCACAGGAGAACATTTTCCGAGTCTAAAGAAAGGGTCTTCATGCTTGAGATGATACACTTGAGTGTGGGCATGCTTGAATCTCTTTGCAACTTCCTGGATACGGGCAGAGGGACATTCTGGAAATGAGGTGTCCCCTACCTGGGATCTTGGAGGCAAGAAGTAGAAAATGACTTACTTGGAGGAGGGGACCCCCTGCTCTTAGCCTCTTCCTGCCTAGGGCTACTAGGCAATTCTTGGCAGCAATTTCTACTTAGCTCTGCATCGGCATACATCTTACCTTAGCTAATTTTCTTCATTTTGTTTTTAGCTTCTTGGTTCTTCCTCTGTCTCTTAGCTACTCTCCCTTGGGTTTTTTTTGTCAAGTAGCAGGAAGTAGTTGTCTCAATGTGGCTTCTGGGCCTGAGATGTTGGCTTAGGGAGAGGAGCACTTTCTCCTGGAACTGCAGAAATTTCTCAGTGTAGGTCCAACTAGAAGAAACAAGATGTGAAGGTCCAACTCATCCATAGGTGCCATGGGAACTGCATGGATAGCCATTGCTTCACCATCACATGGCAGCAGGAATGGAGGAGCCTCACTGCCATTTTGCTTCCATCTTCCCAACAGAATACAGATTCTGAAGCTGCAATGCAATTCCCACATGGGGACCAAAACCACTAGCAATTTCTCACACTGTATTCTCTCCGAAAAATACATTGCTGATGATGACGGAGGTATACCTAAATTTGACACCCTTGTGGCTGCCTTCTCTTCTGTGGAAAAACTAATAACTGAAGAAAGGAATTGGCTCTCAGAGCTTTGAAGCTAAGGTTATAACCATTCAGGTTTCAAAAGCTGTTTTCATCTTTTTGCTCAAGCAACCTTGCTGTGTGCCAGCCTTTTCCTCCAGAGGTTGTCAGCTATAGCTCCCATTGGCCCCAAGCAGCATGGCCAAAAGCCAAGGATGATGGTCCAACAACATCTGTGGAGCACCAGGGTGATAGAGTCCTTTCCGACTCTACAATTCTCTGATTGTATTATTCATAGGTGGTTAAGAGAGGGCATGGCCCAAGATAGATGTGAGAAGATGTTTGAAAGCTTATATACAGAAAATCAAGGCGTCAAGGTCTGGAACTCTTTTTGTTTCTTATAAGTTGGGATCCTTTGAGGTCAGAGTTTTGAAGGCTTTCTTAATACATTAATACTTAATATATTAAGTATTCCTTAATACTTCCTCTTATGTATTAGGGAACGTACACATTAGTGGCTTAAAATGCAGCAAGGTCATTTCCCCCCCTGCTGTGTTTCAAGTCGCATTTGCTGTTACTCTACACACTTGTGAGGGGGGTAGAGATGTCTTCATCCAATAGGCATTATAATATTTTGTTCCCTGCGACTGCAAACCCCTGTCATCTACACATGTGCAACAGCTGCCTGAGCTGTGCATACTTCAGTGTAACTTCAGCCTGCGTTTTCAAATTGGATAGAAGCTGGTTCGAGGGGAAACACATCAAACAACAGTCTTTCTTAACAAGCTACAGAATTGTGGCCACCATCATGTGAACTCTGCTTCAGACACCAGCGGGAGCACACAGAGTAAATGACAATGTGTGCTTAGCCTTTGTTTGGCCTGTGGGTCATCTGGCGAGCGGTCCCTAAAAACCAGCTTTTTGTCCAATGCTGCTTATGACAACAGGGTCATAGAATCGTGGAGTTGGAAGGGACCCTGAGGGTCACCTAGTCAAACACCCTGCAATGCAGGAATCTCAACTAGACTATACATGACAGGTGACCATCCAACCTCTGCTTAAAAACCTCCAAGGAAGAGGTTCCACCACCTCCCAAGGCAGACCAAACGTTGCTTCCTGCACTTCAGCTTTTGTATACCACTTCCGAGATGTGCCTCTATCCTTACCCAGAAGATAATATGATGCATGAATCTTGTTTCTGCATAAGAGCAGATGGACATTACATTCCCCCCCCCCTTTCTGGTTTCCAACTGGTTTGGGTTTCTGAGAAATACCGCTTATTCTTTAACTAATTGATTGCCTGTTTTTATGTTCTTATGTTCTTTGTATATTGTCTTAGTTTCATGATGTTAGCTGGCCGGGGAGAGGGTGGGGTACAAATTATTATTATTATTATTATTATTATTATTATTATTATTATTATTAGCTCTGTTTTGTTGGTTCCCTAGTTTCAAATTCCAGTTCTAAGCTTTTGTTGTATCAGTCCTGAGAAGAAGGGAGCCCCGTTCTGTGTTTCCAGTTCCCAGGCTTCTTAGAAAGATGCTGTACCTCTTTCAGAAAGCCACTGTTCTCAGATTGTAAGGTCTGTGGGAACAGGGGCTGCCTCCCCATCCTGCTTATGCAACTCTCTAAAGTGCTGTGTATAATGATGGTGCTCCAGGAAGGAGATACACCACGAAAGGCAAAATCTCCTTTTTGCTTTGACTCAAGGGGTTGTGGTTTTTTTCGGGGAGGGCAGTGTGCTGCTGATGATGCCAAGGTTGCAGGTTCAGTCCCCGTAAGGGACAGCTGCATATTCCTCCATTGCAGGGGGTTGGACTAGATGATCCTTAGCTTCCCTTTCAACTCTACAATTCTGTGATTCTGTAAGGGTAAGAATATGGGTGTGCTAGTTGTTCCTATGTTAATCAACCCATGTTTTTAAAAGCAGCACAAGAATCCATCTAATCTTGCATCCTCTTCTCGGTAGTGCAGAGATGGAGGATATGTAGCCTTCTACAAGTTGTGTTCCAGCCTGAGCCGGTAGTCCAACAACATAATGGGCCACAGGTTCCCCATCCTTGCAGTTGTAGTTAGGCAGGTGCCTTTGAAAATGCACAGGCAGAGCTTGATGGTGAGCTATTTTGTCCCCAGCCCCTAAAACCTGTTCATGAGGAAGCCCAGTCTAACTAGGGCTAGTAAAATTGACATCTGTGAGGAACGCTTTTAAAAGGCGTTTTTGCTAGTGGTCATCGTTGCATCCTGTGGAAAAACAGTTCTAAGTTTAGATAAAGATCAGTAGTTTTATATTGTGCAGTTGGTGCACAAAGGGGGTTCTTAACTGAGGCAGGGATGTTTGGGTTCTGTTTTGGATCTTTTCACTTGACAATTTTAAGAAATTGGGCATAACGTGGACTTCTTGACCGACCTGTTAAGGTGCTCTGCCATTCACTATTCCTATGCATACTGTCCTTGAGGCTAATGCCAAATAGTGTGAAATAGTGAGTGGCTGTGCGGGAAAAGTCCCTATGTACATTAGACTCCCTTCCCTTCTCTCTAATGAATGTGATTATCCTCCTCCCCACTGCCCTCCAGAAAAAGTCACATAATACTTGCCAACTTTAACGTTCAAGTACCGTTCCATTGCCTGTTCCCAGTGTTATGGATCTCCCTAATATGCTTCACAATATGCTATGAGTTTCAATATTTTTAATATTTAAAAAAGTATTCTGCAGATTTCATCCACTGGTTATTTGTACCATTTCCAAGTAATTGATTGTGTTTAAAAACCACACATCTTATCCAAGCTCCAGATCTCCTGCAGTTTTTCAATCAGCTGATCTTACAGCGGTGTCTGGTTGATTTTTTCTTTTTCTTTTTAAGACATGTGGGTCTGCCATTAACCATTCTGTAGCTTACTGACATAAAGAAAGACAGTAGTTTTGCCAGGTTTTTTTTCCTCTTTTGCAGAATTTTTATTAGGCTTGCTTTGTTTATCCATGGTATTCTTCTGGGGTCCCCAGGTGGGACTTGTGGACACAGTGGTATTCTCAAATCCCCTCCAAGGCCACCAAACACCCCCAAAATTTAAAGAAATTGTGTTTGGTTTGGTTAGTTGGCAGCTTTTGGAGAAGGGTATGGGGCTTGGGGTTTTTTGTGGGGAGGTTATAGGGTCTCTCTGCATGTTGCTTGTGGAGGGAGTTCTGTACCAGTGTCTTCTGTAAAATGGATGTTTTATTAGATTTCCAATTGTGCCTCCAAGCCCAAAATGTTTGCGATTTCTGTTATAATCGTCCTTTTCTTTAGCTAATTTGGAAGTACCGATGCATAAAAATATACAGTGGCCAAACTGGCAAAGTGCTACTTCTCAGCCATTTTCTTAATAACATTTTGCTACAAATGGAATTTGGTTGCCGTACATACTTCTGCAATTGCAAAAGAAACCTCTCAATGTGGATGCTTATTAGTAGCATAGACATCAAGTAATGGGACACCTAGGGCTGGTTCAGATATAAATGGCTCTCTTAAACTGTGGTAAAGAAATAGAGGACAGGCCATGAAATCACTTTATCCCTTGCCATAACCTCCCTCCTGTCTAAAACAAATTTGTCCTACCCACCTTGATCATAGTTTTAAGCATTACTTTGGTATCAATATTACATGGTGATTGGGGCTGTCCTCTTAACAAGGATTTTAAAAGTGCATAATCCTGTGACTTACTCCTGGTCAAGAAAGGTTTTTCATTATGTCTGCAGGCATTAATGCAGAAATAACACTTCTGTGTTACTACTCTATGGAATCAATATGTCGTTCCATGATGGAAGAAAGGCAGGATAAATATAAGGAAATAAATACTTCATTCTGTATTGGCCATGTTCATTAACGGAGACTAGTGGGCACTTCAGCAATGGTAAATCTGTGATGTCTACTTAATTGATGAAGGTTGGCACTGGCTTCTTAAAATCCTGAGGTTCATCTCTCAACATTTATTATGTGGAGAGGCAGGATTCCTGATTTAGGCAAGGTTATTTTAGATTTATGTTTTAGCCTTTAATTATTTCAATATAGGAGAACCACAAAATAATTTGCTCTTAAGTTCAAGTAAGGAGAGGTTGATAACTGAAGGCTAAGAAACTTCTACATTATAGCAGTGTGGCAAGTGCTGGCTCTGTAAGATCAGAGGTGAAGGTTTTGAAAGGGATTATTGGCGTGAGTTTCCTATGGAACTTTTATTCTTGTGTTTGGTGAATACCTATGAGAATGTAAATCCTGTAGGTCACGACTTGCTGTTCTGTAGTTGCAATGAAGTAGTGGGAACAGCATTAAGTATTCTTAACTTCCTTGAGGTGTTTCCCCGCCCCCCAGTCCTATGAACATTTTATCTTAAAAACCAATTTACTTGATTGTTGCCATTAATGAATGTATGTGAAGTAGTTGAATAGTTGGGTAGTCGCTCTGAGCTTTCCAAAAACGGTTCTTATTTGGAACTGCTGGATTTCCTTTAGTACTTGGCTAATGATACAGTTGGGAAAGATAATGGTTTTGTCGTTTTCTTTTCACTACCCTTTTCAATTAACAGCAGATTATTTCTGCTTGCAAACTACAGTGTGTCAGAAAAAGAAGTTATCTCTTTCGGTGACATGGGTGAAGCAAAGGACTATAATCTTTTAGGTTATGTCTTTAGTAGAAAATATTCCATGTTCTCAGACTTCTTATAGGGGAAACTAGCATGGGGCAATGGATAGCATTGGACTTCAACCAGAGAGATTCATTTCACAGTGAGCTTTGCACCAGACTCCTCTCCTCTGAATGTACTTTGCGCTGAGCTCAGTGTAAGAAAAGTGGGATTAAGACAGGGGTAGGCCACCTAAGGCCCGTGGGCCGGATGCGGCCCAATCGCCTTCTCAATCCGGCCCACGGATGGTCCGGGAATCAGCTTGTTTTTACATGAGTAGAATGTGTGTTTTTATTTAAAATGCATCTCTGGTTTATTTGTGGGGCATAGGAATTTGTTCATATTTTTTCCCCAAAATATAGTCCGGCCCACTACATGATCTGAGGGATGGTCTGAGGGACGGCTGAAAAAGGTTGCTGACCCCTGGATTAAGATGTAAATAAAATAAATTTGCATATAAACTATGCTATAAAATAAATTAGATTGATGAAATGGGGGTAATTCTTTTGTTCCATGGAGACTTAGGTAGATCATATTAGCTACATGGCTTCTTGGTCAAAGCTATTTCAAATATGATGTTAGTAAACCTAAAATAAGAGTTTCTTTCTGAGGTTACCATTAACATGTTTGATAGAAATGTGGGAGTCATGAAGCAAGGCATTTCAGAGGTATATGTTAATATATCTGGCACAAGGAGCAATTGTTATGCATTTGAATGAATCCAACCCAGGTTCTAGGCTGCATTCTGTTATGTTGCTGTTGCGTATAACCCCAGTGCTGACTTTTCCTGTTCTAAAAGAACCTTGATGCTTCCCATCCTCCTATACAATGAAAGTCATACCCAAGCCTCATTGGGATTCTGCAGTCATGAAGACCTTGACGTTGTTCTTCCAGACAGAGTGGAAATGTTAAGCTCTAGGACTCATATGCAGCTACTGCTTAGAGGCGATCAGAGAGGGCTTAGGCAGTCTCAATGGCTGAAAGCAAGCTACCATTGATAGCAGCAACAGTTGCCTACTCATTGCCATTTCATTGGGTTGGGCACTGACACCTCACACAGAGAATTGCTCAGTAGAAGTTTCATTTAAAGTGGGAGTTTCTTTGGTCTAGAGAAGATAAAGTGTTTACATGAAGGTAGCACATTTACGGACAGAGGTTACAGAGTGCTCTGATCGAAGCATCTCAAAAGGCATCCACATAGCAGCCGACTTTTTCTGTTCCAATTTAAATTGTGCAAACTTTATGTGTTTACCACCCCAGAGACCATTTTCAGTTGACTTTAAAATAATTGTATTACTTGCAGTATGCTCCGGACAACTCCTTCCTTTAATTGTGTGTAATTGAAAAAGTTGTTTTTGATTTTCTGGAACCTAAAAGAGGCACAAGGACTTTTTGTGGTTTTGTGAAGAGGTCAAAGCACATGATAAGCTGAGAAAAAATCCTCCTTGCTGCACAGTGATTGCTTCTTAAAAGTTGATTTTGTTAGGTACAAAGGTTTCCCATGCATTTCAAAATACTTGATGGCAGGGGTCTAATTCTCTGCTTTTCAGTCTTTGAGATGGGGGGAAAGCTACATTTGAAACATACTTCATACCTAACACTATATTCACGTATTTTGTTTATAGATATCAGTACTAGAGAAAAAAATAACCTGTGAGAAGCAACCCTTAATTCTCAGTTAAAGGAGTTAATGAGCAAATATTAGCACCCTATGTACAATGGATCGTATTAATTCAAAGGAAAATCAGTTTCTACGATCCCGTAAACATAACCTGGAGGATCAGCAGAGTGTCTGCTTCTGTTTAGAGCTCTGTTTGCATCTTTCCGTGTTAACTCTTTAACAATTTCTCCCCCTCTTTTATTTACATTGCACTCAAGTTTCCCTGGTACAAAAGATTTGCAGGTGCAAATATGTCCTGCCTTCATTAACTTCCCCTCCCCTTTTAAATTTATGTGATTTCAATTTTCCTTCCCTGTACTGTTAATTAGGGGATCCTCTAATCAGTACCATTATCACAGTGGTATTCATGTTTAGGAAAGCTGCTAAACAAATGCTTGCAAAATTGCTAAATGGCTAATTAATGTCTGTTAATTAAGAAAATTGCTCATGGTAACAAACCGTGCCATTGCTGGCAGCAGCTAGAAGGCGAACACTTGTTGAAATTACTAACATGGCAGGTATAGAACATCTGTTCCTCTGCTTTTCCTGAAGTGTGTAGCTGATTCTCATAATGTACTTACAAGTCTTGTTTGCTTTCCAGACCAATTACAATTTTGTGTTTGTTTGAGAGAGAGAAAATTACACAGGGAACATGTGTACATCATAGTTCGAATTTGGTTATTCATGTTCAAGAACTCACTTTTTTTTGAAATAAACTTCTTGTTTTCTGGGATTCCAGGAATGGAGGGAATTAAAATTATGTTTAATCCTACAGCCCTGCATTGCAGGGTTGAAACTATACAAATGAATCTTTTTCTTCTCAGGCGCATATAAGCTTTCCCCCCCCCCCCCCAGGTAAAATCATATCTGCATGCAAGATTAATTGTTGCCTCAATAGATAGTTAATCTTGGTGAAGGACCGCAGTTCTGGTCTCAAAAATGTGACACTATAGTCTTGTGTGTAGAAATGATAAGTTATTGCTGCTGCAACAAACTTCCTAGAATTGGAAGTCTAGGTAAAGCATGGAAACATGTTATTAAGCATTTTTATTTTTATTCTTATCATCATCATAAACCTTCTTGTTAACTTTCTCTTGTTCTAAATTCTTAACCCAAGTGGCAAATGAAAACACAGAAAAGTACTATTGCTAATCTAATAGGAATATATTGTGGGTGAGCTAGTTTTGTATGTGTTCTTCAAGCCCTTATCCAGATGCATTTAATAGTGCAGGCTTGTGGAAGACTGAAACAGTACAGTGCAGTACACCTGGGGGGGGGGGGGGCTTTTTGTTCAGCTTGTATAAATTGTATTGCCCAGACCAATATCATGATCCATACAGCCAACGCAGATTTGCATTTTGTTTTGTTTTGTTTTTTTGTTTACCCAAATCTGCTGAATTACATAATTTGAATAAAGCGTGCCTGAACGCGGGCAGATGCCAGGGCACAGTTGGCGGACATGTTGCATTTCTGCGGTGCCATGTGTGCAATTTCCAGTGTGAGACTAGACGAGGCAGGTTTCCCCCCACCCCCACTCCAGATATTTTGGAGACTTTTTTGTGTTAATTGAGATCACAGTTTGCATTTATTAAGGTTCGGCAATGAAAACATTTGCTTGCAGGTTATGTGCTGCCACACATTGCACCTATTTTAGTCTGTCCGCGCAGCAGTAAAATTCCAGCACCGAGCAGCAATTCCAGTGTTGGACTCACTAGCGATCCCATCACAAATGTCAGAGGGCACAAGCTGTGTCGCTCACTCAGAATTAACAGCTCATTTGATGTGCTTTGACAGTTATTGGTTCTTTGCCCGCATTCTCCCCCCGCGCCCCCCAATTTCTATTTCTTTTGGAAGTGTGCGATGTTCAGAAACAAAACATTCATTCCCTGTGAAGATTCGCCAGCTTCTCCTGTTAAGCCAGCTCTTTTCCTGCACATTCATGTGCCTGACCTATAACCACCTTCTGCTATCTAACCTCACAGGGACCGCCTGGCTCTCAGCCCTCGCCACACGCACAGCCTCCACCTCACAACCCCAACAGCATGATGGGACCCCACAGTCAGGTAAAGACATCGCAGGGCACTGCTGTGATATGTGTGTTCTGTGTGAACTCTCAAAGCATGTGGGAGCCACACCCTTCCGCTAACTTAACCAGCGAGCAGCTCCAGGGCAGTTTGCGGAGCGTTGTGAATTTACATCCACTCAAGATCCCGGGACCCCAAAATCGTTTTCATTCCACCTCATCTCACCTCCGCTAGGAAGTCTGTTCCTCTTGGCTGCATTTGTTCCATTGACATCAGATTACAAAGTAGCTTTCGATTTTCAGACATGCTAATTTACATACAAATATCATTATTTTTTAATCCTCCCCCCCAACCCCGACCAGCATTAAGACAATCATTGTACGGTTTAAGTGCTTGTTTTCACTACTTGTCATTGAAATGTTTTAAACTCTTCTCCCCAAACCGCACTTTCATTTACCAGTCTGTTTAAAAAGTATCTTAATATTCGCTTGGTACTTTCATTTGTGTTAATTTTAATTCTTGTCAAAAATTATTAAAACCATCCTAACCTTAAACAAATAAATACAGTAAAGCACAACAAATGTCAAAGACTTAAGAGTCTAAATATTTCTTATCAGCAGGGTTTTGTTTTGTTTTTTTAAAAAATGCTTCTGTGTGTATATGTGTCAAGTCTAATTACAAGTTGAATGGAATGCAGTATATTAAATCTTTCATTCATTTGGCCTGGAATTCACCTCAGAAATGTTCTGCTAATCAAATGCTCGGTTTGGGGAGTTTGTGTGTACGTGTGTAGAATAAGGGAAATACAATCAATTTTGGTATTTTAAAGAGCAGTTGTGAAGGAAGTGGTTATAATGTTTACTTCCACTTTTGAGCGTTCATTGCCACTGAACTAATTTTATATGCTTACAGCCTTTTATGTCACCAAGATACGCGGGAGGTCCCCGGCCCCCAATCAGAATGGGAAATCAGGTATTGTATTTCTTCAGTATTCGCAGCTAAAGCATGATTGAGGCATTAGATGTTTATTCTTTCATTCATGTACATTTTAACACTGGGGTTGCAATGAGTTACCACACACAGACAAACACACACTCATTTCTTAAAGGGGGGGGGGGGTTGTAAAGCTCTCAGATGATCTTTTGCCCACAAGATAATAAATGCATATATGTAGTAAATAGTGGGAGCTTGAGGGCAGAAGGATGTCCTGTCTGTAGCTAGCTTGCCGTTTGTAAGTGGAGTTCATGCAAACCAGATTGTAAGATGTGCACAGAAGATTTACCGACTCTCAAAAAAAAATCTGCCATCCTATTGAGTGTCCTGCTTTTCTGGCCTTTCTTGACCAATGATCACATTAAATTCCTCTTTGAAATTGCTGCAGGAGGCTAGAACATAACAAGAACTCTGTTGGATTAGACCAAAGGCTTATCTAGTTTCAGCGTCCTGTTTCCCACAGCAGCCAACTAGAGATGCCTCTTGGGGAAACCCACAAGGAGGACATGAGGGCAGAAACTCTCCCTCCTGCTGCGGTTTCCCAGCAACTAGAATTCAGAGACATTGTGCCTCCGTTCCTGGAGGTAGCATAAAGCCATCACGACTAGGTAGCCCTTGAAAGCTTTGTCCTCCATATACACTAACCACCTGCACATTTCCCAAACAATAACAATAATAAGGAATCTTGTATGCAGTTTAAATTCCTTTTTATAACTCTGTGCAGGATTTTTTAAAAAATTATATATATAATTGTGGTTTACGTGTTGTTGTTTTTTTGAAAAATGTACATCCAGTGCCATCACACTCACTTCTGGCTTTGTAAGTGGACTTGCCAAAACTGGAGCAGAGAGTTATCATGTTCTTGGCTGTGTTGGATCTCACCTATTCTCAGTTGCAGAGGTCCTCTGTCCATTTTGTTTGAACTGTGCATAGCTCCTTAAGGGACCCATAAAGCTATGCAGGAGTTTCACGGCACCTTAGGAGTTTCACGGCACCTTTTATGCATCACATATTTCTAAGTTTTATATCAATATATCCATTTTGGAATACCAGTTCTCTGTCTAAGTTACAGCCAACAACTTCTATTAAGTAGTGAGGTTAAGAGGGATCTGGACTATTTTTTAAAAAAATATTTTTTAAAGAAAATGTCCAAATCGCAAACTTGCTTATAGCTAGAGAGAGAGACGATATCTGTCTTTTCTCTCCAGCTTTATCAAAATATGGAAGGCACATTATGAAGTTGAAAGGATTTGTTGCCCAAGAAAAAAGGAATCTTACCATTTCAACAAAACGTGTTGACGTATTTTAAATACAAATGGCATCTTCATAATCTGTTCACTTCTGTTAAGTAAGGAAGGAAGGGGAAACGCTATCACCCTTGTTGATGAAATGTCATCTGTGTTGGCAAACAGATAACTTTCTTTAACGCAGTGCATTTCCCAAATGTATACCTTAAAATTGCACTGGCATCAGTAGCATTTCATTCAAGGACCTTCACTGTGAGACTCAGGCTGCATATGGATGACAGCTTTTTAAAAAATGAAGATATATGATAGATTCATGAGGAATGGGATATGCACACGTGGGCATCTGCAGGGAGGATAAGGAGAGTATCAACCCCCCCCCCCACCTACCCACCTGATAAGCCATCTTCCCTTGACTCCAAGTTTTCATTACAAAAAGAAGTGGAGGGGAAGCAAGTCTTCTGCCCTTGTTGAACCTGAAATATGAGGCAAAATATGCAGGTGCTACTCTGCTCATTTGTTTTGTTAAAAAAAAAAATGAGCCTGTTCCTCCTTCTGTATTTTTAGCCAATGAATGAAGGCATAGCAATGACTGATGTTTAGGAAAGCAGATCTAGCCAATTAGGCAAGAGAGAAATGGTATATTTAAGAAACTTCCTGGCTTATTTTAAAGCTTTTGTTTTTCTCTAGTGAGGAAGTCATTGTTGTCGAATGGGGGGGGGGGGGTCAGGTACCTAGGCGTTTAGTGTAGCTGAGACTGGAGTAAAGGTACCCCAAACCAAAAGGTAGCAGCAAAGATGGAAGTTCATGATCTTTCTAACTTGGGTCTTATTTCACACCCCCCCAAAAAAGTGATACCCCGTGAGTTTGTAACCCGTAGACTCAGCTATGCAGCTGCAAATGTGTTGGGAAGTGCAATACATTAGACACTAGATGGCAACTGTGAGCTATAGCAAATTCAATGTATTTTTCAAAAGGATTTTTTTTTAAAAAAAGCAACATTTTCACAACATTTAAAAAATGCATGCAGATTCTACCCTGATCAAAACTTCCCCTGCCAGTGCAGATAACCTCCATCACCGTTATAGCTATATATGTTTATTTATAAAGATTTAAATATAACTTTTCACTTCCAAAGTGGTCCCAAAGCAGTTTACAGTAAAAATAAATATAAACCTAGTGATAAAACAAAGCAGTTCACACACTAAAACCTGCAGTAATGGAGGCTATAGTGTACTAAAACTCCAGAGCAGATTCAACTAAGCCCTCCAAAAACCTGGGAGGGCAGTTGTTTATGTCAAAGAAGGCCCTGAATGGCATGGCTTCTAAGTGATGGTGCCATTACTGATAAGGCCCTACCCTATATCCCCACACTGTGAACAAGAAGGAGCCCCCTGAGACAATCCAAGAGCCCAGGCTGGGTGGTGTGGGTAGAAGTGCTCCATAAGATACCTAGGTCCCCATCCATTGAGGGGCTTTTTAAGTTAGCTAGTCTCCAGTGTATGCATTTTCAATATGCTTGTGGAATATATAGGTGCTTGTGAAGGATGCTTATATTTAGCAGGTAACTGGAGGGGGTGTTTGCAAAACACCCACAAACCAGATAAACATAGATGAACTTAAGGACCAAACCTAGAAGAATATTTAGCATCAAAAGAGTTGCCACAGTCAGTTAGCCCACTCAAACACCTGGAGCTATTTTACTCTGGCTTTACGGCATGAAAAGCATGATTTTTGAAAGCGCTATAGAAAAGGAGGCTGGTTTTCTGAAGAAGGCCAGGGGTGGACAAAATTACAAATTGTGTCAGTAAGCCCATTTGGCCAAGGTAATGCAAAGGTGAAAGGCATTTCTAGAAGACCGTCAACAACTGGAAGGAAAGGACTGCTTAATCCTTCCTTCTGATTCTCCCCTAGAAATCCCCTTTTTTCAATGGGCTAGTAGACAAGGGGGTTGTAGCATTCAACTATGCACACGTGAGACTCTAGGAACTGATGATAGATGAACTGGGATAAATAAGAGATATCACTTACCCATTCAGGGAATGAAGCGGAGGCCATTCTCCACCTACATGTGTATTGTGAAAATGATGTCCCATATGTTACATTTTCCTCATACAAATAAATGGTACTTTTTAAAATGCTGCTTTTTTCATTCCGCTCCCTCTGCCATACCTACCTTTCTCTGTTGGCTTAGGGGAAAGTCGGCCAAGAATAACTGGAATGGGGGGGGGAGTTTTCCTGTTCCTTTTTGAAGAAGGATTTCTAGGGAAGATTAAGCCTAACCATCGAATCAACCAGGTTTCCTCTGCAGACAACCACACAATGGCAATATGAGACAAATGCAGGGCTTATAGCATAAGGGGGCTGTTCTGCCCTCACCCTTGTCGGTAAATCGACCCATTTCCTTGAAGTCTAATGCTTTTGGGTATAGATATAAAAGCAGCTGAGCCAAAAGGGCCTTCAGCCCATGACTGGTTTTTCTAATTGCAGCAGCAAATATAACAAAGCAATATTGATAATTGTACTGTTCATCTCCCAAGTATTTGATTTCCTCAAAATTGTTTCCTTTCCCCCATAGCCTCCAGGGGGTGTTCCTGGTACACAGCCCTTGCTGCCCAACTCAATGGACCCCACACGACAACAAGGTAAATGTGATTCAGCTTGTCTGCAGCTGTTCTTTCCCCTTGGCCTATCCTTTCACCAAGTGCATTACTCTCCAGTAATAAAGTAACATCTTCCTGTCTCTCTTCTCTCGCTAGGGCATCCCAACATGGGAGGGCCGATGCAAAGGATGAATCCTCCACGAGGAATGGGGCCCATGGGTCCAGGTCCACAGGTAAAACCTGGGCAGAGCATTTCCTACCCTGTCCAGTGCCAAACAATAGCTTTGCTACTTTATGAAGTTAGCGAGCAAAACATCATAAAAGCAGCCTCTGGGAGCTTGAAGAGCTAGGAGCACTTCCATTCCTCCCAAACCTTTTCTTCCTCACCATTAGCGATAATGCATTTTACATTAGTGTGTTTACATGTGTCTGGATGGGGGCGGGGGGGGGGGAATCCCACCTTCCAACATCTAGTTATGGCTTCAGAAGTGAACATCCTCATATCACGTACTTCATGTGCTCACCTGCTCCCACCTTCCATCTTTGCTCTTTTCATCCAAATGGGCAAACTCCGGTTTAATTGGACTCTGGTCAGGAAAGAATCTTACAACTTGAGATGCTAACCCTTAGGTGGGGTGCGGGTTTTGCGGGTACAATGCTGAATTCATTTCACTTAATTGTTTTTTTTTATAATAATAAAATTTGCTGCAGTTTATTCTGCGCTTTATAGCACCGGCAGACACCCTATCGACTATGCAGGTCGACCCAAAAGGTGCTTGCTTTTTCTTTTCTTTTTCGCTGCACAGCAAAGTGTATTTGATGTCCATACTTCGCATTTACTACATACTGCAGGAGGAATGATGGAGGGAAGAGGAGGGCTGACAAGTTACTTCTCAGATGCATGCCATGGGCCAATCATGGCCCGTATCTGCTTTTATACAGTTCTGGTTCAGTCTTGGATCCCAGCATTGCTACCTCTGGCAGTAGCATCTCCTCAGCAGAACTCCACTCAGGGAATGCTCCCGCCAGTGGACGTTGTGGGAGGTGGCATTCACCTACTCACCCCTTCCTTCTGCAGCCCCTTGCATCTCCCTAAAATTGGCTCTGGAGGGTTGGAGGCTCTCTGGGACAGGGGGAAAGGGTTGTGAGGGAGAGAGAGAACACAGCAAAAAGCTCCTTCCCCACTTCCTCTTCTGGATCAAGCACCTTCTGAGGACGGAAGGAACAATTCAGTTAGTGGGAACAATTCAGTTAGTTGAATCCGTACCTCAGGGTTTGACCCTTAAGGATCTGGACAACTTCGTAGGCGGCCTAGAAAGCCATTGCTCCTAGATACCTAATTCTGTTGCAATACGTCTGTTTTGTGGGTTCTGTTGGGACTCTCTGAGCCAACGGATCAGTGTGAGAAGCTTCCAAAGGGACAGATGGAGTCAGATGGTGAAGAAAGAGAGATACAAGGTCCTCTCTCCAGTCTCTCGGCTGGTCCACTTTTTGTGCCATGGTTGGATCAGGTTATTGAGGTGCATGATGTTTCTTTACTTGTTATAAATAAGTGTTGACGGATGGTACTGAGGAATGTGCATCTCTTCTTTCACAGGCTTGCCGCTTCCCTGTGGACCTTCCTTTGCAATCCTGCTCTCTCCTTGTTCTCTTAGCATGCTTCTTCCTGAAACCTGACAAGCTCAGATACCTCTCTTTGCTTTCTCATATTAAACTTTAGGGACATTCAGGCCAGATTTTCCTTGACTTGGGGTAGTTACAGATGATCATTTAACTCATGGTCTCTTAAAGCATTGCTCATGTAACCATATGGAAAGCCTGGTCATTAGTAATACTCAGCTACACAGTGAGGCTTTTCTGTAGTGTCCAATCCAATAGACTGAGGCACCTGTATCACATGGTTTGATACTAGAGATTACCAGCTTGCCACATGTGCACATCAGAAAACAGTTGCAGGGGAACCATAACCAGTGGCCACATTTTAGTGAGGTCCCTTGCACTTTCTGAAACTTCTTTTGGGATTAGCTATCTGTGCAGTGGCTCAGTTCAGACAGCCTTCCAAGCCACGATTATGGTTCAGTGTTTGAAGGAACAGCATAGAAAACCGACTACAGATTTGACACCAGAACCCCAGCACACCATGAGTCCCTCACTAAAACTGATACTAAGAAAATGTCAGCATACCAAGGGATGTATTAACAGGGCCTAGTACACGTCAGAAAAGCGGCTTGCTTCTTTCCCTCCCATCTCCCCGGTCATTTTTACTAATACTATCAGGTTTGTCAATTTCAGCAACTGTGAAATCGTAATCATTTAAAGTGTTGAACTACCACTTTAAACGGGGGGGGGGGGGGGAATGTGCATAAAACGTTTCCTTGGGTTTCCTTGCAAATCGCTTTCATCCAGTAATACCCTGTGAAGTTCTTTGGATCTGCAGCTGCAGCAAAAGTGTTGACCCTTACAAACACCATTGCTAGGTAGCCACCTGTGATAGGTCAGCCCAGCACTTAAGGTTCTGCTGCTATTACCAGATTAACCTCAGGGTCAGCAAGTGTAAGGAGAAGGCTTTAAGTCAGACCATCTGTTTTCAGGCTAGGACTGGCAATAGCTGAGCAGGAGGCATAGGCAAGTGTAGAAGGAGGGCTTAGACTTGGAGAAAGTGGGCAGAATAATAGTTGCCTGCTATTAGGAACAACTTTACTCGAAAGGTCTTGATAACTCTGCGACAGCATCGTTGCAAAGAAAACAATTGAAATAGGTGCAGTATGAGCCCACGTTTCAATCTTCTGCCTCTAATTTACACAAATCAATCCTATTTATCATAATACATCAGCCTTCGTCTACCCAGGAACTTCAAGTTGTTGTCCATTTGCCCCAGCCAGCATGACCAATGATCAGGAATGGCCGAAGTTGTAGTCTGGAGACCCCCAGGTTTGGAAAGGCTGTGCAGCATAGCATCTGAAGGAGAGTGCAAAAGAGGAAGATAAATACCGTATTTTTCGCTCTCTAAGAAACACTTTTTTCCCTCCTAAAAAGTAAGGGGGGATGTGTGTGCGTCTTATGGAGCGAATGCAGGCTGCACGGCTATCCCTGAATCCAGAACAGCAAGAGGGATTGCTGCGCACAAAGCCTCTTCAACAACATTTGATTCAGAATATTCCCCCCCCCCTTGTTTTCCTCCTCTAAAAACTCGGTGCATCTTATGGTCCGTCTTATAGAGCGAAAAATACGGTAACTGAACTTCTTGATACTGGTGCAAAGTATGAACTTGTCCATTCGAACGCCAGTTGAAGCCACACACCTCCAGGAAAGGAAGAGAAAAAAGAAAGAAAGTTGCTTGCATCAGAATCATTCCGGCAAGCTTAGATTCCAATCGCTTTGTTATCTATTTTAATGGTCTGGCACTGTTAGTGATGGGTACAAAGCTCTTAATAGTCCCTGATGTGTTATTATAACAGCTTGCATCTGTTATAGTTGTGTCAGCCAAACAAAGACTGCTTCAAAACTTTTGGATGTGCTGTACAACTTGGACAAGCCACGTGCTTGCCATCCCCACCAAGGGGCGTACTTAAAGAGTGATTTCATTCCATTGGCGTTGTAGTTACGTAGGCATCTGCCGTGGTTGAATTTTCAGCTGTTGTTAAGTGTAGGTGCATGGAGTCTTTCTAAAGCCACGCATGAAATGTGTGTAGATGAGCATTCCCTGTGTCTAGCTCTTGTTTACCTTGCTGTGGGTGTGGAGTTGTGGGGGGGGGGGAGTCATTTTTTGTCCCTTTGGTGCTTGCTTCTCATTCCAAAATAGCATTGGTCCCTGTTCCCAGCCAATAAGAGTTTAAACATGCCATTAATGAAAGTGTGGGAAAGGAGCTGTCCCACTTGTCCTGTGTTACCTGAAGTTAGCGAGGCAGGTGAAGCTCTTTGATTTGCTTTTTTTAAAAAATGGAGATTGGGACTATCCAGGTTGCCTAGCATTCAGCCAAGCAGTCTGTTTGCTTGCCAGGAGTATGGACTGTACTGATCGGCTAATGATCAGCAGATCTGTTGCCAGCTGTGGCTGCCCTCTGTCAGGAGAAATGGAAGTGTTCCGTTCAAGAGTTGAGGGTTCCTGAGAAACCCTTGCAACAAAATCACAGCAGAGCTCTGCCTCGTGTGCAGCGAGCAGCTCTTCCGAGAGGGTGAAAGCGTCACTTATCAACAGTATGTAAGCCAGTTGCAATTTTGCTTTAAACTCTTTTCAAAGAGGAACCCGCTTTGAACCACCTCTCTGCTTTGTGCAGTCTCCATCAGGCCCTGTAGGGCAGCCATGTTTGGAGGGGAGCCAATCAGCCAGCCAAGTGTCAGCTGTCTTTCAGGAACCAAGAAAATCGGAATCCATAGCCGCCGACTTTAGATCTAGATTTACGACTTCAGAGAGGTGGGGAGGAAGCGGCTTCTTCGGGTGTTTCAGCAAGTGCTCACATGTAGACTTCCACAATAAGCTGCCTTTTCATCCCCAGCCCTTAATCGTTAGCTTTCCGTGGGCTTCGCAGCTGTGACAGATTGGCGCCCTTTCTGTCAGATTTCATCTTTTAGATCTCCTTTGCGAAACAAGTGGGACCTAGTACAGTTCTGTAGTATCTCTCTGGTGCACAGAAGTGAATTCGTGCTCTAACTTTGGTCTGTGTTGGGGAAACCGAAAGTGTTTGCCAGCCGTGTTTAATGGGAGAGAAATGACATTTTCTGCCCTAAGAATTGTCTTCTCTTTCTTGTGCATGAACACCAATAAAGATTTGCGCAGTTTTGTGACTGGCCAGCTTTGCTGTTTTGTAACCGAATGCTCTTTACTTAGAAGCTGTTGCAAACCTTTGTGCTGTCACTATTCCCCTTTCTGAACACCCCATCACGTGCTCATTGCCTTGTCTTCCTTAAAGCAGAATCTTTCTCTCTTCTGCCCACCCCACCCCACAGTTTTTCCTGCTTCTTTCCATGCAATTCTCCCACCACAACACTTAAGCAAGGAATCTTAATTCTTTCATGTCTACCTCTCCTGTTTGGCTTCCTGTGACAAGCCTCTCTTTTTCGGTTTGGTTTGTTTGTGTTTATTACCTTTCAAGATAACCATCTTACATACCCTTTAGGTGCAGCTACGGCTTCCTTGATGACCTGCATTGGCCAGTGCTAGAAGCCTTAGCCCACTGGGCATTCCTGGTACACTCCTACCATGAGATGGGAATTTGGGTGGCTTCTAAGATTTTCTTCCCCACTCCCCCCTTTTAAAAAAATTCATTTGCCTGGTCAAAGAGCAAATTGAGAGATGCCGCCGTCCTGTAGCTAATTTTGCCTATATGTTCATTATCATCATCATTTTTTATTTTTTTAATTAAAGTTCATTTTCACAAACTAACCCTCTCGTTTTTGTTTGTTTTTTTCCTTTTCTCTTTTCTTCTCCGGTTTCCCTTCTCGTTATGGTAGACTGATCCTTGGTTATCATTGCAGAACTATGGCGGCGGAATGAGACCTCCACCCAACTCTCTAGGGCCCGGCATGCCTGGGATTAACATGTAAGGCACCTGCCATGCTGCTGGCTTTCCGTTGACGTTCTTACAATTCTAGACGTGGAAATCATTTTGGTTTCACATTGTCACTCTGTACATGCTGAAGGCTTGTTTTCTCTCAAACTGCAGGGGTCCAGGAGCTGGTAGACCATGGCCCAATCCCAACAGCGCTAATTCAGTAAGTGTCCATTTATTTGAATGCCTTTGTTCTTGTAAACTTGGCCCTCATAATTTAGTTTTCCTGTAGTACTTGAATTCCTCTCATTTGCCGCCTTCTGGCATTCTACTGTCGGGGTGAGTGGGGACAACCAAACTCTTGCTTGTTTTCCAACCCCAGAATATCAGGCTTCTAAAATGGTTGGGGAACTGCCACAAGTACAGGAATCTCCCAGCTTCAGTCATTTGCCATCCAATGGCGGCCAGGGGACAGAGCTAGTGTGCTCGTTCCCACTGCCCTCCCTTGTGTGCAATCTTTTAAGAGGGTTCCTGAATCTCTGTTGAAATGTGTTGATTCCACTTCCCAGCATAGCTGTCAACATTTCCCTTTTTTTAAGGGAAATTCCCTTATTCCGAATAGGACTCCTCGCAAGAAAAGGGATAAGTTGACCGCTATGCCTTCTCAGTGGGATGGTGGGATGTGCTGCAGTGTCCCTCTGCTCCTATCTTGGGTTCTCTGAACATTTTTTTAAAAAAAGAAAGACTGAAATTATGTTATCTGGGTTGTATGTATTGCGTCTGTTTCCTGGACACAGGTAACAGTTGTTGAGACCTCCAGGTATAGGGGGGTATATAAATTCAATAATAATAATAATAATAATAATAATAATAATAATAATAAATTTATTTGCATGGACTCTTGGCCTACAGTCATCACCTGTAGGATTCATTTCCCTGTACAGTTGGTATATTTCATCAAGTAATGCCTATACTCTGATCTTCTTGCAGATTCCATACTCTTCTTCATCGCCTGGTACATACGTGGTAGGTTTATATTTCTTCATGGGTAGTGATGTGCCGGTCCACCATACGATTTGATATTTTGGTGTTTGCGTGCGCACAAATAGGAATCCTGGCTCAGGATACAAGTTCCTGCAGGGACTTGGTTCTGTGTCTTGTGTATTCGCTTCTGCGGTGAGGCCAAGAATTCTAAGAAGTCTGAGCTACATGCTTTCTGAGGAAGCCCCTTTCTGTTCCTCCAGACAATGTGAATAAAGCATGTCTGAAGCCCCCCCCCCCCCCAGTCTTGAACATGCCTCAAAAGTAGGGAAAGAAATCCCTTAGCGACCCCAGCTGTGCGAATGATGCAGTGGTGGCGTAACTGCGTTTAAGGGGTCTCGAGAACGCATTTCTGAAGTTTCGCACGCTGATTACAATTCGCGTGTCGGCGGAGAACTTTGAATTCACACTCCTCTAATTGTTCTGCAATGGGATCGTCCCATTGGCACATCCAAGAAGAACGTTGCAGCGTTCTAAGTTGCCCGTTTCTGTTTGCACCTTCCGCAGATGTGAAGGTTACAGAAAGACTGCCCCCTGTTAACTACCCTGGCAGATAGACTTGGTATGTGGTCCTTGCACAGATGTGCCCCCCCCCCCCCGCTCCTCAGTAAAACCTTCATTTTTCCCGAGGCTTAAACAAAGAAATTGCACTTTGGCTACAAGAGTGCATCAAAGGTTTTAGCAGGAGATTAATGCTTGGCTGAATACCAAGGTGAGACATTGTTGCTGACAGCAGCAGGATCTGGCTGACCTATTGCAGGCTGTGTTATCACAGTGGTTCCTGATGTGTATTTAATCTTGTCAACAGGGGCCCCCTGGTGGCGGAGGTCCTCCTGGAACACCTATCATGCCTAGCCCCGCAGGTAAGGGCGAAAGAAAGCAGCACTAATTTCCCCCCATTTTTTATTTTTTATTTAAAGAGAATGGAGAGCCCGGTAATGGTTGGGTTAGCTTAGCAGGTTTCCTATGCTGCTGGATTTTATTTAAGGTCGCAACAGCAACAATCTGCATGCCACCGATGCACTGTTTGGCTATTGATTGGGCGCAGCTGCTGTAAAGCAACCCGACTCTTTTCAAAGGGAGAGGTTTTGTCTTCCGTTCCTCTTTCCCTGCCCTCGCTGCCAGCCACGTGCTGATGGCTTTTATTCTGCCAGGGCTTAAAACATGAGGGAGCCCCGCAAGAAATGGGGTTAGTGGGAGATTTGGCTGCACCAAAAGCCTTTCCTGAGGGGTGGGAGGCGGCATGTACCATACTTCGGCCTTGAGCTCCCAGTAAGCCATGTGGAAGAGGTCGCTGCATCCCTTGATGAATTATCCATGTGAAATTTGACACGTTGGGAGAGGTGTCGGCAATTTTTTAAAAACCTATTTTTATGTTGGTAGATAAGGAAAAATCATTTGTGGGAGGGGTGGATTTGTAGAAGTTAACTAGGAACATTCTCCAGATATCCAAAAGAAGTTTAAAGAGGGTTATTGTTGTTGTTTTTAAGCCAGTCCCACCCACCTTTTAAAAAAAACCCAACTTCTTTAGGGCTGTTCTGTTCTTGGGTTGCCCAATATTAGCACCAGGAAGGCCTACACAAATCTCTCTTTGTTGTCCGGGTCAGTGTTGTCGTGTTGCCATATTTGTACTGGGAGTAAATTCCACTTTGTAAAACGGTGCTCACTCCCCAGGAGGCTGAGTAAAATTCCCTTCCCCCTTCGTGTATTTCCCTCCTAGTAAAGTGGGAGGGGAGGAAGAGAGAGAGTGTGTCAGTGTTGGGGCTGGTGAATATTCCTGATAGGCCTGCAAGGGTGATTTACTATACATTGCATGTGTCGGTGGCAAGAATAAAAGCGGGGGGAGTGGTGGCTCTGGGGAGGTAAGCCATGCCGCGTGTAACTCTCGTGTACCACAGCTGCAGGGGTGGAGCTTCAGTGTAGTATTACCACTGCCTTCCTGCTCTTGCATTTATATGAGAACTCTGACCTACATTTCAGACTAGGTCATAATAAAACAATCCATATGTTAATATAGGCACCACTTCTCTCTCTCTCTCTCTCTCTCTCTCTCTCTCTCTCTCTCTCTCCCTCTCCCTCTCTCTCCTGTCACCATGGCCTGCTTGTAATTTGTGTATTTTTGTTTGTATTCTGCCCCTCAATTAAACACTTGTCTCGTAGTGCTTTCATTATTAAGAAAAATATTGGGTTTTCTGTTGTTGTTTTTTTTATAAAAAATATTGTGACTAAATGTCATCCATGTATTTTGTTATTTTTTTAAAGATGAAATATGATGTTGTAGTAAGATAATTGCATCAGCTAATTTTGAGGTGTTATGCGACACATGGCAGCAAATTATCTTTCTACACCTCTCCTGGCAAGAAAGCCCCAATATTCTCGGTTAGTAGCAGAATTCTTTTCACAGTTGAATTTCTGTGATTAAAAACTTTGTGAATCTTCATTAAATACAAATTAGCCAGAAAATGGTGGTACTTAGAGAGAATTTTAGGTGATAAAATACAAAAGAATGAGTTCAAGTGGCATGAGTTTGTTTTAATTAAGAAATGAATTAATCACCCTGACTTAGTGGGTTTCACTGTTCTACAGATTCGACAAATTCAAGTGACAACATCTACACAATGATTAATCCCGTACCGCCTGGAGGCAGTCGGTCGAATGTAAGTCTGCTTTCTAATAATTTACATATCAGATACCATAACAAATCATAATTAACTTCATCAGTTGAGGGTAAAGCAGTTTAATTGATTTCAGCCATTTGTTACAAAACAGAAATAAAACAAACCATCAAAAAGTGATTAACTCTTCAGCGACTTTGTTAATTTTTTACGCTTATTAAAACAGTGGCGTTCACGCAGCTCTGGTCAAGATTGTCACGCACATTGCTGGTTAGCGGGGTTGCATTTAAAGGAGACACAGCTGATGCCTGGGCCTTTCTTCACCTTTTACTCAAGCTGATCTCAAGGAGATTCTGTTAAGATTACCTGCCAGATTTTTGTCTTCAGGACAATGCCAGCCCAATATTTCAGATAAGCAGCTCTTATTGGGGAAGGGAGCTCTTTCCTGAATACTACTATGTTTAGACCTAGTTTTTCAGACTGAACTAGTCTAAACTCCAGTAGCTGGATGATTGCTTAAAGTGTGCCCTGTCCATTTCTCAGAAAACATTGTCCAAAGAGGATGGAATACAGAACAGAGGAGGCAGAGGAGGAGCATACACTTAAATCTCAGGGTTTTAATTCATGGGATGTTAGGAGAAGCAAACTGATGATTGCAAGAATAAAAAACAACTGGGGTCTGAATACAGGTGTTGTGGCTTAATCCATTAAAGCTAAAGCAATCTGGTCCTAGCCAGTATTTGGATAGAAAACTGTCAAGGAATCCAGTGTGTGTTTCCCTATGTAACTTGGATGAAAGGCAGGGGTACAATTAGATGACATGGAGCCTAAAGAAATCTTGACTGGCTACTGAAACATTTTGGCAGATGAGATTTCAGAGGCCTGGATTAGTCATGTTATTAGAAGTTCCACCTCTTGCACTACTTCTGTCACTTAAGGGCAGGATTCAGCAAATGGGCCCCACCAGCAGAAGCCCATGCATGGACTTCCGCTAGCTTTCCTCCCTCTCCTCCCATGCCCACAAAACTGGCTCTATGGGGATCAGGAAAACACCCAGAAGTACCTGCAGGGGGAAGAGAGGGCAGAGCATTCGTTTCATCATGCAAGCAGAAAGATTTGTGCTAACGGAACAATTTGCTTAATGCTATGTTGAATTCATCCCTGGGTTTGCACATGGCAAGTTGGAGATGGCTTTTATATGGACCCTGCATATGCTAGTAGTTTGTGGTCGAAGGGTTCCAGACTGCCCACACATGGTGCTGAAGTAGAGGGGGGCAGCAAAATTTCTGCACAGCTGAAAAGCACAGTAGTTGTGGCATGGCCGGGCGTAGGCCATCCAACAGTATCAGATGCCCAGACAACCATGTGTTAAGCTGGACAGCAGCTGCTCCATTTGGCTATCCACTCTGATCCAAAAGAGAAGAGCAGAGTTCCCCGCAACTTCCTTGTCAGGATTGAGTCTGCCCACAGGAGTGGTACAAGATGCAATAGATCAATGGCTTCTTCAGAGAAAGAGAGGGTGTGTTTCAACACCTCCTCAATTTGGAAGACACATACCCAGTGGGCGATGGTGGGTTTTCAGTGCAAACTGTTGTTTCCTAAAGAACTTTTCATTATTTTGTGTTTTAAACAGAATTCAGAAACCTCGGTTTGCAGAGCATTGCTGCCATTGGTGTTCTGAAGCATCTAGCTGCCAATAGACATACAAGCTAATATATTGTATGTTGGATATTTTATAATATGAGTGATGTGTCGTAACTGACAGCTCTTTCTTTCTTTCTTTCTTTCTTTCTTTCTTTCTTTCTTTCTTTCTTTTTCAGTTCCCCATGGGACCTGGCTCAGATGGCCCAATGGGGGGCATGGGTGGGATGGAGCCGCATCACATGAATGGCTCATTAGGTAAGACTTCAGCAATATTCAGCGTTTTTGGACTATCTTCTCATGGGACATCCCAGAACCAGCAGTGATAAAATGAGTTCTAGTTGCGCACTTTGTCATTTTAACTGTATAGGATGTGCAATCACAAACACGTTTTAACATTCTTCATGTACTTGTTCCTAGCTGAAAACATTGCTTTATGTTAATGTGGGAGTGCAGAATTTTTGATTGGTGGATCAACACCAGGCAGTGGAATAGTTGTTTAAGATATGTTATAATCTGTTTGGGTCCAGAATTAGAGTGCCCTTGGTACAGAACCTTGGGAGGACATGCAGCGAACCACAAATTGCATTGATTGTTGCTTTTTGCAGTGACCCTGGTGTAGGGTTACTTTGGGGGTGTATTGTTGAAATTAAAATAGCAGTCACCCAGCACTGCACTCTAGGGGGGAAATGTTTGAATCAGGGATTAGTACAGGTATTGGACCCCTTGCAAAGGTGGTGGGGTGACCCTAGTCCTAGCTAGACTCCACACCCAGGGCCTTTGTCCTGATACTCTGCAAAATTCTGTAGCAGATGCTTTCTGACCTCAGAGCTCCTAGGGCTCTGCCTGTTGGCTGATGTGTGCTTTCGGCATTTGTCTTTGTGGTGCGGATCCTGTTTGTTTCCAGAGCTTTGGGGACTTGCTCAGTCAGTGCTGGTAATCTGCAAAGCCCAGTCTTGTGAGGGCTTGGCCATTCCTGACACACTCAGCACAGGAAAGTAGCCAGGGAGCAGGGACTGCTGGTCACAGGCTTTGCCAGGCTCCTGTTGATGGATAAAGGCGAAGCGGCAGCATCAACCTAACCGTGGCACGAGTGTTTTAATTAAAGCAGCAGAAAGACCCATTAACCTCCTATGTTTGCCTTATACATCTTGCTGAAGTAGAGGTGCTATACTCCATCTTGATCAGTGTCACGAAGCTCGCGGGAGGGAGCCGAGGCCGTAGCAACTCGATTAGGCCATTACTCTAGTGCCGTGCAGGAAGGTGAGCCGGGGCTCTGCTCCCGGGAGTTCTGCATGCAAAGGAATGGCAGCTGAGGCAACCCCAGCATGTCCCTTTCTGGAGGCAAATGTTAAGAGGTTTGCATTAGCCCAGCTGTGACCTGCAGCTCACTAATGTACTGCCAGCTGCTTCCGGGAAGGCCAAGGCGGAGCTTTTTGCAGCCGCGTCTTATTTCTGGATGGTGGTTCAGGAACTGGACACTTCGGTGCAGAACGGGGGTGGGGGGAGTGGGGAGAGCTGATGGGGGGGGGCCCTGATTGAGAGCAAGGAAATCAGCTATCCCCCACTAACAGCCTGCCGTTCTTTTCTTTCTTTTGTTCTTCTTTTGCTAGGGTCAGGAGACATAGATGGACTTCCAAAAGTAAGTCTGCATTCTTAGACTGGGCCGTGTTCTTTTGTTCTTGCTTTCATGGACAAAATAACAACTATGTTGGGGGGTTAATATGGGACCCTGGGGGTAGGGGCAGGGAGGGAGTACTGAAGCTCTGCCCTTCTTTTCTGCCCTCTGTTCACCAGTGCAAGGACATTTTCTCCCTCTCCCCCCCCCCCTTTTGTTCTTAGCCCTGTGAGGGAGTCATCAAACACAAGTCATTTTCTCATATATATTTAGCTATCCATGTGATCTTTTTTCCATTGTAGAACAATATGTTTTTGTTGCAGTTGCTAGTACGCAGCATACTCGAAAAGGCACACACTCACTTCTTGCATGTGTATCTCTGTGTGGTCTGTTGTTTCTTTTTAAAACAAAAAAAAACCCTGCAGAATTCTCCAAACAACATAAGTGGCATTAGCAATCCTCCCGGCACTCCACGAGATGATGGTGAACTGGGAGGCAACTTCCTCCATTCCTTCCAGAATGACAATGTGAGTCATCCTTACACCAACTCTTCATGCTAACCGGGGTTTGAATCACAGAGCCTGTTAGGCTCTTTCAAGCTATTTCTGGGAAGGAATCATTGATATGTGCAGAGAGGGGAGAGGGAGGAGGTGCTATGTGATCATAAAAGGGTGGGGGGAGGGAACTAGACATGGAGAAATGGCAGCTTTGGAGCTGACAAAACTTGGAAAAGGTACACAGTACGGCATATTGAGACCTGACATACCTTTCAAATACAAAAGGTATAAATGGTTCCAAACCGAGGTGATTAAAATAGAGAAAAGAAACCATGGTTCGCTTGTCTTGCTAAGCCATGATTTGCTTAGCTTAACTGCTGTGCTTTGCTTGCATCTCTGAACCACCCACTCCAGCCAACTAATTATGGTTTGCCCGTGGCCAACAAACCAGACTGTGAAACCATGGCTTTCAGCTGGTTTATGAAGCTATGCCTACAAAACAAGAGACAGGGGCAGTCAGAAAATGAAGCCAACATTGGACAGCACAAGCCATGGTTACTTGACTCATTTGTGAGGGTCTTCCTGGTTTGATCAGGAAGCCACGGGTTATTAAGTTGGACCACCCAGCAATGTAGTTACCACTTCGAAACATGATTACAGTCAGCGGGCAAGCAGCAAATTAATATGTATGGCTTCCAAGCACTGTATATGTGAGTGAGTGAGATCACATCTGGCAGTCTACATGTCCATTTCATGCTGTTTCCATAACAGTGATTTCAGTGAATGTGAAGCATCTAAATAGAAGGATTCCTCCTGCTCACTAGAGGAAGGCCTCATCCTGCCCTCCCCCTTGTTCTGGAGTGTCATCTGGCGCTTTGGAGAAACTTTCCAGGGTGGGAGGGGGAGAGGAAGAATCGGCAATGGCTTCCCTCCTTTCCTCCTGTGAGGGGTCCTGTGGGGACCGAATTCTACCCAGGAGTAGTCTCAGTTGATAGTTATTGCACCAGCCATGTATATCCATGTTTTGCATAGTAGCATATGCCAAAGACTGAGCCCTGCCCTGCCCTTCAGAATTCCCAGTCAAAATTTAGATGAGCAAAGGGGAAGGGCTAGGAAAGCTGCCTGCCTCCTTTAGTTGAATGTGTCCATACATGAGGTCCTAATGCTCCTGCATTTCACTCCAGATGTTAGTTCTACCAGTGGTACTTCATTACATGCAGTGGCGCCTTGAAATGAAACACAGTATGTTTCCTATAAAAGACTGTAAACTGGCACTGTATTTATCATTATATACATTGGGGGGGGGATTTATTTTTTTTTAATTGTGTTCTGCCACATACTGTTTAGGCTTTTTTATATTATTATTAAACTCTCCTTTACCCCCCAGTTTGGCAAACTGTGGTTTGGGGAAATGGGAGCGATTATGTCCTGATAAATTAGTCTTTAGCATATTCTAGCCCTCCTGATTTATTGAAGCCAATTACGTTGCTTTATAGTTTTCATAAGCCCACATCTCTTTCATATCTCATTTCCTCAGCTTCCGCAACATTTAGCATTTTGGTCTTGTTCTTGCCTCACTCTAACGCTGTGATTTCTCTCTTTCTCCGCCCCCTCCCCGTTTCCCTCCCAACCGCCCAGTATTCTCCCAGCATGACGATGAGTGTGTGATTTCCCTCCTCCCTCACCCCGCATCCTCTTCTCCAGGATAAAGAAAAAGTCGGCTGCCATTTGGAGGATCTCAAGAAATTATGCAAGAAGAGAATCTAGGTGTGTTTGGCAGGGAGACATGCAGAGAGCCGGGGGGAGACCCACCCCTGATTTTTAGTTTCATGCAATAAAAAGGCTGAACTTTTTATTCCATAAAACAATGAAGGACAAATCTTTAAAATATTTCAAGACATGACCAGATCCTTCTGCAGAAGAAGGGTTTATTCTATGTACATGACACTTTTTTGTTGATTTTTTTTTTCTTTGGAAACAAAACAAAAGCCTCTAGCACCCGATTTCCAACCTCCTTTGCTTGATTATTCTTTTAAACCTGTTGTATGTTTGTGCTGTGCTACGCAAGGAAGCTAGTCTAGATATGAAATCTCATGTTGTCTCTGTAGCCATTTTAAAATAATTAATAAAACTGGAGAGTTTGGTTTTTTTATATATAAATTGGTGGGTTTTGTTCGGAAGACCACTTCCTCCCTCTCCCCCCCCCTCACCCCCAACTTCTTTTTGTTTTGGTTGGTTTCTGTTCCCCCCCGCATTTGATGTTTTGCAGCACAAAACATTCTCCAGCAAGGAAGATCCAAGTGGAACAGAGTTCTTCTGCCTCATTCTCAGTTGCGTAATGCAGCTTGGCCCCCTTGTAGGATCACATCCTCCAAAACTTTTAATTGTGATCTTGGTATCTGTGACTGTGGCATGCACTGTATTAGCCCCCTCCCTCCCTTGTCCTTCTTCCCAAATTACAAAGAAATGTTATTAACTCCCCTTTTGCAAAACTTTTGAAGTGTCAAAAATTCCGGGGGTGGGCGGGTAGGTGGGGTTAGGGTACGTGGCATTTTATTTTTTATGTTGGGGAGGTGTTGGTCCACCAGAATTGAAAGGGAAAGGGGTTAAAAACTTGACCTGGGACACGAAAACTGTGAGCGCAAACTTCTTAACATTTGTTTTTTGTTTTAATGAAATGATGTGATCTTATTAGGGTTTCACTGTATATGCTCTGAAACTGGATGGAGATATTTTTAAGTAATTATTGTTGTTAAAATGTATACTTGCTATTCTGTAGGCTCTCTCTCTCTCTCTTACTCTGTAATTAAAAGCAAAATTAAAAAAAAACACAAACCTTACCTTCTCATGGTAGAGGTGACTACAGAAAAGCATACAATGTATAGTGAAACTCGCAAGTCTTGGGATCTCTGTACATTACACTCCCTTGTAGCTGGTCTTTGTTTTATATAAAAAGAAGAAAAAACTTCACTTCTGATCTATGTATTTCATATTATGTAAAATATTATCTTCCCCTGGATTTACCTACCTTTGTGCGGATTCTTGAGAACATTGTATCTTGTTTCAGTGTTTTTTCTTACCTTGTAGTCTGGTTCTAAAATTAAGCGAGGGAAAAGAAAAGTAATTATTATACATTGTAGTTTGTGTACGATATTTGTTGATAATGTTTTATTAAAGGGATGTCTTTTTTCCGCACCCCTTAACGAAATGTTTTTTTTTTGTTTGGTTTTTTTGGGGGGAAACATTGGCTTTTTATTATTCTGACTGAAAACAAAAACTATGTGAATTGACAAACTTTTTTAGTAGTACGATGACTTTTTTTAATGTTTGCCTTTTTCTTAGGCATTTTAATTGTGTTTTCTCTGTAGAAATATGATGGGGTGGGGTGGGGTTGACAAATGGTTGGTCTCTCAGTCAAGAAAATATTTAAAAGCGGGGTGGCGGGGGGGATAAACCGGCAAACCAATTTGTCCCATTGCTAATGCAGCACCCTTTCTATTTTTTTTAAAGGATAACTGACAGGTTTCATTGTATTAAAGTGATAGCTAAATTATTGTCTTCATTGGTTCGGGGTGGTTTTTAAAAGATGAATCAAGACCCTCTCCTCTCCCTTTCCCCCCATGCTGTAATAAATATAAACATTTGATTTCAGTCCCTTGCTGTTTGTTACTGTCGTAGCAGCTGTCTTCTGACTCTCGTGCCTGCAGTGGTTCCAGAAGAGATGGCTTGGGGTGTAGTCTATGGTCATCGGCTGAGTTCGTTATTCTGAAGACACAGCTAACTGCTTGTCACAAAGGTTATAGGTGTGTTGGATTCCAGGCTCCTGCCGCCACATTCGTTTTTAAGACATTATTATCCTGTTCAGTCAATATTGAAAATGCATAGGAAAAGTAGCTCGAGAACAGTATAATATCAGACAATGGAGGAACAGCAAATCCAGCCCTACTATTAGACAGAGTGAGACAGCTGCCTCAGGTGGCAGATCTTTGGGGGCAGCAGCTCTCTAAGCTGTTTCCTTCTGTTGGAAGTAACCCAAACTCCTGCCCTTGAAAGAAGGACACTGTCCCATTGGCAGTGTTGAGATAATGAGCTGCTTGTGAACGTGGAGTAGAGTGCTTGTTTATGTGTGCCATCTTGTCCTTTGCTTTAGGCAGAAAAAAAGGCCATTCAAGATGGTGGCAGCAGTTCTAAAGCTCCTAGAAATAAGGGTTATAAGCAGACCTCCAGAAAAGCTACCGTGTGTTTTTAAAACAGCAAAAGTCCTGTGGTCCTTCCTGCTAGCTGCTCACAAGGAGCAGAAAAATGAACCTGCAGTGGTGTTGAGTTTGACACCGTTCGCCCGAAAAGGCTTGCGCTGTTGTGATCTGTGAGGTATGGCTGTACCCATGTGATTGTCAGTGGAGGAAGCCTGGATTACTGCCTTCAGGGTGGCATCATCATACTTGTGGAAGAAGTTGCTATCTAAGGGTGTTGTGACCTACTTTTGCTCACCTCTGGGAGCTTTGGACTTCTCCAACGACACAGCTCCTTTCTGAACGGCAAGCCATTCCTGAAAGAGAGTTTCATTAAGCTGCTTTTGAAACGAAGGAAAATATATCAGCTCTTTGGGATTGCCTGTGGTATAGTTCTGCGAATCCTGGCCCAGGAATCTCTGTGTGGGATATTGTTTCAGCTATACAAGTTGCAAATATATGCAGGGAAGGTGCCAGTCCTGTCTAGCCATACCTAATTATGTTGGTAGTTATTTTGTAGTACAGTGGTACCTCGGGTTACATACGCTTCAGGTTACATACGCTTCAGGTTACAGACTCAGCTAACCCAGAAATAGTGTTTCAGGTTAAGAACTTTGCTTCAGGATAAGAACAGAAATCGTGCTCTGGCAGCGCGGCGGCAGCAGGAGGCCCCATTAGCTAAAGTGGTGCTTCAGGTTAAGAACAGTTTCAGGTTAAGAACGGACCTCAGGAACGAATTAAGTACTTAACCCGAGGTACCGCTGTACATTGAAGAGCTGACAGAAGAAGAAGAAATTCTTCCAGTTCACAAGAGCTCCACTACCTGGTCAGTTGAAGCTATTTTTTGCATAGGTGACTGGCTGTTTAGTCGCTCCCAGGCCTTTGCAGGGGAGATTGCGAAGAGGTCCCTCTAGCCATATGTGGTGCAGCAGGGGTGGGGTAGGGGGACCCCAAGGGCTGCATCCTTTTCTGGGTCACCTTCCAAAGAGCCACGTGGTAATGGTGGGTGGAGCCAGAGGGAAAAGTAGGTGGAGCAATGGGCGTGAACCTTTGTCTACTGGGCTAGTTTCTACACACGTTCACACACAATTCTCTGTCGTCCATCAAAGCAAACAGGAGATATGATCAGAGTTCAAGGACACCTTCCAGCCAGGCATAACCACTCAAAAGAGGATGTGAATAAAGGACAGAGGCTGCTGTGCCTACAGGTTGATGCTAAGGAGCAGATCCACCTCCATAGTGGGCTGCTCCCACAGCAGTTACTTCTCAGCTCGCTTCTCTCTGGTGTGGAGAAACGTTACGGAGATGAAGAGTAATTTTTGCAGCAGTGGTCTTTGCTACTCTTCTCATCCTGTGAGGAGGAAGTCCTTGTGCCGTTATAGTATGAGCACATCCAACAGCTGCTGGCCGTCTGAGAACGCCGACTATGGATGCTCCACATCAGGATTAGTTGGATAAGTAAACACAGCACCCACCGTTCAAGCAACGTAGTGGTGCAGTTGTACAAAACTCTGTGCACTTTTGTAATCGTGTTTTGAAAGCAGTGTTGATCTTTCCACTTGCAGTTCAGAGCTCAGTCATGCAACCAGCAGTGTGGAAAACTGCCCAGTGCATGTAACAAACCTGGGCAATGTCTTGCAGCACTACAATTCATCTTAAGCAGCAGCTGCTAGTCAAAGAATCTTAAAAGTCCACCTCCTTACAATGCAGGAATCTCAGCTAAAGCATCCATGACAGATGGCCATCCAACCTCTGCTTAAAAACCTGCAAGGAAGGACAGTCCACCTCTCGTGCGAGTCTTTTCCACTGCCAAACAGCTCTTATGTCAGAAAGTTTTTCCGGATGTTTAGTTGGAATCTCCTTGCTTGTAACTTGAAGCCATTGGTTTGAGTCCTACCCTCCAGAGCAGGAGAAAACAAGCTTGCTCCCCCTTCCATGTGACAGCCCTTAAAATATTTGAAGATGGCTTTCATATCTCCTCTCTGTCTCCTCTTTTCCAGAATAAACATACCTAGCTCCTTCAAGCGCTCCTCGTAAGGCTTGGTCTCCAGGTCCTTTATCATCTTGGTTGCCCTCCTCTGCACATGTTGCAGCTTGTCAACATCCCTCTTAAATTGTGGTGCCCAGAATTGGACACAGTATTCCAGGTGGGGGTCTGACCAAGGCAGAATAGAGTATGACTATTACTTCCCTTGATGTGGACACTATACTTCTGTTGATGCAGCCTAGAATAGAATTAGCTTTTTTGCTGCTGCATCACACTGTTGTCTCATGTTAAGCTTGTGGTCTACCAAGACCCCTAGATCCTTTTCACATGTACTGCTAGTAAGCGAGGTGTCCCCCATCCTATATTTGTCTGGTTCTTCCAGCCTAAGTGCAGCCATCTGATTAAAAGCAGAAAAGGCCCGCAACACTCTGCTTCCTCCCTCCTGGTTCTCTAGCATAAGGACTCCCAGAATGGTCTGACTTCTCCCAAGTATTTTTTTTTTTACACAAAGAGCAATACTGGGAGGAATTCAAAATGGTGCTAATTGCTCTTGTCAGCTCAGCTCAAAGCATTTTTGCTTGCCTGGTAGAACAATCTCCTGCATGCTGTTCTGGTGATTCTTGCAGAAAAAATCTCCAGGGAATTTGGGGGGCATATGGTCCTGGCGTGCTCTGGTCCATGGGGTCACGAAGAGTAGGCACGACTAAATGACTAAACAACAACATGGGGGAGCAGCCCCGTTGTACTAGCAGTAGACCTTGCATGGGCTTCCGCTAGCGAGACCCACTGAATCCAGCCCTCCATATATTACCTTTTCACATCTAAGCACGGCACTTGGTCTCAGCAACACTTAAACCCTGATTCATCCCAGGGACAGGGAGCAAGGCA
The DNA here is from genome assembly GCF_964188315.1 of Podarcis muralis. Lineage (NCBI taxonomy): Eukaryota > Metazoa > Chordata > Lepidosauria > Squamata > Lacertidae > Podarcis > Podarcis muralis. Next base: position 45,044,596 of record NC_135659.1, read on the forward strand.
GTTGATGAATACTCATGCAATAGAGTTACAGCTTCTCTTGGGGCCAGCATTTCAAGTATTTTGCTCACAAGCTGTATGGAGGGCCTTCTTTTAAAATGTACCAAAATATTGCACTAAGCTGTGTTTCGCAAAATTTATTCATACATAGTTTATTCTGATCCTATTAGGGATCAGAGAGGGACAAAGCATTTCAAGCTCTGGGCAGTATCTGAGTACCTTGCTTGCTTGCGCAACAGAAGTCCCCCCCCCCCCCACTCTCCCCATATCTGTTCTGAGGCATATGGAGAAAGGGATGGGGGAAGTTCTACTGCGCAAGCGAATACTACATTGTGATGGCAGCCTGCTGTGCTTCTCTGCTTGTAAGATTTAAACAGGCATTGCCTGAGGACTATCAAGCCTATCTTTTTAGCTACATGAGCGAAAAGTACCAAAAGACTGACATTTTCTGAATGCTAAATACGATGCCCACTTCTGCATCCTATACTTCGTAGTGATAAAACTTGATAATCACTGACATGTTATCTAGGCATGCCACATGCATGAAGCCACTTTGTACATCTGTGGCATAATCCAGGGGCTCTCAAACTTCCTTCTCCCACAGCCCACTTGAGGTGTTTGAAAATGACCACGGCCCCCCACTCTCAAAATGGTGGTGCAAGGGCAGTGCCAGTCATAAAATGGAGACCGGTGGCTTTTGATATAATCAGCCAGCAATTACTGATATCATTTTCAGCTAAGAGCTAATCTAGCATTGGATATTTTGCCACTGCATTCTTTATCACTGAGTTTTCCTTGTGGCAAGGAGTTCCATAGCTCTGTCTTGCTCTGGAGCTATTAACAGCCTCTCCATTTTAGTCAGAATCTGCTGATCCAGAGGTTCTAAAAGGCATGTGTCCATCTCATCCCCACATGCATTTCAATGTATTTTTACCCATCTCTCATCCCCTACCCCCCCCCCCATCTTCCCTTCATGCTCGGCTTTGTACCTTATCCACCCCCCTCAGCTGCCAGGGTTTTTTTTCATTCCTCCTCCCTGTTTCTTAGACATTCACTACTTTCTACCTATAACAATTTTTCCAATAACATCATATTTTCAGTTTGTTTTAGTAATCTTTTGTTCCACTTTCTTATTTCTTTTAAGAACCTCTTCTGGCCCTTTCTCCTCACAGAAGAGAGACTTCCTCTCCTGCTCCGGCCCAATGCCTGTCTCAGCTGCCCCTTATTATTGATGCTGGCATTGGTCAAACCAAAAGCCCATTGCATGGCTGATAAGTTTGGAGCCCAGCAGAATCCTGAGGGACAGATATGTTCTGCCTTCACCTCCCAGGTAGAGGCTATAGGAGTAAAGGGAGAACTGCCTGAGACCCTAGGTTTGATAGCTAATGCCTTTCTCCCTATTTCACTCTAGATACTGGCCTCCACCAAACAATCAGCTTGCTTAAGGCTATTTTCCCTGGGGCATGTTTGCTTATTTAGCACTTTGTGGAAGCCATAGAACTAGGATCCATTTAAACATGGTAGACTTGGTTTTATATAGACACACACACATCCATCACAGCAAATTCCACTAATGGCTACAGGTATTAACCATTTGCTTGTTATAATCCTGTCTTCCTCCAAATAACATAATAGCAGCTTGTCTAAATTTAAGATTAAATAGCAGGATTTGGACTTTGTATTTGTTCTGGTAACTGGAAGTGGTATATTTTTATGAGCAGGGCAATCCATCAAATATCTGTTGATCTGGTACAGAAGACAGGCTTCCAATTATCTCATTACTGAAGATATGTCGTCCCCCCCCAGCAGAAACGAAATGAAATGAAATGTATTAATCCAACTGTTTCTTCAAAGTCCCCAGTTAAGAGAGCCAGATGACTTTAAATGGTTGGGTCTTCTGGCTTTTGTAGTAGTAGTAGTACTAGTAGTAATTTATTATTTATACCCCAACCACCTGGCTGGGTAGCCACAAATGTTCTTCTCCCCTACGGTGGAAGCATTGTGGGAAGTTACAACTTCATATTCATTAGGATTATTAACCATAGGATCACATGCTTTGCTGACTTGCACTTTGACACTGTTTGTCCAGCCTTAAGCAATGGTTTGCTTAAGACTGGGCACCCGCAGAGACTATAGAAACAACCCAAGAGATGTGATGTGCTGCTCCCCACAGCTGCTTTTTATTCTTAAAGCTGCTGACAGGCCCTAAGCCCTGCCTCAACCCTTGGACTACTTGCGAAGGCTACATGCACTTGCAGGTGTTTTCAGTGAACCCCCCAAGGCAGCTCTCCGATTCCTCTCTCTTAATCTCTTAATCCAGGACCACCGGTTCAGTGGCCCTAGGGGAGCCACTCATTGGTTCTGCTGCTCTCTTGCACTTTCATTTCTACGCAGCATCTCCTTTGTACCAGCCAGCGTGCAGCTGTTGGAATTGCCACCGGCCAGCTGTTCAGCAGGGTCCCTATGGCCAATCCTGCCTCTTGCCAGCGCTCTTGTAGCTGTTGCTCTCCTTGCTTCCTTCTGTAATAGTTTGGGACGAGGTTGTTTAAGTCATTAACAAACAAAGAGAATGGATTTAAAGTTATCCCAATTCCCCACCTCTACCCCACCGTAGTAAAAGCTATACACTTCAAACTTTTTTTAAAAAAAGTGTCATCAGACTTTACATTCCTTCCTACGATATAAATAGCAGAATTTTTTAATGTAATGTTTTGCTGTGAAACTGGGAATTTTGTTTAGATCCGTTTTTGCAGTGAAGGTGTTTGCTGGGTTTTAGAATACTTTAGCTAAAGCATTAGAAGTTTATAGTATAAAAACCTGCTGGTTTATGGTTCTAGAGCACACGGAATAACAAATATTACTTGGTCATAACACTGGCTGCAAATTAAGGTAGCTATTCTGATGTGTGGGTGGTGGTGGTGGGAATTATACATCATGAATGTCTATTATTTGGTTATGCTAATTCTATTTCAGAACACCCAGGGGGATCATTGTCCTCAGTCTAGCGCTGGACTACAAATGGTAGGTGGCCAGAGCCTGTCCCAAGCTGGCCTTAGATGAGATAAAAACGAAACGCCAATTGTGCAATGCGTTCATTTCCCATTTTCCTTCTTCCCTGTTAGGGAGTACAGGAAGAATGTGTGCAACTGAAGTCTAAGATTGAGTTGTTTGTGGGCACATGCAAACCCCTGGTAGAGCTATTAGCACAGCCTGCAGAGTTTGATTTCATACTAGCTTCACATCAAGGGAACATGCTGTTTTAAGAAACAATTCTCCCCTTGAACAGCATACAGGCTTCATCATGCACTGTGTTTTATCTGAGCCATGCATACCTGTTGAAACAGTTCAGACAAAGAGATCAACGAGTGGGAGCAACTTCAAAAGCCTATCACAAACACTCTGGCAGGTCCCTGGGGCCTAGCCTTAGAATTGTCACCGTAGTACAGAAACTGTAGGAGGAGAGAGCATTTGTCTGTGCTCATAACAGAGGGAAACAAGAGGGTGGAAAGGCGTGTTGAGAATACAGATTGTTCCTGGTGGTTTTGTTGATGCGTTTTCTTTTCATATCTAAGAGACACAAACCGCTCAGCCAGGTCTCCCTGTATAGCACTAGGCCTTGTGTAGCCATTGTCTGATGGCTTGCTCGCTGTGGCTGAGGAGCTGCCGAGTGCTACCATCGTGCTAGCTGAAAATCTCTGGTATCGGATAGCTCCCCTGCATCACAAGTCAGTTCTACATCTGTCAAAATCCATCCAGTCCTGAAGTGGCAACGAGATGCCAGTTTTGAGGGCCTGTGGCGTGTTAAGATGATGTATCCAGCATCACACAGGCAATTGCTGTTGACATCCCTAGCAAGACCTGACAGTAACATGTTGGAAAGCCTCCTGCAGCTAGTATATTATTAGCTACATAAAGATGAGGTTGTAAAATAGATTTTGTCCTCAGTTCTATGCAAATAATAGAATTCAACCAAGCCGAAAAGAATTTTCTGTTTCTTGGACAATTAATTAAGAAGCTCACAATGTTTCAGTTGGAAATATTTTTTTCTACAACTAGCTTTCCTGTGAGCAGAATTGCTTTGTCAAAGTTTTGCTGCTTCTTGCTTGATCAGAAGCAAACTGCAGCTATGCAGTAGGGTGGTTCAACCTCTCTTGCTTAGGGAGCTCTGTCCCTTTTGGGTGCATGCCATTATCTTTTCAAAAGATTTACATTCTTCTGCAGAAAAGATGGGGAATGTGCCAGCAGATGCAGCACAGTAACATGGCAAGCCTCTACATCCTGTTGTTTCCTCTTACCCCCATAAGAAGTTCTCGGGAGCTGATTGGTCCCCTCTTTCCCAGTGACCAATCAAAAGCCTCTGGCTAGACCTTAAGCATATGAAAGCAGTCCTCTCTACTGTTGTTACTCTCTAGCAACTGTTCCTTGGAGGCATTTGAACCTAGAGCAGAGCTTTTCAAACTCTGACTCACAACACGTTAGTGTGTCAGCTGAATGCTCCCTGCACTCCCCAAGGGGCTGGAAAGGGGTTAGTTTAACCTCCGGTTTGCCAGCAAAACTGAATTACCATAGTCACAAAATGATGCATGTCTAAAATGTATGTCACCAACAATAAAAGTTTGGAAAGCTCTGACCTAGAGATTGACTATTGCCATCATCACTAGTAATTGTTCACAGAGTTATTCTACAGTGGTCTGTCTAATCCTTTAAAGCCATCTAAGTTAGCGCTTGTTGCATCTTGTCAACGAATTCCAAAAGTTATTCTTTATGAGAAGAACTTTCTTTTGTCTGTCCTGGACCAACTGCTAATGGGTCTCTTTGCTGAATCCCAATAAGCAGGAAACTAGCTACTTTCTCCCCACCAAGCACAAATCTTACATCCTATTTTTTTTCATTAAAGGACCCCAAATGCTAGATCCAATCATTTGTTGGGAACATGTTTCATCTTTAGCAGCACTGTGGTTGTACTTAGTTAAGCTCAAAAATATAATTCAGCTGGTAACTGCATATCATTGCAGATATGGAGAGCTCTACTTCTTTCTTCCCTCCAACATGAGGACCATTCACTTATTCTCGCTCTCAGTGTCCTGGGGATACCCAGCCCGATGGGAGGGGTATAAATAATGTTGTTGTTGTTATCAACCAGTTACCCATCCATGAGGACTTGTCCTTTTATCCCATAGCGGTGAAGTTTGCTCAGGAAAGAACTATCCGTGGCAGAAACCATGTTGATTCTTAAATGATCTTTTAATAATGCTCTCTACCAGTTGACCTGGCCCAGATGATAAGCTAACTAACTTCCAATTTGCATAATCCTGCTCCCTTTTTAAAAGTGCTACATTAGACTAGAGTAGGAAATAGCTAATGCCATCTAACTTTACAAGAACATTGAGAGTCAATATGGCGCTCTCCAGATGTTTCTATCAGCCCTAGCCAGAGTGGCTAATGGTTAGGGAACGTTGGAAGTACAGTACACAACAACTACCCCTTCCCAAGCACTTCATTTCTTGGTCACTCTGAGTTCTTTACACTCCCTCCCTGGAAGTTCAGGCATAAGTCTCTTGTCCTACATCTTCCACTGTTGACTATATACAGTGAATTTATTCAATTTTGCTGCTTTATCTTCACCCATTTGTTTTCTAGCAACCCAAATAGCTTTGTTCAGTTTCCTGATGAATTTTAGATTTTTTTAAAAAACTTTGTTTCACTTAGCTTATTGTCAAGTTAGATTTGAGCAAGTTAGATTCCTTTTCTAAAGGAAGCTTACTTTTTTTTACAACTTCCTGAATGTATCAATGACACAAACCTTTATAGACATAATAATATACATAATACTACTATTGGTATATATTCTAGCTATGTGTATCATTATGGTCTAAATGAAAATTCTAAACATTTGAGAGATTTGATCTTCTTAAATCTCAACTAGTCCTCTCATTGTTTAGAATTCTTCCTCTGCAACTAAGACACTATATACAGTAGTTGTTTGGAATAACAACTTTCAACTTGGCTGTTTGAAGCCCTAGAATGTCACCTACTCCCTAATGACTGAACAAATGCAACTGAAGATGTTTCGTAAAAGTGCATTACTTGATTGCTGCCACCCCAGAACTTGTATTAATATTGTCACTCAACCTAAGTTGGGGGGTTTTTTTGGGGGGGGGTGAGCTGCTATGAGGATGAAAGACAGGATTATGGCCCAAGTATAGCTAGCCTTAAGTACAGAACTAGATTTTGCTTTCCATTCTTTCTTGTAAAAGTAGAACACTGGCACTTGATGATTCAAAATGAACACCAATATTAAGGTGTTAAATGTTATGACAACAGATTGAAACAATATTATTTACATGTGACACTTATATATAAAGAAACTTTATTTTTTTTAAAAAAAAATTAAATAGTCTCTAACCCTTAACTGCACCGTAAGCATATGCATTACAGGAGGAAACAAAGGCAGAGCTCTGCTCACACGACACCATGCAAGTACAATGCCAGGAACTTCTTGAATGTGTGTGGTTGATAGCCATGTATTCCAGCTGGAATCTGTAGGGGGGAAATTTTGAGTTTTCAATGTCTGTCATACACATTAATACAGCAATACATTTCACTGTGCTCAAATACCATCTTAAGTTTATTCTCATCCTGTCCCTTCCCTGAAACAAAGGAAAGGAAGCAATTTCTTGAAGAGGATATAAAAAGGATTCAAACAACTTAAGGTTTTGCGTTTGTTTTTTTTTACTTTTGGATATCCTGAAGAGATGTTGTCAGAACCAGGCTCTAATCAGCCAACATGCACTTGAGTATGGCATTATCGTTAAGGCATCTGTGCATGCCTGTTACGATGTTACGTGTACTTTTACAATGATACACACTGGTCATTTCTGCTTGTAATGCACTCTTAAGTAATCACATGGGTGCTGGGCATGAAGCACCTCAGTGCTACTGAGAGTCTAACTTAATGATGTTCAGGATGCCCCCTATTCTAGTTTCAGAGAATTAATATGTTGCCTTTTAGTCCCCAAGCTTTTCTGTCTAAACTATAAAGCTAAACCGAGTTCCTGCGGCAGCAAGTCATTCTACCTTCATCAACATACCCGGACAACTTTCTTCTTGATTACTGGACGACTCCTGAAATCCTCATACAGAAGATGATCTGCATCCATCCAGGCCAGGTTTTTAACACCATTACTAGAGTCTAGGTCTGTTGTATTCAACTGGAACACCAGGAAATGGAAGCGTTGGCCATCTGTAGCCACAGCCTGCACAACAATGGGGTTCTCCAGGACCCTGGGCTCATCCTGGAAATCGGCATGAGAGGGAAGTGTGAAATAAGAAGCCATAGGATAAGCTCCGTTGGTCAAGAGAAATGCTGTACAGTATTAAAAAGAAGAATACTGCCTATTCTATAACTGGGTGAAACCGTGAATGGGTTCAATTCTTAATTTGTTAATGAAATAAAGATAAAAAGGCACACAGTGTGGCTGTATCAGAGGTGGTTAACTTGTGGCCCTCCAGGTGCAGTTGCACTGCAATTCCCATCATCCTTACCAGCCGAGTCCAACCACCCTTAATGAGCCACAGATTTCCCCCATCCCTGATTTACTCTTAAGCTTTGCCACCCGAATGTACTTGAAAACATGTAAAGTTGTCTGTCCACATGTGGATAACTGGGGATAGAAGGTAGCGCAGGAAAGGGTCACAATGGATGGTAGAAAGATGCTAGACAGCAGCGCAAACATCTGGCCAGGAAAACATTTTGAGTTGATAAGACAGGCTAGCAAGACAGAGAACTACAATTATGTCTGATTTTAGTTTGGGGGAAGAAGTGGCACCTACTTGGAGGGTTTGCCAGAGGCCAAGCCAAACCTCAACAAAAGCTGCAGGACTTGAGGACAATCTGTGACAGCTCTCCATGCTCATAAGTTCAAATACCAACTATCAACTAAAAAAGCTGCTTCAATCCCATTGGGCTTTTTCCCTCTTCTGTTCAGGTACCAGACATTTACCAGACTATTATTTATTCAGTATTTTATATGAGAAACTCATGTTGAATAGAGTACCATGACGCCCACAACTGACCTAGAATTCAACCAAGGCTTTTCAGTTAGACTCCTGGATGACAAGGACCATACAACTTAGCAACAATAATTTGTTTTCCTACATCAGTCAGTCCCCAACAATCCCACACTCCCTGTGGACAGCAGAAATGGAAAGTGCCAGCTTTTTAGGGGTTTTTTAAATGCAACTTATGGATCACAATACCACAGTGTCCTAGCACTGCCAAAACACCAACTCAGGAACACACCAAGCTTCCATGTGGATTTGCCCATGGAAAGGTTAGAGAGCAAAGCACAGAAGGAGCTTCAGCAAACTTTTGCCTCTGAGTTAGGAACAGCAGCTAGCGTGGTGACCATTAATGGAATGATTGGACGAATAGAAGCAACTAACTGCCATCTCCTAATTTGGACAGCATATGCCATAGTTTTCCTACAAAAATCTTAATACTCACCCCATATAGCTCCTTTGCTTTGGCCAGAGCATTCCCAAAAGCAAACATTATCATTTTTGCCTGAAGCTGTGGTGGCCTCATTTTGCGTACGGTGTCATACTGAGCAATGTACACAGTGTGAGGATAAGGGTATGGGTACCCTTCTCGGAAACCTAAAGCACAAATTAGGTGATAGTTAGAACTATTTCACAACTCATTGCTCAAGAAGAAGACAATTTCTAAAGTGCAATTAAGAAACCTGACATTTTAGTGTATTGACTTCAACCCCCTATTCTCACATATGCCATCTGATACAATCTCATCCATAACAAATTAACTTCTGTGAAAATGATTTTTTCCCCTTAATCCTCCAAGCTCTAGGAAATTCACCTGTATCATTTTTTATGTCATATGCATTAACTTCTTGAAGGTCAATTGTAGGCAAAACAGGGTAGAAGGTTTCTAAAGTGTGGTTTTCAGTGGCTAATATCTCATCTTTGGAGGCTATAGGCCGTAGAAGGTTCGTTGCATTCAAAATCTTCCCGTGGGGACCACGAACCTGAAGTAGAACAGATTCTGTAAAGGAAAACACTGGACTGTAAATAGATCCTTCCTCAATAGAACTATGCTGAAGCTATCAGCTGACCCATATAAATACCATTCCAAAAATGCTCTTGTAATCCACTAGCACAGGGGGCAATCTCCTTTTCTGTTTGGACAGCAGGTGCTAGCACTCTCCTATTCATGCTCCCTCCCATGTTGAGCAAAAGAAGACCTTCACGACTTCCCATGAATATGCATAGCTAAATGTACAAGTCCTCATTGAGTGATTGTGGATACTTCCCATATACTTACTTAGGGGAGCTTACTGTTGTATTCTTTGAACCATCAATTTCCAGAAAATGTAATGGCACGCCCTTGGCTAGGAAGGGCACCTAGGCTAGTGTGGATGTCAATGAAACATGGTATATTTTCTATAAAGGGTTTCTGCCCTCCAAGACTGAGAGCAAGTGGAACCAGTCACTACAGGGACTGGGTAGATGGTCAGCAGATCAAGCTAAGGAAATCAATTGGTTCATGGCCAAAATTAAGATCATATTTTTCGATCAAGCTCTATTATTTTCAGGAACACAAGTCCCAAATGCTTTGAGAACATAAACTACCAATACGTATTTTACAGAAATCAAATGTGCACATTTTGCAAGTTTACAGTAAAGAACAGTCCCCTCTAATTTCAGGAGAGCTATAAAAGCCATTTCGTTACAGCAGCACAGCTCTAACAAATAATGTTACTTGTACAACACTGGCTCTATGGCAGGGGTAGGAAACTTGTGACCTGCCAGATGTTGTCAGGACTCTGATCAGTTCCCAACCAGACTGGCCAACAGTGGGGGATGATGGGAATTAGCTCTATGGGATTTTCTCTGTCCTTCTACTTATTCCCCTTTTGTTAACCTACAGAAAAAGGTTCATGACATAGAAGATCTTGTGAATTTACCTCAAGGGCACTCTTTCTGATGCTAAGCTGTGGACCTTATAATCTTTTTACAGAACCTTCCTTATAAACAAAATACTTATTTTGACTTGTTTGTTAGAATCCCACACATTTCCTCCAATCTGGATCCCAAGATGGCTTACAAAAAAGGATGGATATATAAAAACTACAAACAATCCAAATAATAAATAAATAAAAATCACCAATAAAATTCTATAAGCTTCAGAGCAAACGGATCATATGCCTTTATTTCTTAATGGTGAGGGCTGACCATATTTCCCCAAGGAGGAGCCACCACTGCCCTGTCCCACCACACTCCTAGCATCTCACAGGGGTGTGGCCATAAGCAGGGCTTCTCCAGCTGACCTTAAGGCAATATGGTGGACAGAACAGGGAGTGGTGTTCTTTTAGACAATTCTACTGGGATAAAGAGACATACCTCGTTCCCATGCAGCTGCCACTCTGTAGTCTTGAGCAAACATTCTTTTACCCAATAAGGGGAATTTGGCTGTCATCGTCCTGCATAAGTGAAGCAAGTCTTCTAAAAGTACAGGGCTTCAGAACAAAAAAATAACTAATTTACTGACAGTGCCCAAATCACAAATTATTACATAGCAGGATTTTCATGGATATTGGTTTGTAAATATTATAGCATTTGCAATGGCTAAAGGCATGTTCAGGCTCAAATGTGTGTTACACTTTACACTATGTTTCCAACCAGTGTTCAGAATTTGCTATGTGTATTTTGCACCTGACTATTGGCCACTTGTGACTAAGTGAAGATGTCAGGTGCCATCCTGGTGCCGTCATCTCCCTCATCAGGCGGTGGATGCCTGGGGATCCTCAGATCTGGACTGTTTTCACACACTAGCAACATATCCTGTAGAATTCTACCCATTATATTTTATCTGCACAATCAGAATGAATTTCAGAAACCAAAAAGTTGTATTGAAAAATACAACTTTTGAGTCGTCTGGCCCCCAAATGGCAACTAGACATTCCGTTTTGGCAAACAGAACGCTGCTTTAAGGAGTCATTTGGTGCCTAGCTTATGTATCTGAGTTTCTAACACTGTTCCCAACCACCCACGTTGAGCTGGAAGGCTCCTACTCACCCTCACTTGCACGTGAGTGGAAATTCCCTGTACTTGAACACATTAATGGTCAGGGACTAGGGGGAGTGCTATGCAGGCAAATGCACTGAAGACCATTCATGTGTTCAGCCAAATGCCTTAACACAACTTCAAATTATAGTTACAGTTAATTATACATAGGATAGTACACCAGGTATTCATTATTAAGAATGCCAGGAATCAATAATTAAGCCAATCAGTGTTACTGGCAATCATCTGGAAACAATATTGTGCAAAGGCATAAGCAGAGCTACATTAAAATAGTTCTGTGCAAAAGGTAACCCAAATTCTATGGCAAGTCTCCTTTTGCATAATTTATTCTACTTCTAGTCATGGGTGATGACTGGAGGTGCGAATGCAGGTGGAGAGAGTTAATTTTTATTATTAGATATTTATCAGCAGTAGATTCAAAACAGTAATTCTTCTTACAAGGTGTAATTAATTTATGGAATCCATTGCCATTAAGACCACTAGCCAAATTAATGAAGGCTAGGTTAGGTCTATCAGCAGCTAGTGGCAAGGCAAGGCAAGCAGGCTAGATCCCTATCTCCCCCACCCCTCCAATCACCAAATTTGACAGGCAGGAGCAGTGGCAGCACTTTGAAGCCCCAATGATCCAAAACACCACACATGGCTCTCTGCATGCACTGGTGATCAGATGTGCTTGCACAGAACCAGTGGTCTTTAAAGGGGTCTCTGCAAGCACCTAAGATCAGCTGCTTGTTGAAACTTGAAAAGAACCACACAGGCTTTGCAGGAGCTGCCAATGATGAAAATCAGTAGAGCCTGCAACCCAATTTTTTGGCACAGTCACATCTTTACTGACCAACAGGACAAGTAGACATAGCTTGGCTAAAAGTCTTGCAGGGCAAATGGAGAGGCTAAACTTGGTCTTAAGCCAACCACTGGCTTAAGAAAACCTCCTGATTCATAGCCAATGTACCTCCAAAGCTAGTTGCTGGGGGAGTGGCATTCCCTTTATGCTGAGTTTGTGAGCTTCCCAGAGGCATCTGATTGGCCAGAGTAAATAGCAGGACATTGGACTAGTTGGATTTTGGGTGTGATCTTCTTATGTCCTTAAGTATGGTTAATAACCTACACTACTGCCCTATAGATTCTGAATGTTTTAGCAGTCATTCCTCAATCTTTCTTAGCCAGTCACTAGAAACTCATTTAAATTCATGTCAAGATTCTAAAGTGAATTCTGCACTTATACAGAATCAAAGAACATACACAACCTTATCCATAAGCTGTTCTCATTCAGAACAAAGGTGCAGAAGTAATTATTCTTCAAATCCCTCCTTAACACACAGATTTTCTATAAAGCCTTTGGCACAACCCCCTCAATGTTTTACTGTAACAAACCCAACTGCATGCAACCAAAATCATCATCCATTCCAGTCTCCCCTTCCTCTGTTGCTTCCCCATGTCAGATTTTTGACTGTAAGCTAAATAGGGCAGAAACCTATCCTTATGTACTCTGTAGAACATCTCACACACATCTGAGGTGCAGTAATAAAAAAGTAAACTTCCTAGTTTTTAATTTAAACACATACAAAGGCCAAGAGTACAGAATCAGTCTCCATGGAACATCTCAGGACAGTTCCCCAAACACTTGATAGTGAAAGCATGCTTTTTCTGAATTAAAACTGGACAGCACATTTGATTCTTACAGCCCCAAAAGTTGACTTTTTAGGGTGTATGAAAAACTAACTGCCTGTATCTCTGCAGGAATCACTACTCTGCAAGGAGGCATAAACTGATCCAGGCTATTAGTTCTGCTGTATTTGTCACCACTCTGTTTGCTAACTGCCTTATTAAAAGAATAACATATATAAGCTGTTATGACAATTTCAGAAATGGTCCCAAACAATGGAACAACAAAAAAGGAAAGTTGAACCAAAGACTTACCAATAGGTTTCTCTAGGTACATCCTCCTCACTGCTACCCCAGAGGCGTGCATGATAAATGGCATTCTGGACTCTCTCATCCTGGTTTTCACATTGATTAGCTGGGTCATTGATTATGCTAAGTATTCGCGGAGGTAAACCTTGTGTCAGCTTTGTCTTGGTTAGCCACAATGCTTGCTTTACACCTTCAAGTAAAATAATATATTACCAGTGAGCATCTTTAGTACTGCACCTTGCACTTCAACCACTCTTACACGAGAACAAGGACTTTTCCACCATTCTTTTTAAGATTTGGAGCGGGGCGGGGAGAGCTATTCTAGAGACAAAATGGAGCAGAAAACCAAGACCACCTTATAAATGCTGCATGCATTGCAGTTAATTACTTAACAAAACCTGGACAAGTATAGATAAGCTGGCACAATGTGGCCCAACAAGTTTGTGTCCACTAATTTGCAGTTCCCGCCTTCTTATAACTACCACCTTTAACAGTATTTATGCTTTCCAAATACTGGGCTTTTCTTTGAAAATAACGATTATGATGCTGGGCAAGATAAAGCAAGTAACAAATTTATTAAATAATTTTACATTGGGGCAGCTGCCTGAGAGAAGAGCCATGTGACTGTGCTAGCCTCCTAGGCTGGCCACTGTCACCTGCTCTGCTCCGATGTGGAGTGCTTCTGGGAAAGGCCTGCTCTTTAGCAAGAGAAAGATTGCCAGCAGTGCCACATCAGCGAGGAGACAGCTTGTCACCTACGAAGCCAAAATCTCCATAAAGGCAGAGCTATAGAACTGTGCCATTAAGAACAGCCCCTTTAAAAACTTCTACACAAGCTCCCTTTCCCCTCACGTGCTGTTGCTGCATGCCTCTTTTTAAACTGAGACTGTCCACTCCGAGATCCTTTTCTAAGCTGCAGGACTGGGTGTCTGTCCATGCCATTAATAATGCCTGATCTGCATTAATGTCCATGCCATTAATAATGCCTGATCTGCATTAATGTCCATGCCATTAATAATGCCTGACCTGCATAACCCAAGCTCAGCTTGTCACTTCGCAGGCACCAACCTCTGACCGGTCTCTTCCTTCCACTGCATCGCCTGCCCTCGAGGACTCCCTCAGAGCCCAAGCCATCCTGACACGAAACACCCCGAAGCTGGCCGGCCTTCCCCGCCCACCAGCCTCGGTCAGCGCGGGCCCCGCAGGCAGCCCTCACCTTCCAGCACGCGAGTCCGCTGGTGGAAGACGTAGCAGGGCCGCTGCTTGTAAGTGGGCATCTCCTCCAAGCGGGGGCCGCCGTCGTGCCAGGGGTCGTGCCACCCGCGCTCCCACTTGGGGTGACGAGGCTTGGCCAGCCAAGGCACGCGGTGCAGCTTCCCCTCGTACGTCACCACGTCGAGCTCGGGAAGCTGCTCCCGCACCGGAGGCACTTTGCGTAAGTACCAAGGCAACGGCGCGCCCGGCGGCGGCCCGCGCACCGTCCACGGGGTGCGGGGCAGCGGCTCCCGAGGACGCTTCGGCCCGTAGGTGAATTTGGCGCGGCGCTGCCCGCAAAGCGCCCAGCACTGCGCCCGCTGGGCGGGCAGCCGTACGGCCAGCATCGCTGCCTCCGCTCCACGTCGCCCAGTCCCCTCACAGACACCTCACCGCCCGCTGGCGGCCGCAGCCATTTTCTTTCCGCCTCCGAAGCGCATGCCGGGTAGAGGGGCGGGGCTATGTTGTGATGGACAGCGGGCCGCTTCCCCACCGCGCAAACTCGGCGCTCGTCTGGGCCCGGCGTGGGAAGGAAGCGGGTCGGGGGTTTGCCGTTGAGGGGACTGGCGGTGGCTCTCCCTGCCCATGACGCAGCCGGTGGAAGCGCCTCCAGTTCCCTCAAGGGCAGAAGAACAGCGTCCCGCCTCGCACCGTGGCGACTAATTCTGCCCTTTTCTCCAGGGGACGCGGCGCTTTCGCAACGGAGGGGCATTGCCATTGCACGGCGCTTTTAACCCCCGTAACAACCACCACCTTGCTCTGCTGCGATTAAAGCACCTTTGCTTTGACTGTCCACGTTTTGCATGCGAAAGGTCTTGGTTTCACTCCTTCCCGTCTCCAGGTAGGGCATCGCTGCTGGAAGCGCTGGAGGGTGGCAGCAGGGGCTGAGCTTGGTGGCCCCCCATGGCCCGGCTTGGTGTAGAGCAGCTTCCATATGGGGGAGATCGAGGGGCGCTCAGCCTGCAGAGAGAGAGAGAGGCTCCTTGTTCAGGGGCTGCCAATGCAAGCCAAAGTCCAAATAATTCGATTAGTTTCTCCTGCCCCTCATGTCATTATTTATTACATTTATATCCCCCCCCCCCAAGTATCTCAAGGCGGCATACACAGTTCTACTCATTTAATCCCCACAACAACCCAAGGTAACAAAATAAAAAAAATCCATCTAGTAGCACCTTAGAGACAGTTGGTTCTTCAGAAGTGTGCATGCGCACGAAAGCTCATACCAATAACAAACTTAGTTGGTCTCTAAGGAGCTACGGGAAGGATTTTTTTAATTTTGTTTCAACTATGGCAGACCAACACAGCTACCTACCTGTAACTAGAACCTCTAAGGTAAATTAGGCTGAGAGGCAGTGACAGGCCTACAGACATGTACACTACGGTGCATCGTATCTTTCTCATTATTTATACCCTATCCCTCTTCTAGAGCAGCATATATAATATGCTCACAACAGCCACTGTCTCCTCACAACAGCCCTGTAAGGTAGGTGGCAGGGAGTGTGATGGGGCCAAGATCACCCAGTGAGCTTTGTGAATAAGCAGCGATTTGAACCTGGGTGTCCCTTCCCGGTCACATTACCACCTTATACAAAGCCAGCCCACGCCACACACCTTTAGGTAGTTTTGCCTCTGACCTACCAAGCAAGGGCAGAGGCAGCAGCACAACACAGGAAAGTAGGCAGGAGTGTGGACCTGAATTTAAGCTATAGTCAGAACCACACAACTTTCTGTTCTTGATGTGCCACCGCCATAGATGTTTGTAGCATTAATGGGACTGGTCAAATAATAACCCTCCTAGCACTGCTTAGTGGAAAACGGGACATGGAAAACTGCCTTACAAGTCAGAGCCATTGGTCCATCTAGTTCAATATCTTTTGCACTGAGCATCTCTCCAGTGTTCCAAACAAGGGACTTTCTCAGCTTACCAGTAAATGCCAGTGGCTGAACTTGGGATCATTTGCAAACAGCTCTTGTCCCTCCCTCACATTAACATTCTGACTAGAAATCTCAAGAACGACTTACCTTGTGCATATGTGCTAGTGAAAATATTAATTGATTCTATCCATTTCCTGCCTTTTTGTTTAAAAAGCTGATAATGTTAATATGGACTGTAATTGATCAAGGGTGTAATTTATCAAGACTGTACCTGGAAAATATGGGAAGTTGGCATATATTGTTAATGGTGCTTAATACAACTCCCAGAATCCTCCTGGCCTGTACATTTTGATCTTAAGAACATAAAGAAGAGCTGTACTGGATGAAATGAAGGTCATCATCCTGTTCTCACAGTGGCCAGCCAAATGTCTTTGGAAAGGACATGAGTGCCACAATACTCCTTGCTCATGTTTCCCAGCAAGTGCTATTTAGAGATATGCAGCCTGTGATACTGGAGGTAGAAACACAGCCATCATGATTAGTGGCAATCGATAGTCTTATCCCGCATGAGTTTGTCTAAACCTGTTTGTAAAGTTGGTGGCCATTACTGTACTCATTTTTATGTAAGGCAAGGTGCATAGACATCTGTAGCCACAACCCCAATATGGCTCTTAGCTAGTTTGTGAATGCATCCAGATTGGATTTTTTAATGTAAATGTGTACATGTAAAACTGTCAGCCTCCCCTGATTATGTAACTTCAGAGGAGTCCAGCAAGATAGTTTTTCCTAAAACAACCACATTATACGAAAGGATGACATACTGAACTCTGATCAGGTTTACAGAGGTTTAGCTCCTAAAACATACTGGGGACAGGATCCACAGCCTTGACATTTTCGCTGTTGGGACAACAGATTTTACATTCTCTTTGACGCCTTTGCTTCTGTAGAGAGTTGGAAGGAGGAAAAATGACCTGTTTAACCTGTTTCTAAGGGGTAGGACCTGCACCATCAATCCAAAGTAAAGTATGATGCTGTAGAAGGTTACAGTTGATTACATGTGTATATCATGAAGCAAAATAACAAATACTGTAGTAACATACCAAAACTTAAAAATAACAATATTCCAAAGATAGATTAAAAACAGATATAAGTGTTAAATTTAACAAGATTTATTTACTACTTGGTCGTAACAAAATTTCTTAAGAGGTTTACAAGTAATATTAACATTATCAATAAAAAATGAAGTGCTTCCAAGCAAGGAATTCAGCTAAAATGTGCTAAAATACATGTTGGTTGTGGTAGGGACAGATCATCTTCATCCAACAGTTTGAAACTGAGTGTTATATTTTCTAGATAATGGATGATAGTGAAGATGACTGGCTGTCTCTCAAGCCCAAAGAGCCATTGCCATCCCAGTGCTGTGGTAGTGGCTGCAAACCTTGTGTCTATGACACGTATCAGGATGAGCTGGAGCAGTGGGAAAAGGCCAAGGCAAAAAAAGACAGAAGCCTCCTGACAAGGAAGAAACAGCAAGTAGAAATCTTAAAATTATGTTAATATTTCATCTGGGTCCTATCCTCCCCCCTTGTAAATAGATCCCATTGATTTCAAATTGATCTACTATACGTTCAGGTATATCTATTTAGGCTGCAATCCTAACCCCACACACCTGGGAGTAAGCCCCACTGAATTCAGTAGGCCTTATTTCTGAGGAGACATGGTTACTTTGCAGTTACTTTCCAAAACAGTATTTTGTCCTTTTTATATCTAATTAGAAGTTTAATATGAGTATGTTTCAAAAAGTTTATGTCTTTGACTTGTTTCTCTCCTGTCAGTCTCTTGAATGCAGAATTATTAGAAAAAGTGTTTTATAACACTCATCAAATTTCCCACTTTAATATTTGTAATTATAGTTTGCTGCCATATTGTCTTCCCAATAAATCTTGCAAGTATTTTTGCTCCAATAAAAAGCAGTAAAATATGTAAGCTTAATTAACATTACATTTTAAATGCAAGAAAATATATAGTAATCCATGCAGGAGAATACATTCCTTTCTAGCATCTCTCATATTGATGAACATCACAACTTACTCATAATTCAGTTTTATCCCATTGTGCCAGCTGGGCTTTCTCCAATTCTGTTAACGCACCTCAAGCACCCAGCAACTGAGGGCAAGCACAAATCCCTTTAAAATATGATGTTGCTTATTGGAGTAATACCTGAGAAAGGATGCTAGGAACTGAGGTGCCGATCCCATTGAGACTAAGCCCCATTGAACGCAATGGGTCCTACTTCAGACTAAAAACGCATAGGGTTGTGAAATGCATGCTGGGAAAATGAGAACAAGGAAATGAAGAAACAAAGAGAAATGCTTTTTTTATATTTGAAATGATAGGTATTAAGGTTCAAGCCTGCTTGGAAGCCCTTTCCATTGGCCTGGAAGCCATTTTGATGTGCCAGGGCTAAGGCTGAGGCACATGCTCAGAGGTGCTTTTCTTTATTATTCCTTGTTCCAAATCTGAAGTCTTGAGACTTCAATCAAATTCAGGGGCCACACAATGAATGGCTCACGTGCCCTGAAAAAGATAAAACATGTCTTGAACAAATTGGTAATGCAAAATTTGCTTCTAAAGATTGCCTGGAGGCCCGAATAAGCTATTCTCTTCCCTGGATCTTTGTACTGTGAGAAGCTTCGCTCATGTAATTCTTGCAGACATGGAGCTGTTAAAAGAGCTGGAGTTTTGCAAAGGAAGAAAGACGGCAGCCCTAGTGGGAGGTCTGGAGAAAAATAAGAAATTGCTTTTGAGAGAGACTGCAAACTAAGGAGGAATGCCCATCCGTTCCTTGAGATAGGTAGAAAATTACCTCCTAGATGGCCTTCCATCATCTTTTGGGAGTGCTATTACTATTTGTGTGTGGACATACCTTTAGTTTCTCACCTTCCAAAATCATTATCAGCATATTGTTATGGTCATAATTGTAAAAAAGGCAAGCAGATTAAAATGGGACTTCACAAATAATTACTTACTGAATTAACACTTTATTGAGACCAGATGTATTCAGTCTTTAAAATTTGTGTGTGTGGCAGGCTGTGTGTGTGTGTTTTGCAGTAACATGTTTCACCATGGCAGAATTCACTCACATTTTTTTGAAAAAAGAAAAGAGGGTGGCATTGCTTAACCTTGTAATTATTTATTGTTGCTTTTGCAGTGTAGTAATTCAGAACTAACTCCAGAAACGTTTACAGCTTTCATCATAAGCTCTGTGGATCAGCTGACAGAAGACACCTACCAGTATAAATTTGAATTGCCTGGAAATAGCAGCCTAGGGTTGAGTTTGGGACAACATATTGTGCTAAGGTACTGTACTAAGTCTCTAGTTAAACAGGCCTCAGTATGTGATTTAACTTTCTTTTTGTTGTTGTTGAGCTACAAAGATTTCATGCCAAGTAAATCATAATTTCTGTGCTCCCAGATTGGCTCTGTTGAAAGAACTTGTGAGCTCACTGAGCTTATTAACCTTGTTAATTTTATGGTATATGCTACCCTACACTTGCTTTTCCTTCCATTTTAGTTGTATTGGAGGCAGAAAAATTAAGTGTGGGTAAGAAAGCCAATTTACAAAATTGGAAAAGGTGAAAAGCAAATGTGTATTGGAATGATCGTCACGTACCAACACATAGGGACAATATATTAACTTTTCCCCCTGAGGAAGTTATGCCCATTGCAATACAGAGCCACCTTTCATATTATTTATGTTATGAGTTACCTTTGTATCCCACTCTTCCTCTAAGACAGGCATGGCCAAACTCTGCTCTCCTGATGTTTTGGGACTACAATTCCCATCATCCCTGACCACTGGTCCTGTTAGCTAGAGATGATGGGAGTTGTAGTCCCAAAACATTTGGAGGGCCGAGTTTGGACATGCCTGCTCTAAGGTATGTGGGAACATTTTGCCCTCCCAGTAACTCTGTGAAATAAGTTAGAGTGGCTGATCAAAGTTGCCCAAGTGACCCTTATAACTGAATGATGGTGCAGTCTCTAGATTCTGTGGTCCAACACCAACACCCTGACCATAATATCGTTCTTTTTAAAAATTTGTTTATTTGGCTTTTCAGATTAAAATTTTACAATCACGTATGCAACATACAACATAAAATCAAGATTCCAAAGAATCTCCTGGACTTCCCCCCTCCCCTTTGTGGGAGGACCATAATATCACACTGAGCATCTATCCGAAAGGCCTGACGCCCACTGAAAACAGATTAATAAAGCTGCTGTTGGAAACTTTTAGAATTCACTATATATCCTCCACGTCACTGTAACAGCTAGATGCCTCACAAAACTTCATTAAGGATAAAAGAATTGACTATTCTGAGTTGAAAAGTTGTCTGTTGTTGATGTGCAATTGATTGGCAGTGGAAGCCAAGAGTGATAGGAATATTTGCTTCAACCCAACACAAGAGGTACATTGCTTCCCAAGTCATTTTTGGACTTTTAAGATGACTGTGATTAAGTCAGTTTCTATAAACTGGGTGAAGTTGCCAGCACCACGACAGGAGCATGGTTCATTCCGGGCTCCTTCCAACACATGTAGGAATACAATGGATTAAGCCTAGGAGTAGTATCATTGACCTTTGTGCAACCTTTGTGAGATAGGTCTGATTTTGCATGACTGTTATTCTTTCTGCACATTTAGTTGGGAGCATTCCCAAATTCAAAATTTTATGAGTGTGGGATATTGTTTGTTAATATTATTTCCATGTATTCACTATCTGTCCAAGACCAATTATAATCTTAGTATAGTTCTATAATTCCCTTACTCTGTGAGCAACATAGCTATATTTCACAAAATAGCTAGGCTGGCCATGTAGCTCATCTGGCCCCAGGAAAGGGAAGGATTGTTAAGGGAGGTGTGTGACAGAGAAATCTGAGGTTATTTCAATGCCTTGAATCTCTGTGATTTCACTGCAAAATGGGAGGGAATGATCTATTGTCTGGCTTGGCAAAGGACAGCCCATGGGGAAGGAGGAAGGATACCTGCAGTGCTTTTCAGGCAGCAGCCTTTGCTGAGAGAGCAGTACTTTGCTGACAGGAATTGTAAGGGATTCAGATCAGGGTTCCCTTCCTCTATCTTTCTTTCTCTCTCTCTTTTTTCCTTCCTCAGAGGACTAGTGAATGGTTTGGAGGTTCAGAGAGCCTATACTCCAATTACTCCTGTGAATGCTGAAGGGTACTTTGAAGTTTTAATAAAGGTAAATAGCGGCCTTTGTTCTATAGATTAACAGCTTGACGTAGGAATCATGTCATCTTCTAGGCCAGCTGAGTGCTTAGCTTTGTACTTTAATAACTAGAGGCCTGCAGTCAAAGATTTGGCTTGTTAGTCCTAATCAATATGTGGAATTCTGCCCCCCTCCCCTCGCTCTGAAGTAAAGACGGGGCTACTCATGCAGCGAGATGAGGTGGTAGACTGGGGTGACGGGATTCTGGGTAGTACCATTTCAGAAACTTCCTGCAAGTAAAAAAATGGCATGTACTACATGTAGCACTGCCTTTTGAGGCACATGCAAGAGGGCTTTTCCTGTGGCTGTGTGCCACATATGGAACTCCCTGCCTCAAGAGATTAGGTTATCTTCCTCTCTGTTTGTGTTCTGCTGGCATTTTATGCCTTTTTTTTAGAGAAACAACAGCACCACAAGGCTTTGGTTCTGCTGTTGCTTAATTTAGTTTATTTATTGTTAGCTCTGGATCTCCGTGCTTCCCTGTTTCATGACGCTGTGTTTAGACCTAGTTGGTTTTGGTATTTGTTTTAATAACATGTTATTTTACTAGTTACAGATAGGTAGCTGTGTTGGTCTGCCATAGTCAAAACAAAAAAAATTCCTTCCAGTAGCACCTTAAAGACCAACTAAGTTAGTTCTTGGTATGAGCTTTCGTGTGCATTCTTTAAGGTGCTACTGGAAGGAATTTTTTTTGTTTTGACTATGGCAGACCAACACGGCTACCTATCTGTAACTGGAACTATGGAAGGCACCACATTGAGCCGCATGAAATGGAAGTCCATCAATTGTGTATCTGAAGAAGTGTGCATGCACACGAAAGCTCATACCAAGAACTAACTTAGTTGGTCTTTAAGGTGCTACTGGAAGGAATGTTATTTTACTGTTGTTGTTATTTTTATGGCTGTTTACACCTTGTTAACATCTTGGAGCAACTCCATTTCCGAAGGGGAAAGCAGAACGCAAGGGTCCCGTCCCCCCCCCCATAAATAAGTACAACTTTCCCTAATCCATAGTTTTCTACCTGCAGTGAGCTTTCAACACAAGGGAGAATCTTAAAATGCGCTCCCATCCTACCTCCCATCTGAATTGTTTCTGTCCATTTTACCCCGTCATTCTGCCGTATGTATAGACTGCACCCAAGTCAATCGAGTTGACAGCTCAACAGGCTTTACTTCATGGTTAAGCCAAGTTGTTCTTAGAGAAGGGCATCTACTTGGTGCATGTTGGGCTGCAACATTTTGTCATTGTGAAGGGTTTTGTGATGATGAGGTGGGGGAGTAAAAGGGTTGAGGATGGCTCATCTGTCATTTTGGACAATATGGAGCCATCTATATAGGATCCATCTTTGTGCCTATATTAGTAGTCATCTGTTATATTGCTATGGTATGTTACAGGCAGTGTAGCCAGAATGACCACAGCAGGAAACTAGTAACTACAGTACCTGCCATTCCATGCTGTAAGACAGCTGTAATGTTTTTAGGATCAGTGTCAATCACTGCATAAGGCAATTCTCCTGAGTAAATTCAATGATTTCTCTATGGGATTAAGAGATTTATTGATTGCAGCCTTTGAGTCCTTATGTTCAGAAGGAATGTTGGCTAAGCCTAACAAGGATCAGCGCAAACATAAATAATTATGAGCCTAGGAATATCAAAATCATGTCTATCTTTTTAATCTGTCTTTACACCTTCTCAGGGGAAGATAGATTTCACTGTAAATCTCAAACCTCAAGCACTAGATCTTCCAGGCGGGTCACAGGGACCCATCATTTTGCCCTCTGCTCACCCTCCAGGAATGTGTGCTTTTCAGGGTTTTATCATTGATTGCATGATAGTTTGAGCATGAATTATACTCCTTTTGAGGTGTGTATAGCTTTTATAAGACACTTGTGGGTGGATCATTTCACCATTATTGTGGCAATTGGAGGGGGAAATGCTACATTTGAGCTGCATTAATAGGTTACCTTTATAGGCTGACTGTGAAATTTTATATATACTTGCTTATTACACACAAGTTTTGCATTTCAATAATAGTAGTAATGATTGTAATAACACCTTCCCTTTATATAGAACCTTTCATCCCAAAAGGAACCATAGTTATTCTCTGGCAGTAACAAAAGAGATGGAACACCCATCGTAAAGCACCCATTTGTATAACTTGGCTTTGTAGATTGTAGTGTATTTCTCACTATTCAGGCAATTTTTGGAAGTACTATATTATTATTATTACTATGCAATCCAAGTGCTGTTCAGACACCCCTGTGTCCCATGATTATGGCGCTGCATTTGTGATACTACAGTTAAGTGCAAGTGAGTGGCGATTTTCTGCGCTTAACCCTCCCTTTGAGTGATTCTATAATGTTATGGTGTTTTTTGGTGTAAAACCTGGCATAGAGGTTTTCTCTTCAGGAGTTTCTCCTGCTCTTCTATTTACAAGAATTCATTACAAACCAGTTTGGTCATTTCCCCATTAGAACGAGGAAGGAACCTATTCGATTCCATAATACATTCTGTCTCCTGCAACCAATCTCTCACCAAATGGGAAACGTAACTGAAGTCTTCTCTCTCTTCACACCTTGAATTTAACATCCTCTTCTGCCTTCTTCTCACTATGGCTAGAGATATACCAGCAACTCCACCCTGCCACAGCTCCTAAAGTTTTAACAGCAGCCTGGCATGCAGACATTTATCAGCAATGTCTCCTGAGATGAAGATACGTGATAAGAAAAGCTCCATCTGCTAAATGGCAATTGTAAAACCAGCAAAGACCACCTGTAGCAGCTTGAAGCGTAGCTGTCAACTTTTCCCTTTTCTTGCGAGGAATCCTATTCGGAATAAGGGAATTTCCCTTTAAAAGGGACATGTTGACAGCTGTGCCTTGAAGGCTAACGCATATATTGTGGCATGAGCTTTCATGGACTAGAGTCCACTGCAGTGGATGAAGTTGACTTTAATCCATGAAATCTTATGCCATAATAAATTCTTAAGTCTTTAAGGTGCTGCAACACACTGTGTTGCTTTTGCTGCAATAGACTCTCCCTCTGGGAATTTTTTTTCTGTGTGTCATGCCAGAGGCATAGGAGCAGAGTCTGTGTAAAGCTGGCCACCTTAAGCATAGCTATCTCTCTTCTTAGAATCAAACAATTGTAGAGCTGGAAGGGACAACAAGGGTCATCTAGTCTAACCCCCTTCAACGCAAGAATCTTTTGTCCAGTGTGGGGATTGACCCCTGACCCTGAGATTAAGAGTCTCATGCTCTGCTGTTGAGCCAACTCTGTTTTTTCCTAGATGCAGATGCTTTTTACATTCGTTATTGTAGAGAAAGTATAAGGCCTGGTGCTGTGATCAGATTTTTGTGTGATACATTGTCTTAGCTTGAACTACTTTCACTCCAAACTCATAGATGAAGGAAGCATTAAAAAGGCAGAATATACAAGTCCTGGAACAAATGACCGAAGAGGCATTGTGCACTTGAATTTCACTACTCAGAAAGCTCCCTTTTCCCTATAAATGCACAGAGATCCACAATGAATAAATGATTGCATGTGTTAGGTGCTATTTTGTGTATCTGTTAGTATCGGGTGCAAAGGCTATTTGCAGTCAGAGCAGGTTTTAAAATACCTGAGTGGTTTTATCTGCCACCCAGCTTAGTCAGCACAATCACAATACAAGCAATAGACAATCTTTATTTTGCATACACTTGAGCGAATTAACAAATAATAATGCTAGATTCGTAACTCATGTCCTAGATTAATTTAAATCTCTTTGTGCTAGACCTTTAATATATATTTTAAGCGATTTTTAAAAAATGCATAGAAGACTTTCTGTTCTAGTTTATGAAATTTTATTTGTAGAATATAAACATGAGGTTTTCCTCTCAAAAATGTTTTTGTTTGTTTGTTTTGTGTTTTCTTTACAAGTGCTATGAAGATGGACTCATGTCACAATATGTAAAATCCTGGAAAGAAGGAGATTCGGTTTGTTGGAGAGGACCATTTGGAGGTTTTCCTTATTCAGCCAATCAAGTAAAGCCATATATATACTTGCACGCGTGCACACACACACACACACACACACACCCTCTCAACCCCTTCACTACATAGCAATCACAGGGGAGTTAACAACATAATATCTAAAAATGTAATATAAAATAAAATGGATAATACAATACCAATGAGATACAATCAGATGTAAGGCCATTATTACAAGTAGTCAAATACCAAATAGTTGGGTTCATATTTTTGGTTTCAGGAAATGAGGGGAAAACCATTAGGGTTTAAGGATGAGGGTAGGGTTTTTCAGATTTTTCACCACAGTGCTTCAGAGCTTTGACATGGATCTGTGTAGGATGCAATTTCTTTTAAAAAGAACAAGAGGAGGAAATATAGCAGATGATCAAGAATAGCAGTCGAGTCAGATTTAGCATAATTTTCTTTTATATTTGATAATTAAGGCTGTAATCCTAAATAGGATGCACTCCCCATTGAACAAAATAGAATTCCATCCCAAGTCAACATACTTAGAATTGTCCTGTTAATATTGCAAACCACAAGAGACAGAAAAGATAAACGGTGAAGTCTGAGTCCTTTCTGAGCACTGTCCTCCTACCATGTTTGTTTCCTTCCCTCTTGAAGCTTCCTTCTCATCTGAATTTCAACACTGACCATGATTTAGCATGACATGCACTTTCTGGAACAAGCTCATGTCTATTCAAAAAGTTCATTGGGACTTATTGCCAAGTAAAGCTTTCTCAGTTGATCACAGTGGACATGATTGCTAAAGGAGAAAAGATAATCCCTGAGTTATGCAGTGTTCACACTTTTTTTATAGGATGAAATGATGAATTGGCGCTGAAATTCAGTTTCTGTTGTAGTGTTTTTCCAGTTCCAGTGACTCAGATGTATTTGGCATCTTCTGCTTCATTTTCAGTATGGAGAACTTCTCATGCTTGCTTCTGGTACTGGTCTAGCACCAATGCTTCCTATTCTTCAGTACATAACAGAGAATGAGGATGATGAAACATTTGTAACTCTAGTGGGCTGCTTCAGGAACTTTGAAAATATCTACATGAAGCCTCTTCTTCAAGAGCAATCTCGATTCTGGAACATAAGGGCATTTTATGTATTAAGCCAGGTAATATTCTAATAGGCAATTTTTCCTTCCCATGGGACAGTGTGACAACCTTCCCCTTGGTTGATGCATGAACCTTCATGTTATATGTATTGCAAGTGGTTCAGTCCTGCACTGAAAACCTTGTCATGTCTAGCCTTCCTAGCTGGGAAAAAGGACCGTCGCTAGGTAGTAAAGCCCATGTTTGCATGTAGAGCCTTTGGCAGCCCAAGGGCCGCACCCCCTCATATACAGTGTTCTAGGGGCCACATGCCAGGGCTGAGTGGATCCGGAAGCGAAAGCAGGCAGAGCAATGGATGTGACTCTTATCTTTGTACAGAAGGCTACATCCTGGCCTGACAAAAGCCAGTGGTCTCTACATCCCACCTCTTCTCCTTCCATCCAGGAGAGAAAAACGGGATTAATATAGCTCAAGGCTAATTTAGTATTTGCCATATGTTTCTCTGAGATGATTTTAAAGTGTCTTATACTTTTGCCTCTTCAGGAACATTCACTTGAAAATCTGCCTTGGAGCTTTCAAAAAAACACTTACCTTGGTCGAATAAACGAGGATGTGATTAAGAGTATGGTGAACACATGCAGAAGACAACCTTACGTATTGATATGCGGCTCTGTGACATTTAGTGAAGAGATGGAGAGATCTTTGAAAGCCATTGGTCTTAAAGAAGATTCTTATTTTATATTTTAACTGACTTTAAACAAACAAGGTATCTTTGCTACGAATAATCTTAATCTGCTTTTGGTCAGATTGGATTTTAAAAAAATGTTTAGCTGTGCCAATCCATCCAAATTTATGCCTTCTGTGTCCTAAGAGTTGGCTAAACAATCCCATGAATGAGCAGATACCACAGCTAGTGATAAAAGCCTGGTTCCACTTGCAGTCAGTTATTCTTGACTGTTTCCAGAAAGCAATTATGGGGAAGCTATTGCTCAGCACCATGGGAATTGTCCTGTGGCATCCCACAGAGCTCCATCTTGTCCTCCATGGCATTTAACATCAGTTTGAAGCTGCTGAGAGCTGTCATCAGGAGATTTGGAGAGAGATGTTATTAGTATGCAGGTGATGCCCAGCTCTATTTTTTTTCCATCTGAATCAGGAGAGCACCTCAGGACTCACACTTAGAAGCAGTGATGGGCTGGATATGAACCAATGCACTGAAGCTGAATCCCGATTGCCCATCCCTAGGTGCCCAGGTGCCCTAGGCACAGTCCAACAAGAGACTTGTCATATTTAAGCCCCATTGAGAGCAATAGCATGGAATTTAGTCATGACTAAGTTTTGCTGAACTGTGGCCAGACTCCACTGCCCACCATTCAAGTTCAGAGGGCAGAATCTGCAGTACAATAAGGAACCAAAAAAAGAGAGCTTCAACTTCACTTTATAACAAAAGGCCTAAATTTGATCTATTTCAGAGCTGGGAGGATATTGATCTGTAGACCGAGGAAACCGGAAACCTTAGCCTGATCTAATTAATACACATAATGGAAAATTGCATTGGGTTTGTGTTGTTAGTCATAGAAGCCTCTCTGAGGGGGAAATACCCCATGATGTTCTACTTTTCTCAGCGCAGAACTGAAAAATGAATACATCTACAAAGCTTTGCTTCCAGCGTAGGGAGGGGTCATAGCTTGGTGGTAGCTACATGCTCTGCATACACAAGTTCCCAGCACCAGTCTCTGGCATCTTCTCTTAAAAGGAGGAACAATGGTCTGCCTCAGTACCATGCAGATTTATGTTCATATGTGTACATAATGTATGTATTTGTGGCTACGTTTTAGCCTGTAAAGAATTTACAGTCAAATAAGCTACTGAAAGCTGTTCGTGTTAAAAATCATGACCAATCTACACAGTGCTCAGAAATATAGCACACTACTCCCATCATTTCTTGTGGCATTTAAAATGCTTCCGTAATATGTAAAAATGTCTTCATATACTGTGCAATTCAATTTATCTAAATAGCCTCAGGAGCACAGAAAACATTTGAGTAATCAGACAGCAGATAAAAGAGGATATCATTTCCATAAGGTTACACTGATGTGGAGTCACAAGAGAGATGGGTGAACTCAAAACTGAATTAGTAGTATCTGAAGGTGGGAGAATAGGGAGAGGTTCCACCGTATTTAGAAAAATGTAACGCTTTAGCTATGTCACCTTCATTCTTTCCAAATAGACAGTCCTGGATCTTTGGGGAATAATATGATAAGAATCAAGATAATCAATTGCTCCTCTTTATTTCTCTGTTCACATGGAGAACTTGAATCGGAGAACCTGACTCTATCCTCTGGCAAGACTGCTTGAACAGGACAGGATGGTATCTCACTCTCCTTGCGCTAGTGCAAAACAGTCACTTAATGGTTGTACCCTGTTAACTAAATCCCTACTAAATTGTATAATTTGGCATCTCAATGATTGGTATTATTAATTGTATTATAATTTGGCATTGTTATAATGAGGTTGTTATTGGATTGGATTGTTGTAATAGAAAACTATCTGAAGGGCTGTCATGGAAGGTGGCGCAAGGTTGTCTTCTCCAGCTCCACAGGGTAGAACTCAAACCAATGGTTTCAAGTTACAAGAAAGGAGAATCCGACTAAACATCTGGAAAAACTTTCTAACAGGAAGAGCTGTTAGACATTGGAATGGACTCCCTTGGCAGGCTGAGGACTCTCCTTCCTTGGAGGTTTTTAAGCAGAGGTTGGGTGGCCACCTGCCATGGATGCTTTAGTTGAGATTCCTGCATTGCAGGGGGTTGGACTAGATGACCCTCAGGATCCCTTCCAACTCTACAATTCTATTATTCTATGACATGTATGCATCTACGTTTAACAGGGAAAAGAACATTGTCATTATCACTGAAATCCCCTATCCCCTGTGGTTGCTGCTTGCTAAAGTTTTAGGAGACAGGAGATACAATCTCAGAGCCATCCTTGTCGGTTCTTTCCTTGCTTAAGCACCGGAGGTATTTTTTTGGTACAGTATAATGTTATGCTTCATGGAGGAATTAAGCAGTTGTTTGGGACTCTGTTGTGGGAATGTCATATAGTTCTTCTAGCATTGCTCCTGTGTTGATTTAATAATAGTTATGGGTAGATAGTAATTAGCTTGTGTTGGCACAAGCAGTGGTAAGCATTTAGGTACACTATAGGATTTTGTTGTAAGAAATAGAAACTTGTCCATCAAATGTTGTGTTTTTGCACTACATAATATGTGAGATAGCAGTAGTTATTCTCGAATGACTCAGACTGCCATTCTAAATACATCTGCTGGAGAGTAAGTCCCACTGAATTTAGATTGACTTCTGAGTAAACATGTTTCAGATTTCGCTGTCAAAGAAACGATACTGACTTGAGTTCTTTGACACACAAGATTGTGTTTAGCTTTAAATTCATAGAATTAGATGTGTCATTTCCATTATGCTTTTAACTGAATGGGACTATTAATAAGTTAGTCAAACATGCCTAAAAAGCTGCTGCTTCTTTTTTTAGTCATACAGGAAAGATATGAAAGGTGTAATTTTTTCAGCAGTCAGTCAAAAGTATATGGCATGCACCGAAACAACAAAAATGAGTATTTGATTTCCATACTGTTAAGGAAGTGAATTTGTCTGAACAGGGACCCCAGAGACACTGGCTTATCACCACTGTATCAGTAGTGTCATCTCTGTCTTTGCTGCCAGTGACAACATTGACAATTAGCTTATACTGTGGATGGGCAAACTTCTTAAAATGTGTCTTATTTCATCACTCAAGGTTGTGATGAGAATGACACATTTTACTGGTTCATAAGTGACATGAGCAAATTCTGCTGGTAAACACTCCCTGCTTGAGCTTTCCTGTGCAGGTGAATCAGAAATCTGTAACTTGAGGTTCTTCCAGACTCTCACTATTTTGGGGTGGAATTCAATCAAGTACAGGCAAATACAGGTGACACATTGGTAGTTGACTCACTGAGGGAATTGGGTATGTTTTTAGCCTGGTAAAGAGGATACTGAGAGGAGATATGCTAGCCATCTTCAAATATCTAAAGGGCTGTCACACGGAAGATGGAGCAAACTTGTTTTCTCCCGCTCCGGAGGCTAGAAGCTGAACCAATGAATTCAAGTTACAAGAAAGGACATTCCGACTGAACATCAGGAATAAATTTCTGACAGTAAAAGCCGCTTGACAGTGGAACGGACTCCCTAGGGAAGTGGTGGACTCTCCTTCCTTCCAGGTTTTAAAGCAGAGGTTAGATGGTCGTCTTCCATGTAGTCTTTAATTGAGATTCCTGCATTGCAGGTAGATGAACTAGATGATTCTCAGGGTCCCTTCCAACTCTACAGTTCTGTGATACTTCTCCAGAAAAAAATCATGGTCGAAGCAGCTTATAACAAACGGCAAAACATCTCAAGATCAACCATCACAAGAGCAGTAATAGTAAAATGACAACATAACAGCAAATATAGCATACGAAAAACAACAACTTCTCTGTGCTGTATATAACAACATTACATCAACAACATTAGAAATAACTAGGGAGCTTGAGAGTTTCACCTTGGTCCTAGAAATGCTTCTCCCACGCAGTTCCACCTGCAGCAGCTTATAAGGCTTCTAAAGGCTGGGGTAGCTGGAAACGCTCCTCCCATGATGTTGCTCACAGTCCTTGACTAGAAGGTCTTGTGCAACAAATCCACTTTGCCCCAGAAAAT
Source organism: Podarcis muralis (assembly GCF_964188315.1). Classification (NCBI taxonomy): domain Eukaryota; kingdom Metazoa; phylum Chordata; class Lepidosauria; order Squamata; family Lacertidae; genus Podarcis; species Podarcis muralis. The sequence goes on from NC_135659.1 coordinate 45,075,838, forward strand.
AGACGTTTTTCAGTAAGGAACATGATGCAAAAATGCAATGGAACCTAAAAGCATCACCTGCTTTGATGCAATGTCATCTAACCTCCCAGCAAACAAATGAATGCTCAATCGATTTTTTTAAAGCACACCTGGAAGCACCCCAAAAGGCAGGGATGGGTAACAACCCTGCTTTGTTTGACAGGCTTGTCTTGCATTGGCTATGGCAGGTCTATGACAGGTCCTTAACTGGAATGAAAGCCTATTTCAATGAAAGACATGCTGTGTGTACATACAGTGGCAGCTGGCGGGGGTCTATCTGAAAGGCCATTGCCCCCACTATACAGGTGCTCCTACTCACAATGCACAGTCCTGCAGTTCCTCTACAGCAGGAAATTAAATTAAATTTGAATTTGTTGACCCTCCTAGATAGAGCGAAGGTGAGCTCATCTAGTTGCAGAAGCCTACACATGCTTCCTGTTCCATGCAGAAACCCACACACACTGTAACTTCTATGTGGAGCAGGCCATGTTTTTCAGGTAGATGGAAGATATGCTTACCTAATACTTGAAAACTGGAGTGAGAAGCTGTCCATGTCGGGTCTTAAGGAGAATACATCAGCTCTTCTACTTGGTTGCTAAGAAGTGAAGGTAGGGGAACATATGCTTAGATTTCATAGCAACCTTTATATTCTTGCAGAGCTCTGTGTTTTTTTATGGCTGCATGACTAGCAGACATTTAGCGGGTATATTTGTGTGCCTGGAAAAGCATCACTTGCTGAATTTGTGCTTTCCATGCAGCAATTAAAGACCCTAAAACCCTTCTGGGCAAAGAGGTCAAAGCAATGGTGAGGAGTTTAAGAAGCGGGATGCGATTCTCTGGTAAAGAATGATGAGGATTGCTGGGGTCACTCTGGAGAGAGAGGTAGTTGAGAAAGCTACAAGTGGGTCACAGGTGGGATCTGGCCTGAAGAAAAGCCAAAAGAAGGCTTAGGGAGGGGGAGAATGGTCAGTTGGGAAAACCAACTGTGATTTAGATTCACAGCCAAGCACTCAGCCCCTCCACAGGTGATCTGAAAAAAAGAGAAGCCAGAGGCAATAGATAGATAAGGCCAGAAACCAGGAGGCTCTAATACCCTTAGCAAGTGATAAATGCATCAGTGGGACTTTTACACTTTTAGTTAGTAGCTTCCATATATTAATCAAAAACAGTATGCTCAGTGCATCGGATGACTCTAAGCTTTTAGATATCTCCCAGACAATTGTAAGGATGATGCCAGATGCCTTACTTAAAAAAACACAAATGTCTGTTTGGGGGGCTGTGGGAGGAGAGAAGCTGAGTTAGGGGTTGCTAAAACATATGAACAGACTTTCGAAATTCCCTTTCTGCCCTCCCCATTTTCATTCTTTATTCCACCAAGGTGTAGAGGCTGAAGTAGACACCTTCCTTGCAATGGTGCCCCGGTAGTTCCTCTGCGTGACCCCCCCTTTTCCTTTCCTTTCCTTCCCTCCCCCTCCATCTCCATCTGACTGACAAATGACAATTCTGCCATTTCAGACACAGCTTGTGCAGCGCAGGCACCAGGTCACGAGAGGGTGAAATGTGTCACAAGGCTGAAATACGATGTCTCCTGGGCTCAGGTCACAGCTGGCGCCTCTTTGCAGTCCTTCTGCCCCCCCTCCTGGCTAAGCAAAGCCATTGTGTCCATTGTGTGCACGGCAAATGGCAAAACGGGGGGGGGGGGGGAGCTGCGAAACAAGCCAGAAAGGAATGAAGAAAAACCAGGCAAATAGAATTGAGTCCTTCACTGAGAGAGGCTAGGGCAAGGGATCCCATTGCTGCATGCCCAATTTCCTCAGAAGAATGCAGGGGCAAAAATGGAATGCTATAAAATGGTATCGAATGACTGTAATGCTTCAGTCAGTCAAAACTGATTGCTTAAAAGTAAGGCGCTTGAACTTAACGGCAATTAAAAATCACAACCAAAATTGCTGTATTATTCCTTGCTTAACGGTGTCAATAAGGAGGAGGAATAGGACTCAGAACTAACTAATGGGCTCTAAGCAACTACATACAGTTACATGCCACCCTTTTGAACACATTTCGCCATCTATGCACGTTCATGCTACAGTCACACATCAGGAAGAAGCACAAGTTGGTGCTGCTGGACACCACAATATTATGGCAAGAAACAACTTCTTAGCTTACATGCAAGTGTTTCCAAGTATAAAATGAGATTCCCATTCACAAAAATAAACCTGTACTGAGTTGAGCAGAGTTGTGCAGCATTTGACATGTGCTGAGCGGGTATTGGCTCGTTTCAGTACACAAGCGGCTTACAGCGCAGTGTACAGACAATGCCTCATAAAGCACAATGCAGCAAATACAGATGGATTTCTGAATTCGGTTTGTTCAGAAGTAATCCACTGGCCATTACAGCAAATGCCAAGCACTGTGGAGATGCAATAAAGCTATACTGTATTGACCATGATTGTATCCGTTGGCATTATGCGTGGTAGCCCAGAGGGTGGCCAGCAACGTCCTGAGAGAGTTTTGTTTTTTAGTTTTTAGTTTTTTTAAAAAAATATTTTATTAAAGTTTTCTTGGTTTACAAAGGTATGCACAATGTCTCTTTTTTCAAGTTACATTTTCCATAGGTCAGTTTCATTTGCTGAGACATTAGGGTTACATTAAGAAGAAAAAAGGGGAGAAGAGGTAGAGGGGACCATGGGGGGGGGGGTCGGGAGGCAATATTTCTATTTTGCTTAATGTATGTGTGGGTTTTTGTGTCAGTGTCATTTGTGCAGGTTCTCTTTGCTATCGCTTGTGTTCCTTTGGTGGTGAGAGAAACTGTGGTTGGCCTAGGGTGCGGTTGCTTGTTTGTAATTGGCTGTGTTGAACTTTGTTTTCGTGTGTTGAGTGGGGTGTGTGCGTGTGTTTGAATCAGGTTAGCCATATTGATTCATATGCTGTTGGTGGATTCTTGTCATTGTCCTGAGAGAGTTGATAATAGAATTGGTGTGCACTTTTGCTGAGTCCTGCTGAGCATTCCCTGAGTCTGGAGGCTGCACCATGGAGCTCCGTAATGCTCATTCAGATATACTTATGCTGATCATAATAGCATGATGTTGATTTTCACCCATAGTGTCAAACTGTGGAGATGTGGGTTCAAATCCCCATTTGCCCACTTATTACCTTGTAAACCGCCCGAGACCTGCGGGTTTAGGGCAGTATACAAATTTTAATAGCAACAACAACCATCACCACCATGCAGCACAGAGAGTGGAGTGTCTTCTTGTTTTAACCCAGATTGAAAAAGAAGACCCTACACCCACACACACAGTGTCCCCCAAAGTACTCTGGGAAAGCACAAAATGGAGGGTGCTACAATTTATACCTGAGGATAAGTTGGGGGAAATCATGTAAACACTGTGCAGTACTTCAAATGGAAATCATACACCATTTCACTTCATATTTTCATTTTGCGAGAACTGCCTCAAACAGACATGGCTTGTGACTTGTCTACAAGGTCAAATAAGCGAGCGGCCATGTTAGGAATACACCCCAGATTTCTTTTCACAACTGTTTGGTGTTTTTAACCACAAGCCTGATTCCTTCGGAAGGGTAAAAAAAGGCAGAGGGAGTTTAGATAGAATGTCATTACTCGAGTTGGAATTTGTCCCGGACACTGTGGTTAACACTTCATCTAATGCTGGAGAGGGTTTTTTTTTATAATTGGTCCTCAGGGCTTTGTAACAGTTCCCTGTTTGCTTAAGTAAACGTAGTAGTCAGCCCTTTAATACACTGTGCGGACGAGACAGGAGCTATTCCACATTAGTCTTCATTAGGTGGACAGCACTGGCTAGGCTGTGAAATGCTGGTAGTTGACCACAACCTCCTGTAGAAAGCACCTTTTACCCCAGTGTTAAGCTTTATGCATTTTACATGAGCACTTAACACCAGAAAACACTGGATGTCACTGAACCATAAATGTTAATGCTCAGTTTCCATCCGGCGCAACTCACACGCCCAACAGTTGGCTGGAAAAGGGTGGAGGGGTCTAAAGCTAGCTATATTGATTCCTCCATTGAGTAATAGATTTAATTCTAGGACTGATAGCGTTAGCAAAGACAAGTTTCAGTGGGCCAGATGAGGTGTTTGGTTTTTTTTTTTAAAAAAAGCTCACCATCTTTCCTTAAGGAATTTCTCCTTGGAAAAGAAGCTTTTCCAGACATGAATGGAGAAAGACTCACATGTCATAATTATTTGCATTAATTGAGATCGGGAGCTGTGAAACACCGCATTGGGCTTCTATGAAGCTTAAGTTATAAGGAAGACAAGTTTCCTGCACTTCTAATAGTTGCATAACTGAGAATTTCATCAGGTACAGCTTTTAAAATTTTATTTATTAATTAAACAAAATAGTTATAATTATTAAATAAAATATTATTATCAAATAAAATACTGTTTATTAAGTAAAATTTGTTTATTAATTTATAAAATAAATAAATACAGCTTGCATGCCATTCAATCTTCTACACAACTTTTAATGTTTCAGAAGCCATGCCACCTTTTACATCTAATTTGGAGGCCAAATCAGAGTCCAAAACATTTGTTCTATAGGCCAGATGCCGTTTGATAATGCTTTATGCTCTTAACAAATACTAAATAAATAAATATTTTAAATGTTTGCTTATCACATTCTTATTCCACTCAGGCACCAGGCCCGTTGGCAGACCAACTCTGTGTTACAAAGATGTCTGCAAGCATGACATGAAGGCTGGCAACATCAAGCCTGCCATGTGAGAATCCCTTGCAGACGACCACAGCGCCTGGAAACAGTCAAGTCACGCACCCACAGCCATGACCAGAGGAAGAAATATCCTATGCATATTGACTTGGAGGCAGTGCTATTTTTCTAGAAAAAGAGGTGCTGGAACTCACCATGAAATCCTCTCTCTTAGATATGGTTACCAGATTTTTTTCAATGAATCCGGGGACACTCCCCCCCTCCCCCAAAGCTGAGTAGCAACAGGGAGTCAGTAGTGGGGATGGTGAGGCAAAAGACCCTGGGCCCAAGCACACATGCATATTGTATAAAGGTGCAAAGCCCTTCTTTCACACCCTGTGAAACATAAATGCGCAGAGTTTTTTTAAAAACTGGGCAATGGCGCGCTGCGCGCCCATGACTCCTGAGCCTCCCCCGATCTCCTGCCCCCTTCCTCCTCTGTTTTGACTGATCAGGGGAGGCTTGGGAGTCACAGGCAGGTGGCTATTGCCCAGTTTTTTTAAAAAAAAACAACTCTGCACATTTATGTTTCACAGGGTGCAAAAGAAGGGCTTTGCACCTTGCCTGGCAGAGAAACCACGCGCCTGGCACCCCTCCTGAGCAGTGCCCGCCCTCCCGTGCCTCCCCCAATCTGTCAAAACAAAGGGGGAAGGGGGAAGGAGATCTGAACCGACGGACGTCCCTGGTTCCCCTTCGGCAGCGGCGGTGGCAGCGAGCAGTTTTTGAAGCCAGCCAGAGCCAACTGAGCTACCAGGCTGGCTCTGGGCTGCTGAGGCTGCTGAGGCTGCCACTCCCACGTTTCCCGGGGACAGATTTGCAAATCCGGGGACTGTCCCTGGGAACCGGGGACGTCTGGTAACCCTTATCTTAGAATGGCAATGATGTCTACCTGAGAGGTGCCAGAGCTGAGTTCTGGCGTGTTCCCCCTGAAAAAAGCCCTAGTTAGAGGTAAGTCTTATTGTGCTCATTTAGGCTTACTCCCATGAAAGTGTGCAAAGTACTGTAGCCTCAGCCACTGTGATACACCAGCTCACATGGTGGTAACTGTACCCCCATTTACTTGCTGAGGCAGCAGGCCATAACATTTGTCCTTCGAAATCAACCCTGCCAGCTATGAGTAAATTAGCTTGCCCATGAGGTGTTTTGCAAAGGAGCAATTTTTGCATCACTATGGGGTCCTGCAATTATTAACAATTTCTTACCACAAAGGAGCAAAAGAAAACCCTCCATATACTTTTACCAAGTGTGTGTAAGAGAACATCTCTCTCTCTGTGTTTCTTTTTCATAGAATTTCTAGAATATGTACGACTTTGAACTCATTCTGTTGCATAAAAATGAGAATCGTTGATTCAGGAAGCGAGTGAGAGGAGACGAACTAAATATTATTATTGTTATCATTGCCCATAAAATAAATCTAGTCACTTAGTGACCTTGGCACGAGGTATTTCCTGGGAATTGATGACTGATTGGTGTTAATGGCCCTCAGCTGCACCTCAGGCCATCAGCTCCTCCCAGCTGGTCATTAATCCACAGGAAATGTCTCAGGTATCGATCCTTATAGCTTAATTAATAAATGCAACGTGTCTTATGGTCTTAGATTTAGAGATGGACCTTTCTTTTTCTGCTGCTTTGAAGGTGACATTTTTACCTCCAGCCTCTCTGGAAGTATTTCCTTTGGAAGCTTTTGTTTCATTTTGTCTCTCAGAATTCATCTCTGCGAGGAGGCAGCAGAGAATTTCACCCTTAGTCAGAGAAGAAGAGAAAGGAGTGGTGTGTGCGTGTCCACGCACAGGAAACTTAAATACCTATTTAAATTGGAAGCACACACCAAACGATCAGATCTGTGTGGCTGACATGCACATTAACACCCTGGTGTGCACATAACCTTAGTCTCATGGTTTGTAATTAAGTGCTACTCAGAGTAAACCCATTTAAATCAATGGAACTAAGTTGACAACATTCATTTCAATGGGTCTGCTCTCAGTAGGACTAGCAATGGATACAACCCATTAAGCATAAGAGTATGCCAGCATCATGTACCCATCCTATGGTTATTGTTATGCCATCTTATGTTTTGATGGGTCGGCTACAAACATCCATATCTTCACCCTTTGGCTAGCCCCTTAGCAACCGCCCCTCCCCCCGATACAGAGATAGGACAACATCATTGCTCTCTAGATTCCTTTCTCCTCTCCTGTTGGACAACATGTAGAGTCCTGCTGGCTGTACAATGGTACCTCGGGTTACATACGCTTCAGGTTACAGACTCCGCTAACCCAGAAATAGTACCTCGGGTTAAGAACTTTGCTTCAGGATGAGAACAGAAATCGTGCTCCGGCGGCGCGGCAGCAGCAGGAGGCCCCATTAGCTAAAGTGGTGTTTCAGGTTAAGAACAGTTTCAGGTTAAGAATGGACCTCCGGAACGAATTAAGTACTTAACCTGAGGTAGCACTGTAGAGGAGAATGGCCTACAGTGGATACTCTCCTCAAATCACCACAGCTTATTGAAAATATTGTAGTTCAATCGTACTCATTGTTACTCAGAAATAGGTCCCCCTATGTTTACTGGGGCTTACTTTTGGATTAAGTGTATATAGGACTGCAGATTACTTTTATATTCGTTTTAGATTCAAATGATTTTTCGTAATTGCTTTCCTATTTCCTTCTGGGTAGCATATGCTCTCCTACTGCATCAGTGCAGAAAACCCTGTGCAACAGCTCCAAAGGCCATCATTTGTACGCAGTACGCATTTTCTATAGGTAGTGACTGGACCAAGTTAAATCCAACATAAGTTAGGGATTCATCAAAGCACTGCTACTCCTGCGTTGTTGTTTTTCAGGTCTGGTCCCACAAATCCTCTAAACATTTAGCCCAAAGCTACACTGTAGAGCCCGAGTATTCCAAAGATGTAAATTTAAAATCGCGTCAATCAGTCAAATGCAAGTCTTTTCCTGGTTGAGCAGATCAACTTGAATCTTACCCTAAATCTTGAATGAACACTGTATTAATCACGGTACAGTAAACACAACAATACATTTGGGATAGAGGAAAACAGTAAATGTTACAGGTTAACACTCACGGCAAAAGGCTGAGGTCTCCATCTTAGCTAAAGCTAGTTGCGTTTAAGTACAATTGAAATCAATGGGATTTAAATTAACCACTAACATGTAATTGAGGCTTAAGCATAAACTAAATTTAGTTAGCTCAATTAGGGTCTGATTATCTAAAAATCCTTATGCCTACACAGTGAGTCTACACTCCTTCTTCTAGATAGTTTCTTTTAAAATGCTCCCAACTTACAGTTAATTAAAGAAGAGAAGGCTGTCAAACCGAAACATTTCCTTGGTAGTGCCTCTTAAAGATGGTGTGAGCACTTTGGAAAAGTAGATGTTAAATATTGATCAGTGCTGCATGTATTTCACATGAGTCCTTCCAGCAGGTACAAACAGGTTGCTGTCACTCTACCAGCTATTTATTTTGACTTCAATGTTGATTTATCCCGCTCTCCATAAATCCAGAGGTAAATAAGACTTGTATTTAATTTTATTTTTCACAACAGAGGAGGCAGAGAGAAAGACAGAAGGAAATAGTTTTAATTCCACCTTCTTTGTTCAAAATGTAAGCCTGCTAGTCAAAAGTTACATTCCTTCTCACCAGTATACAGTAGTACCTCGGGTTACATACGCTTCAGGTTACAGACTCCACTAACCCAGAAATAGTACCTCGGGTTAAGAACTTTGCTTCAGGATGAGAACAGAAATCGTGCAGCGGCGGTGCAGCAGCAGCAGGAGGCCCCATTTGCTAAAGTGGTGCTTCAGGTTAAGAACAGTTTCAGGTTAAGAACGGACCTCTGGAACGAATTAAGTACGTAACCAGAGGTAGCACTGTAAAACTTGCCCAGTGGTCTTACTGCCATATTCCCCTTTCTAAGCTTAAATTTCAGACAATAGGCATAAATTCCTGAGAGTTTAAGGTAATGCCAGTGGGGAACCAATAGTAATGGGGTAAGGACATTGATGACATTATTCACATTTAGTGTTTAAAGCCCTAAACAACTTTGGCCCCAAACTTCCTGTAGGCCCACCTGGTTGTTAAGATCTCAGAGGGGACTGTCTTGGTAGCCCCTTCTGCCTTATTAGATGTATGGGGTGGTGGCAATGTGGGAGAGGGCATTCTCTGTGGCAATTCCTAAGTTGTGGAATTTCTGCCTCATGAGGTGCATCTGGCATCTACACAATGCAGTTTTTGGATAATGCTGAAGACACACCTCTTTACCCTGGCCTTTGACACCTGAGGCAGCTTAGGTCCAAGTCATCTGAAAGACCATATCCTCTAATGCGAATTTGCTTGGGTTTTGAGATCTTCAAGGGAAGCTCTTCTCTCAGTCCCACCATCCTCACAGGCACACTTGGTGGGGACACCAGAGAAGGCCTTCTCGGTGGCTGCTCCCAGACTCTGAAACTCCCTCCCTACAGAGAAGCTAGACTGACTAGCTTTTGTTGCACTATAATACCAGAGTATCCTTCTCCCCCTGCCCCTGCGAACATGACAATAACGCAATAACACTGCGGAAGCATCACAGAAAAATGAACAAAGTGGAATGATGTGTGGATGATCCCACTACTAATGCACATTATTGTGTCAATGAGATGCTGCAGAATATATCTGCGAAAACAAACATGCCCACCAGTCTGAAGAGACCCTTTAAAGGGTTGTGATATGCAGTTCACCATCCAAACTGTAATTAGGGAACTAAAAAGCACCTCGATCCTTTAGTATGGTTCAGCTCATCAAAATCTAAAAATCTGTCCCATATTTCTCTTTCTTTTATCAACTACTGGCTTTGTGCAGCAGGCCCCATATTTTAAAATCAAGCTAATTCCCCAGATACATTTCCATGTAAAATCTGAAATTCCTAATTTGGTTCCCTATCTTGCGTGGTGAACTAAATTATTTTCACGAGCCCTTCAGGGCATATTGTCAGCACTGACTTACTGCAGTTATGCACCATATCCCAACCATTAACATCGCTTCCAAATATAGTGTATTGACAAGGTACCTGGTACAGTGTAAATCCTAGGGACATTTGATCCAGATCGTTAAAACCGAGTGAAGGAAGCAAAGAACAGATCAGGTTACTAATTCAAACAAGCAATGAATTATTCATTCCATTATTAATTCGACAGGCCTCCAGCTATTTTTTCCCTCTCAGATAGGCTGCATTGAGTATACTTCTGCTGTTTTCTGGCACTGGGTCCATTTGTCTCTTCATAGCTGTGTCAAAGGATGCAGCAGATGCTTCTCCAACACCTTGTGACAATAACTTTCTTGTGCGCAGCGAATGGGATAAACGCCAAGAAAGGTAAGGTAAGGCATTTGGGGGGCTGTGTTCTGGGCCCATTTGCAAAATCGTGCTTCTTTTTTAAATAGACTGCCTTTGCTTTGCTTCCCATGATCATGTAGGGTACTAACTCTAGAACATCAGTTGTCATGGTGCACTTGCAATGTGCTGTGTACTGATGGTGCTTCTTTTACAAATCTTTCAGTAATCTGCTCCCTGTATACACTGCATATTTTTTTAAAGCTAGGGCTTCCTTGTAACCCTGCCTCAATCAGATGCATACATGGATCTCTTGTACGTAGGATGCCCATAACTCATGTAATGGAAGGAGCGGGTCCAAATGGGCAAAGGAAGTGTGGGATCAAGCTTCCTCCACTGGAATTAACATAGAACGGTATACATCTCTGAACTCTTGCATCCACAAGTATTTTCTGGATCAGGTTGACAGGGTGGAAGCTTCAAGTCACCCAATACCCCTACTGAGAAGAATGGGTCTGCTGCAGCAGTGTATGTGCTTTGAGGAGAACAACAGAAGGCAAAGATTTGTTGATTTCAATAGAGCTGTACATATGGAGATGTTTTTGTGTGCTTAGAACCATGTGTATAGCGGTGTGCTAGAACAGTATTTTTCATTCTTTCTTTTCAATTATCACTGTAGGCATATTAACAAGTTTAGGGGCAACTGGAAGGTCCAGTTGAGCAGGGTTAAAGTTCTTAGTGAGAAGCTGAAATTGTGTGAAGAAAGACAGAGTGACTAATGCTTTCCAATGGATTCTATTTCTAAATTCTATGGACCTGCAGCTGCATTTGAGAAGAAGATACTCAGTTTTGAAGTAGACCTTCCTCCTCCTTACCACTTAATTTCAGATTTTAAAACAATGCTATTGTCAATTTAGGTACGCTTCCCCCAATCTTGACCAAAGTTTTTGTTTTCTTCCATTCAGCTCCATAGCTTTCTGCAGCTATGATCTTCACCACACCCCCAGATTCCCTCCAAAATGAGCTGGGCAACAGAACCTTGCTAGATATGCTGCATATTCCAGTGAAAGATAATATGAAATTATTCATTCTCTTAGATTTATGCAGGAATGAGATGCTTTCCACTGTGTATAACTATGGTCTAAACCACAGAGCCTCTTGGGCTTGCCAATCAGAAGGTTGGCGGTTCGAATCCCCACGATGGGGTGAGCTCCCGTTGTTCGGTCCTAGCTCCTGCCCACCTCGCAGTTCGAAAGCACGTCAAAGTGCAAGTAGATAAATAGGTACCACTCCGGCAGGAAGGTAAACAGAGTTTCTGTGCGCTGTGTGCCAGAAGCTCCTTAGTCATGCTGGCCATGTGACCTGGAAGCTGTCTGCGGACAAACGCCAGCTCCCTCGGCCTATAGAGCGAGATGAGCGCCACAACCCCAGAGTTGTCCACGACTGGACCTAATGATCAGGGGTACCTTTACCTTTAAGCTTTATGTAGTAAAGGAATGTATATGATGCTGGCTTACGTTATCTATCTACTAGCTGTAGATCTTGCCCTGTGGTCCATTATAGTGTCTGATAACAATGCATTACACACTGATTGTAAAAGGTTAGGAAGGACAGAGGATTTCTTTGCCTGTGGCAGTTATTTAGATTTTATTTGAGTCTGCCTAGTCTCAGAAATTCTTGAGCGGATTACAGTTCATGTAAAGCATGTAAAATAACCAACTAATATTAGCAAAATGGGCAATAATACTACATTGTAGTGTGTTGAGTCACTATCTGGACACACATCAAACTGTTCACAAGATTGGTTCAATATGTCTTAATTGACTTCAACAAGCAAAGATGGCCAAATGAATGCTCCTTGGGTAAGCAGGAGAAAGGCATTAGGGAGAATGGCATTGTGCAGAAGAAGGAAAGAGTTTTGGGGTGGGGACTTACACCGTTATATATTTCTTCAAGTTGTTGCTTATAGATACAGTAAGCTACAGTGGCTGCTTAGTCAAAGTTGACCTTCAAATGTTTATGTTTTCTGTAGGCATCAAATGTGGTGGTGTCCTCTCAGCGCCACATGGCAATGTCTCAAGCCCGAATTTCCCTGGACTCTATCCATACGATACAGATTGCATGTGGCTCATAGTGGTAACAGAAGGGTCCTCTGTTCTTCTCACCTTTCATCACTTTGACTTGGAATACCATGACAACTGCGAATTTGACTACCTCATGATTTACAACGGGATCTCGGAAGACCAAGGCAATCTCCTAGGAAAATTCTGTGGCACAAGTTTCCCTCCACCATTTACCTCATCTTGGAACATCATGACTGTAATATTCCACTCGGATAACCATGTGGCCAGCCAAGGATTCTCTGCAGTTTACCAAAAAGGTTAGAATGGGATTCAGTTGCAGCTTCTCTACGAAAGAGAATTGTTTATTTATTCGAACTATTTTTATGACGTCTTTCTTGCAACCTTCACAAAGTGATATACAAAAAATACATCAACATTACATTAAAACGTATTTACAGAAAAGAAATGTCAGTCAACATTAGGCCAGACCATGTATATGTCATGCTGTGTTGTACATCAGGGGACACAGCACCACCTTACAGATTCAGAGCCTCTTAGGAGGAATAAGCCTTTACAAGAGTGGAGCTCTAGGGAAAATTCTGCAGCAAGTACAATGTCTAAGCCGGCCAATAGAGCTGAAGCTACTCATTAGGGCACAAGGCAAATCTGTGATTATAAAGACAGGCGGGGGTCAATACCACTTTAGGCAATCAAAACAAACAACGCGAGAGCTAGTGAAGGAAAAGAACAGGTAAAACAGAGGAGAAAAGAGGAGTCAAAAGTGAAGTAGCAAGCAAACAACGATTGGGAAGTGTAATAGGCCTATAAAGAACAAACACAGTGTGCCTTACTGTACAAACAGAGTCAGCAAGCATGAAGAGCCAGATATAGAGGAGAAAACATGCCTCGTCGTGTAGAGTGGTGAGAGAGTGAAGCAAGGCAAGAAACTGGCTAATATACTGAGAGGGTACTTGAGCTCAGAGAGCAAAAATAAAAGTGCACAGGCTGCAGGGGGAAGGTGGTGGCTGCCAGGGACACCAGTTCTTTTCTGGGACCTACCCCAGAGAACTTCTGTGGTCTGTAGATGCTCAGGTCTCAAAGTTTCATTCCGGTGCAGAAGAAAAGAGGTGTGCAGCATCAGTTCCTGTGACTGGCAGGCATTACAAAGTCTCTGTGTTGACCTGGCCTGCCTGGTATACATATTTAGGAGCCTAGATTTCTACCTTGGTGTAGTCAACGGAGCAGTGCATCGACCTGGCTGTATCTCCAGTTTCTCCAGCTCAGGCAACTGTCCTTGCAGACCTTGAAAGTGCACCTTGCCTGTCTGGACTTGGTGTGACTGAGTTGGTCTATATGAGAGTGAGTGACTAGACCAACATCATTCAGCTTCATGGCTGAGTGGGGAACTTAGTGTGGTTCTCTGCAGATAGAATCCAATATATTACACTGCAGTGGTATACCACACTTCCCCAATCAGTTACTACCAGCTTCAGGTGAGGCTAACTGAAGAAGGGCAGTTTAAAATTTAGTTTAAATTTTGCTTATCAATTATCTTTAGATACAGATTTCCAGAGCATTTAGAAATCCTTGCTTAGACTTCCTTTAAAAGCTCTTACATTTCCCTTTTCATATTAAACTGTAATCAAGCTACAGGATGGGTCCATAAAAGTGGCATCATGGAGCAACTGAGATTTATTATGCTTACTCCTGGTGATTTCAAGAAAATAATGTGCAGAGATTGCAAGTAGAAATGTATTTTCTTCTCAAGGGTTTTTCCTGAACAGTCACGGAAGGATTCAGGAGTAGTAACATTGGATTCTTTCCGTCTCAGGGGCCTGCACTGGCAGGAAAGGGTTTGCAAACTTAATTCTGCTCTCTCTTTACAGTTTTATTGCTTCTTGGCGTAATTGGAAGCAGAAATTGACCTCACAATGGGAACTTAGGCTGTGATTTGCAAACCAGTTCCAACTTAGAAAACCCTGTTGGTTTCAGTAAGGCTACCCCAGAGTAAGCAGTTTCAAAACAGCAACCTATGTCAGCAAGCACAAAGTGCCTGTGGCTTTTGTTAATAGTGTTTTGTTTTGTAAAATGATGGCGAATGACCACCATTCAAAGCAATGTTTCTTAAACTTCATGAAGTCATGAGGCCTCCTCCTTTATATGTGTGAGATCTTCTAGGCCTCCCACAACCTGGAAACTCATTTGATCTGAGAAATCCAAGGGACCACCCACACTTACATCTTGTCCCATGCATTTTAGGTACAAGTCTGCACTTCAAAGCGCTGTCACCAAGCGCTTGTTCTTTTGCCCCAGTGCTTTCCACACGAAATCCTGCTCTTTAACGCCGAGTCAGAAGAAGCAGCAGTTTGAGACCTGTGCCTAGAAACATGGTGGAAAAGAAACCCGTACACCCTCTGCATGCTGATTATTTTTCATCTCATTATTCTCATTCATTTCATTTCATTCTTCTATTCCTACATACACACATATGCATTGGATCTAGTCTTCTCTACTAGCTCCAATGGACTGTCACTTTTGGAGTCAAAAGGGCAGATTCAGATTGGACAATTGCAGTTGATTGGGGGGAGTCTTGCACAACAAACCCGCTTCCCCTAAAGATCAGATTTTCTTTCTGTAAGGAAAGTGAGGGGAAATGCACTGGGAAGTGTAGGTTGATACTTGCGTTGATACAATGTCATCTAACCCTTCTGCAATGAAATCAGAACGAATGCTCATTAAACAAACTTGTCTAATCTCCCTGCAAACAAATCAACAAATCAACAGTGAAGATACAATGAAGGTAGTCTGGGAGCACTCACTGTGTCTCCTCTCACCTCATCACTTTTTCATTTGAAATGGCAGGGCCTATAACCTTACTTCTCTCTTTGGAACCACTATCTGTCCTCATTTTCTATACTTTTCCAGTTTTCACGTGCCTTGTTTTGGTTCTTTTTATTGCTTGGAGAGATGGAGATATGTATGACATAATTTATGTCCCTTTTCTGGGCAGGGGCGTAGGATAGGGGTGCGGGGGGCCCCTTTGCCCTGGGTGTCATCCCTAAGGGGGTGACAAAATGGCACACCGCGGGGGGTGGCACTTACTACAGGGCCTGGCCTGCAGTGCACCCGAACCACTTGTCTCTCCTGAGAGTGGCACAGTGGCTCAGGCCCCGCACTGCCTGAAACAGTTGCTGTTTCTGGGTCTGCGTACACACCATATACGGTATTTAAAACACACTTAAAGCACATGGCTTTCCCCAAGGAATCCTGGGAACTTTCATTGGTTAAGAGTGCTGGGAATTTTACCTCTGTGAGAGGTAAACTACACTTCCTAAGATGCTTTCAGGAAAGTCATGTGATGTAAAAGCAACTTGAATTGTAAGCTCTCTCTCATTTTAATATGTTATGCTTTCTTGCTTCCAGATGTTTGTGGGGGGGTGCTCACCGGCCTCTCGGGATCAATAACAAGCCCTGATTACCCAGAGAATTACCCCAACAATGCCGAATGCCGTTGGGTCATCCAGGCAACTTCAAATTCTGTCATCAAACTGATTTTTGTGGACTTCCAGATGGAAAACAGTGAGCAGTGCAATTTTGATTATGTGGCCATCTTTGATGGGCCAACTATGGGGGATACACTCCTTGGTCACTTTTGTGGGCATGTGAAGCCTCCGGACATCTCTTCTGCACAGGAACTGCTGGTTGTGTTCAAATCAGACTTTAACATTGCAGGCAGAGGCTTCAAAGCATATTTCTTTTCAGGTATGGAAGACAATTCTACCTTAACCTTATGCCAATATCAAGTGAGCAGAGGCATGGCAAGTTTTGTGGAGTCTCTGTTAGCACAGGAAGTCATCCTGGGGTCCTTCCAGACATGGAAATTTTAGCAGCACCTAAATATTGCTGGTTCTACTTTAAGCTGGAAGTGGAATGCCAACTCGGCTTCTAAACTTCTGGAATCCAAATAACATTGTGTGAGGAAGAGGGAAGCCTCACTTAATTCGGCCCCAAATGTTTCAGGATGTGATTATCATGGGGATCCTGGTATGGGCAAAAGGGCTAAATGCTTCCCTCACTCCAGCTCCACTACAATGCAAAGAGGGGAAGAAAAAATATGGATGCAGTATAGTGACAATGCTCTTCAGAAAGGGAAAGGTTAAAGTGGCAGAGTTGATTTCTAGAGAGGAAAGACAGACCATAGAGAAGGAAATTGCTAGAGAAATGCAAGGAGGCCATAACTGGCTCCAAAACCGACGGAACAGCTGTGTGATAGGCCATTTGCACCATGGGAGATTCTGCAGCTATCCCACTGTTTGTTTGTTTTATAGTCAATTTCTGAGCTCTGGAAGCAGAATGGTAGCTGAACAGGGAAAATATGGGAAGAGTATGCTTTGGTCCTGAGTTTTATGCAGATGCATCTTAAGAGGAGAATGAACAAGTGCAGCTTTTCTCAGAAAATGCTTGGTGTGGAAGCAGCCTAGGGAAAAATGGGATATATCTACTCATTCCTCAAAAAACCTTAGCTTTTGTATAAATTGAGAGATGGATCCTGACCTCAGTAAAGCAAACAAACTAGCATTGCTTAAAAATTGAAGTTAGTATTTCAGCCTTTGCAAATCTTAAACCTTTTATGATATGTTCCTAATCAATAGGATCCACCCTATGCTAAGTTTTGGCAATATTGCATCAGTTTCTAATGTTCATTTTGAAGATATGTTTGCTTGTTGAGTATTTCTTCTGAATGCAATCCCACATCATGAAATCTGAGATTTACTACATCCTGGAGAACCTTGGTGTTTGACCAGCCTCCAGGATGTGGCAAATCTGAGATCTCACCACATTGATGCATATTCAGAAGAAATGTTAACCACAGAAAATGATTAGTAAAAATCACATTGTGGCAACTTCACCACATTCAAAAGGAGCGTGAGAATTAAGGCATAGAACTAATCTACACATTTAAAAAAGGGCACAACCTGCAGGAGCTATAAAACGTACAGGAGAGGGTTGCATGTTTTCTGCCTCACATTAAACACAAACATACAAAACTTTAATAATAATAATAATAATAATAATAATAATAATAATAATAATAAATTTTTTATTTATATCCCACCCTCCCCAGCCGAAGCTGGGCTCAGGGCGGCTAACAACAATCAAATAACCAAATAGTTGAATAATCACACATTCTAAAATATTTCATTATAAAAATTAATTAAAATCAAATTGATGGCATCAAAATACTGTGCAGGTTGCCAGAGGAGGGAGTCAGGCTGCGCCCTGACCAAAGGCCTGGTGGAACAACTCTGTCTTGCAGGCCCTGCGGAAAGATGTCAGGTCCCGCAGGGCCCTAGTCTCTTGTGACAGAGCATTCCACCAGATTGGAGCCGCAGCCGAGAAGGCCCTGGCTCTAGTTGAGGCCAGCCTAACCTCTCTGAGGCCTGGGACCTTGAGGATGTTTTTATTTACAGACCGTAGGTTTCTCTGTGGGGCATACCAGGAGAGGCGGTCCCGTAGGTATGAGGGTCCTAGGCCGTATAGGGCTTTAAAGGTTAAAACCAGCACCTTAAACCTGATCCTATACTCCACCGGGAGCCAGTGCAGGTGGTATAGCACCGGGTGAATGTGATCTCGCAGCGAGGACCCCGTAATGAGTCTCGCTGCGGCATTCTGTACCCGCTGGAGTTTCTGGGTCAGTCTCAAGGGCAGCCCCACGTAGAGCGAGTTACAATAATCCAGTCTGGAGGTGACCGTCGCATGGATCACAGTGGCTAGGTCAGGGCGAGAGAGATAAGGGGCCAACTGCTTAGCTTGGCGGAGATGAAAAAATGCCGCCTTTGTTATAGCTGTAATCTGCGCCTCCATAGAGAGGGAGGTATCGAAGATTACACCCAGACTCTTAACGGACGGTGCTGGCACCAATTGCACCCCCGCAAGAGATGGGAGTTGCCCCCTCGATCCCATATCGTCCCGCCCCAGCCAGAGGACCTCTGTCTTCGCAGGATTTAACTTCAACCGGCTCCCACGTAACCATCCAGCCACAGCTTCCAGACATCTGGTCAGTGTGTCTGGGGCCGAGTCAGGATGGCCATCCATCAACAGATAGAGTTGGGTGTCATCAGCATACTGATGGCAACCCAGCCCAAAACTCCGGACAAGCTGGGCGAGGGGGCGCATAAAGATGTTAAAAAGCATCGGGGAGAGAATCGCACCCTGAGGCACTCCACACACCAAGGAGTGGCGCGATGACAATTCCCCCCCCAAGCGCCACCCTCTGTCCCCGACCAGAGAGAAACGAGCGCAGCCATTGAAGGACTGTGCCCTGGATCCCCACGTCGGCAAGGCGGTGGTCCAGGAGTTCATGATCGACCATGTCAAAGGCTGCTGACAGATCTAGAAGAATCAGCAGCCCCGACCCACCTCGATCCAGCTGCCTGCGGAGATCATCTGTTAGGGCGACCAGAGCCATCTCGGTCCCATGACCAGCGCGGAAGCCAGACTGGAATGGATCCAGAGCAGATGTTTCATCCAGAAACCTACCAAGCTGTTCAGCAACCGCTCTCTCAATCACCTTACCCATGAATGGAAGATTCGAGACCGGGCGGTAATTGGATAGATCTAAGGAAAGCTAGCCTGTCAGGGAGAAAAGGTGTGCCTTGGTGTTCTCCCTGACAGGCTAGCTTTCTCTTTCTGTGTACAGGGGTTTCCCCATCCTTATCTGTATTATGAAGCTTTTTAGCCCCAGGACAGCTTTACAATGTGCATTTTCCCAGAAGAGCTTGCCAGCTCTACATCAGACTTGTGGATTTTGCTATAGGGCTTGGACAAAGGTCTCCCATTGGACACATGAGCTAGGCTAGGGAATATGCTGTTAGGTTATTCTATGTCAGTAGGTATATATCAAACTCACTAATGCATACATTTATATGCACACCTTATCCTGGTGGTCGTATGCATTTCTATGTTCATTACTTGTTTGTAGGACTGCATTGCAAAACTTGGAGAAGTGTGAATTTTGAAGGATGGCTACAGTTCGGTTTCTGTATTGTTTAAATGTGAACTGAATCCAATTTCTCCCCATCCCTAATCTATACATACATATCAGCATATGCAGATTTTATGCAAACCTCTTCTTTTGATGATGCATTTCCTCTTTTGGGTGATGAGCAAGTGGCTACCCTACAGCCAAGGGGCGGGGGGAGGTTAAGAAGTTGAAATTGCATTTCCCATTGGGTTGGGGAGAGGGATGTGGGAGAGAGAGAAGTGTTTAGGAATGTCTTACACAGCACTACAAGAAATTAAAGTTCATTCCTTGGGCTGTCTGAATTGTATCACACTCTCTTTGTTCTGTAACCAGGTGCATGTCAGGAGGTGTACACAGCCGTCAAAGGAAATTTCTCCAGTCCTCAGTATCCCAACTATTACCCCAATAATATCAAGTGTCACTGGGCCATCCAGCTGCCCCCAGGATATCGAATCAAAGTCTTCTTCCTGGACTTGGATCTGGAGGGGCGGAACAGCCTGACAGATGGCTGTGATTATGACCATCTGGCTGCGTTTGATGGAGGCACCGAGAAGGCGTCTCTGCTGGGGAAGTGGTGTGGGAGAGAAATGCTGTCTCCTATTATATCCAGTAGAAACAAGCTGCTATTGGTCCTTCACACAGACAGGAACACAGCCAACCGAGGTTTCTCTGTTGCATACATCGGAGGTATGGCCCACCATCTGATCTCTTTCACCCAGATTTTCTGTTGTGTGGAATATTTGCGGGGGGGGGGGGGGGGGTGTTTGTGAACAAGAGAATCCAGAACAAGCCTGAAGATAATAATCATTGTTGAAAATGAGCATGACACACAAATGATAAGTTGTCAGAAAGTACTTGCGTTTATGTGTTGGGAGAAAATACCAAAATTATTAATGCAGTGGCATACAAATTATATAAAATTTTGCGGGAAAGCTATGCAATCAGTGGTTTTCTGTTTTGCGTGCAGTTTTCAAACTGTGTTATTATTAAATACACATGGTCAGAAAGTATTTGGTAGTTCATACTTCGTTTCAGGAGAAATATGGGTAATTTTTCAACCCTTGCTTTGCTATTTCTTTACTCTAATATTTACTTATCAGAGGTTGTATTTCTGTGATGAGCTTTGCAAGAGGCCAGCTGCATAACAGCTAAAATTGGAAGTCTTGTTTAAGTCATCTACAGTGAAGTCATCCAAGATGGATTTTCTGCAGTATACTTGCTCTGTCTTGTGTCATATTGGTTTATATTGTGTAGGCTGAAATCTGGTAGGCTGGTATTAGTCAACACCTGGTCCAATCCTTGGCAGAATGGGTTGGACATTTTATTTTGAATATTCTCAGTTGTTTGGTTCTGTTCATTTTAGTGCTGCAAAGTGCACACTTCTTCACTGTGGGTTCATACAGTCAAATAAACAAAGTGAGAGAAGCTTTAGAAGAATTGAGGTACTAGATCAGACCAGAGCTACCTTGACTCTTGGTACCAGCTAAGATATACAGGATAAAGAGGTCAGCTGCAAGGACAAAGATAAACACCTGTATGTATGTATGTATGTATGTATGTATGTATGTATGTATTGGTATGTATGTATGTTTATTAGACCAACACTTTACCTTCTCAAATGACTTCGGGTGCTTCCAGACATGGACAATGTAGTAAGGACCAACCCGATACATTTTGCCTCTGTAAGCAAAATGGCTAACAATGCCCCTGACCCCATGACACATCCCTCTGCAAATCCGGGTCCCAATCCTGCCCGCTCCCTGCTCTGGGTGTCATGCCTGTGCTGCTGCCAGCCCCGTCACTGCAACTGTACCCTCACCTGCGACTACGCCCATGCTGCTGCCACAACACAACACTGCAGTACAAGCTGCAAAAATAATTGGGGATGCATAGATGGATGTGTACAGTGCTGAAAGGGAGGGTGCAGGATCTCAGACAAGAACTCCCAACAGTCATAATCAGGGGCTTCACATCCTGTGTCACCAGTAGCATAAGCCCAATGCACTGGGTTTTGATGTGCCATTCTAGACAGTAATACCAGCCTGTTCAGCACCCAGTCAGCTGACCCCCAACGACCAATCCCAGGACACCATGTCCTATAAAGGTTTTGCCTCGGAGCTTGCTTGTCTTTGGCAGTCTGAATGGCTTCCCTCCGGAGTGAGCCTAAGCTCCTGCTCCCTTTCTCTGATTTTTCTCTTGGATCTTGGGTTTGACTAAATGTATGCTTCTGCTTTGGACCTTGACTTCTGCTTGTTTTGGACAGGACACCTGCTTCTGGCTCACATGGGCTAACAACAAGCTCTGTTGGGTCCCAGAATCTTATTGCCTGGAGCCTAACTCTTGCTGAAGTCATACATAATAAGCATCACTCACACTTTCACTATACACACACACACCCTAAAGCTGGGCAGCAAACAGCAGTCTTGCTGTTGACTAATAGTGTCTCAGAGATGTGTGAGGGATGATTTCTATCTTATTTCTGCATGGGACATTCCTTCCTGCATAGTACCAATGACCAGCCTTGTATATGTTTGCTGAACTGCACAGCAGGAACTGGTTTCTTTGTCCCAGGTCAGAGCCAGTGGTGTCAATCTCCTGTGGTGGATATTAGGAAATGAAAAGCAGTTAAGAGCTGCGCCTTCTATTTCACATTGCTGTTGTTAAGCTGGAAGTAGGGTTTTAAATTACCAACCTAATGTATTTGAGGATTTCTCAGTGAGCTTTGAAAAAATGAACTCAGGAGTGAAAAGGCGTGATGAACCTTCCCAAACACTAAACTGTATGCTGCCCAGAGTCACATCTACGATCACTGTGGTGGTGTCGATTATTATCTAGTTTCAAATCTGTGCTTTAGCTCATACTATTATTTTCTGCACGAAGATAATATTATTTTCTTTATGAAATACTGTGTACCAATAAAGCAAATGTTTCAGTTCGCTTAAAATTGTGAGCCTGTGGCCTTTACCACTGGTTATGTCTTATTCCCTGATTCACTTGGTAAAGTGCAACTTCATACTCAGGTTGGATCACTAACAAACATTAGCCGGGTAGCTCTTTGAGGCTCTGCTTTCTGTTAAGCTCTGGCAGGGGTGAACGGGGGAGGGGGGCAGGCCGCCCCGGCTGCCATCGCGGACAAAATTATCAATAACAATTACTGCCCTACCCTCCAAGAGGCGGTTTGGGACCCGGCGCTGGAAGCCTGCAGCCAAATATCTGGTCAGGCAATGCATATATGCCCATATAGGACTTCAGAATGCAGGACATAGACTTCCCTTTAGACAGCGCTGTATCAGGTCCACTGACATATCTGGCTAAGACAGTGTGATTCATCTGTGGGAATGCTGCCAGCTATTTGTTATTAACCTCCGGTGATTTCAGGGAAGGTTCTTCCTTTCTTTTGTTTCCCCTCTCGCAGTTGTCCTCATGAATGTCAGCTGCACACGGACAGAGTTTCAGATCCAGATTCCCACACAGTCACTGGCTCAGCTGGAGAGGAATAAGATATATTTAGGAATCCCGTCCTGCCCTGCACAAGTGGTCGGCTTGAATTTTAGGATACATGCAAGGTTTGAAACCTGTGGTACAGAACCGCAGGTAAGTGATCGGGGTGTGTGTGTTTTTGTGTGTTTTTTTAAAGTTAAAAAATGTAAAGGTAAAGGTACCCCTGCCCGTACGGGCCAGTCTTGACAGACTCTAGGGTTGTGCGCCCATCTCACTCAAGAGGCCGGGGGCCAGCGCTGTCCGGAGACACTTCCGGGTCACGTGGCCAGCGTGACATCGCTGCTCTGGTGAGCCAGAGCCGCACACGGAACGCCGTTTACCTTCCCGCCAGTATGCGGTCCCTATTTATCTACTTGCACCTGGGAGTGCTTTCGAACTGCTAGGTTGGCAGGCGCTGGGACCGAGCAACGGGAGCGCACCCCGCCGCGCTTTTTAAAGTTAGGCTTGTATAAATAAAGGCCATGTCCAAGTAAAATATGTTCGCTGCCTGGGCCTTGTATTCTGCATCAGCAGGAGGCACAATTATTATCATTCGTTGCCCCTGGACCAATCCTCAGAGCATCTGTTCCTGGATTTGTTCCCATGGCCGAATTAGTGAAGTTATCCTGTGTGGATTACTTGCTGCCCCTTACTATTGGCTGCTTCCTTTGCTTGTTCAACATAAATAACAGGGAACTACAAGGCCAACACACAGTTGTGTCATTGAATGGATAAGGGGAGAAGATTTACTACTGGAGGAGTGAAGATGAGGCAATGCAGATGCAGTTATTATTTATCTTGTACATTTTATATGCCACCTTTCTTCCACCATGGAATTCAAGGAAGTGTACATGGGGATTCTCATGGGAGTCTCCCATCCTGGGTCTCTCACCCCACCTTCTCTCTGTTTCTGTCTCTCTCGCACACACATACTCTCACATTTCTCCACACCACCTCTGAGATGTTACACACAAACACACAGGGGAAATGTTACATCTATGGGTGTGTATTTGAAGGAATGGAAATAACTATTTGGGGTAAAGCACATTCTAACGTTTGGTATTGGTTCTCCCCTTTCCCCCTTTTTTATCCTCACTACAACCCTCTGAGGTAGGTCAGGCTGAGAAGCACCTGTCTAAGATGAAAGTATCCTCCATTATACTCTGAAGTAAGCGGCCTGTGAAGTGATGCCTGGATAAAAGTTTGTGGTGTAAATGTGGTGTTTTGTTTGAACTGTACCTCATGTGGCATCCAAGCCTAGACAGAAAGCTCATCACGACTCAGTTTTTGTTCTAAGAAGGTTTTCCAACACTCTGGCTGATTAGCCTGGTCTAATGATTTTTCTGGAGGAAGGCTTCATGATAATCAGAAAGCATACTGACCACTGTGAATGGGGAACTCAGATCTGTGGTTTCTTTTACTAAGCAAAATCCTTCCAGATGTTCAACATGTGTTAAATTATCCTCAGGTTGCACAAAGAAAAACTTAGACTAAACCAGAGTAACATTTAAGGTGGAGTTTCACACATTTATAGGGCACATTTCCTTAAAAAATGCAAATAGCAGCCTCTGCTAGGGGGTGTTAAATATCAAGATCAAAGCAGGGTGAATTTAACTCCTTCCACCCCTCTGCAGACCTTAGAAAAATATCTCATTTTAAGCATTGGGAGGAAATTTCCTCTCAGCAGCTAACAAGAGTGAGTGTACTTCAAATACTGTAGGATCGTGGCATGCAAGGAAAAGGTTAAAACACCACAGCACCAATAACACCTTCAATTACCACTGCTGCTTTGGGGTGGTGTTTTTTTTTTTTTTTTTTAACTGCTCCTAAGTCCCACATTTTGTTTTAATATAATTTAGTATAATTTTTATCGATGTATGTACAAACTGACACATAATCATACAAACCATAACAGAACCATACGCTGAGTATATTCTGTATAAAAAAAAAACAAATTACAGAGGTGCAGTTACATATAGCCAAGGTTTTAAGATGAGTCTGTATAGTGGCGCTGTGGTCTAAACCACAGAGCCTCTTGGACTTACCAATCAGAAGGTCGGCAGTTCGAATTCCTGCAATGGGGTGAGCTCCCGTTACTCTGTCCCAGCTCCTGCCAACCTAGCAGTTCAAAAGCACGTCAAAGTGCAAATAGATAAATAAGTACCGCTCCGGCGGGAAGGTGAATGGCGTTTCCATGTGCTGCTCTGGTTTCACCAGAGGTGGCTTAGTCATGCTGGCCACATGACCCAGAAGCTGACTGCAGACAAACACCGGCTCCCTCGGCCTATAGAGCGAGATGAGCACCGCAACCCCAGAGTCGTCCGCAACTGGACCTAACTGGACCCTTTACCTTATATAGTCCAACCACAACGAGGAGTCATGGGAGGAGTACTTATATGACTCTCCATATTTATATAATTTAAAAAATGGAAACAGATCCACTTCAGAACTGTCTGATTTGGCTTCACCCCAAACAACATGTCTAAGTCTGACCAGATATTTAGATAAAGCTGTGTTCCATACATTAGGAAAACATACCTCTCTCATAGGAATATTTGATGATTTCCAGTATACGGATATCTGGCTACTGATAGTAACACAAGCACTATATTTTTATAAGTTATAGGTGATTGACATGAGTCCCACATTTTTGAAAGTAACCATTGCTTTGGGGTGCAGTTATTGTCTGATTCCTGGGAAATTTCATTTTAGGTCCCTGTCATCTGTGAAGCTGTTGGTGTGCAGGTGACAAGGCTCACGTTAAAGACCCTAGATGAAATAACTTGTCTATGGCCACCCAGTGAGCAGAGAAAGAAAGAGGAAATGAGGGGTGCTCATTCCTTGGTCAATGACCTGGCAGTCAAAGGTGCTGAGCATCCAAACGACATTGAAATGAGGCTATGCGCTGCTGGGGAATACTAGATAACTTGTAAATTATTCATAATATTTTCATGTATTTATTTTCAACATATTTTCATATCCGTGGGAGCTAAGCCAAGCTTCCTCATGACATAGTTTTGACTTGTCATGATCAAAGAACTGGTAGTCATAAGTTCAACTTGTTTCCCTTTATTGTACCATTTTGTGATTCCATGAGGTGTGTGTAAAAGAAGAGAGGAGAGGCCTTTTGCTTCATTCATTCCTCGCCTGCCAGTCTAGGTAGGTCAGTCATACCAGGCCTGAGGTTCTCTGGTCCCTCTGTCTCCAGATGAGAGTGATTTCTGTGGATCCAAGGGACATATTTATGAGGGGAAATGAGAGATCATCAAGCCTTCCCAGCTCTTCCCTGAACCCCAGAGACTTTACTTTTCTCTGTCAGATCCAACTTGTACAGCCCTGTGAGGGCAGGAAATACCCCTTTGAGTCCAGCAAAAATGCACCCAAGTCCCCAACAGCCAATCTTATTAAGTTTATTTAGAATAAAAAGACAAGGTAAAAGCAGAATGGTACATCAAAAAGAAAATATTTCAAGTTATTTCTCTTATTGCAGCTACTTATAAATATGCTCCTGCCTCCTCAGATAGATGGTCAGCTGAGGGACCTATTTGGCAACAGTCATCTTTTAAAGAGTTTCTGGCCCAGGTGGGTCTTGATTGACAGGTGGCTATTTCCCGCCAATCACAAGCCAGTCACTCACATAGGCAGACAACACCCAGGGGCTGAAACAGTCAAGGGGGCAATAAGTTGGAGATGGGGGCTGTTAAGGTGCCTTTCCTGGACTGTGGGCATGACTTCTCTGCTATGATAGAGAACAAGCGATACCAGGCAATCTTAAGGTGATGGGAAGGAGCCATAGCTCAGTGGCAGAGCATATCTGCTGTACATACAACAGTTCCTAGGTTCCATCCACAGCATCTCTAGGTAGGTCTGCCTCAGACCCTGGTGAAATACTGGCAGTCAGCATAGACAATACTGAACCTGGTGGACTATTGGTCTGAGTCCAAACAAGGCATCTGCCTATGACAAGTCACCATAAATGAGGCTTTATGGGGCTAAATGAGGCCACAGTATGAAATAAACCACTTTTAAAAAATACGTCCAGAACAAGGGTCATTTGTTGTTTTAATTTTGGCAATGATGTCACAGCAGGTCAGGTGTCCAGCAGTACGATGGGATGATAATCCAATGAGTAATCCAATTTTGCTTTCTCTAGTTTCATGGAGTTTGAGAAGGACTTTTTTTCTGGCAGCAGATCCATCTGCTTCCTTTGTGCACTATTCCCGCTTTGAAAGGGGAAGCTCTACAAGCGTTTTAATGCAGGTTCTTCTGATAAAGGCGTACATTGATTGACTGATGTACTGTGGCTGGAAGGAAGGGTATGGCCTACCAGTAGAATAAAAAAAGGATTATTCCCCAGCTGTGAGTAGCTCATAATCAGGCCAATCGTATTGATTTTCTTCCCGTCTGCTCTGCATCCATAGCATATGCAAGTCAGATAGTGGTACCAAAGATTCCATCACAGAAATATAAAAATCAGTACACGTACTGAATGTCAAAGACAAAATGCACATAACTTCCCTCTGCTCTATTCAAAGCTTGCTCCAGTTTGGCGCTAGTACAAACTGTAATCCACCTAATTATCTCACTGTGTAAATATACTGTGTCTTCCTGGCCCAAAACTTTACCTATAAACCTACCAAGTTATGTTGCCACCTATCTTTTCTCTGTATAAAAAGGTAAAGGTACCCCTGCCCGTACGGGCCAGTCTTGACAGACTCTAGGGTTGTGCGCCCATCTCACTCAAGAGGCCGGGGGCCAGCGCTGTCCGGAGACACTTCCAGGTCACGTGGCCAGCGTGACATCGCTGCTCTGGTGAGCCAGAGCCGCACACGGAAACGCCGTTTACCTTCCCGCTAGTAAGCGGTCCCTATTTATCTACTTGCACCCGGGGGTGCTTTCAAACTGCTAGGTTGGCAGGCGCTGGGACCGAACAACGGGAGCGCACCCCGCCGCGGGGATTCGAACCGCCGACCTTTCGATCGGCAAGCCCTAGGCGCTGAGGCTTTTACCCACAGCGCCACCCGAGCCCTGCATAATACTGCGATCCACAAAACAGTGGTGGCAGCCCAACAGGGGCCTCTCAATAAGTATCTGGTTTTGCCTGGCACTGCAGAAACCCAAAAAGATATTGAGCATATGGCAACCGCAATATGTTGCTTGAGAGCTGTGTTCAGCTTTGTCGTTATGGAGTTAGTCAGACCCACCTGGATTCTGTTGCCTTGCATGGCATCATGCATCTTGTTTTATCTAGAAAACATAGAGGATTAAAAATAAAATTATTTACATATATATAAATTTATTTATTTGGTTTTTCAGATTAAAATTTTACAGTCACATATCAAACATACAACATAAAAACAATATTGCAAGGAATCTCCTGGACTTCCCTCCTCCCCTTTGTGGGTCTTATTGTTAATCATTTCCTCCTGCATCTTTTATGATAATCCAAATCTTTTACATCTCCATTGTGTCCAAAACTCACCATTAAGCTACAAGTGATATCCCAAACCTACTAACGATTTTAACTGTTTACAATGGTTTTTAATGGTTATCATTTCCCCCCATTCCTTATTAAAATTTTGGACTTCCTGTTTTCTGATTCTTCCGGTCATTTTAGCCATTTCGGCATAATCCATCAACTTGATCTGCCATTCTTCTCTAGTAGGTAAAGTCCCTACCGGATTAAAAATAAATTAGTACCTCACAAAGTAAACCTTAGACAGCCTTACTTCTTTAGAAGATTTATTACTAATGTAGAAAAGGAATATGTTCACTGGCTGCACGGTGTTAAAATAAAACACTTTTCTTTTGCTTGTATTTCTTTCTTCTTTTATAGAAAAGAAACAACACGTCTGTGATTGTCAGCATCCTGTATATTGACTTTTCAGATGGAAATCAGGAAGACATTCACCAGTATGAAGTGCAGTGCGAACCCAAAAGGAAAGAGGCCTCTGTGAATCTTATCTCTGGCTCTGATCCCTACAGACTGAACCAGTATGCAGAGAACCTGGTGGAGTCCCAACAGCAGGATATGGAGGCAGCAGAAGTCTACGAGAGCAAGGGCCAGGACACCAGTGACATTGTCTTCATCAGCATCTGTATTCTTGCTGGGGTTCTCATGATCATTGCTATTGTTGGGTTAGTCTTGCTATAGGGATCCAGCCTTTCGGACACCTATCCTCTTGGCACTCCTTCCATGTCAGCTACTCAGTGAGACTCACATGAGAGGCAGCTTGTTCTGGAGCTGGGTTAAAATGCTCACTTATAGTGGCAACTCACCACATCAGGCTAGCCTTGTCCCCTGCCAGTTTAGATCTGAACAGGACTCCTGAGCTTTTGCTCAAAATCACACGCTTAGAGTGTATCTGCGCCAGCATACCTTCTTAACACTCGTTTTCATTTAATGTAAATTTGCCCCTCATTTTCCCAGAACTAATCTTCGTTGGTGGCAAGGGGAAATTATAGGTATAAAAGGAGAATTCCTGGATGCCAAGATCGAAGTTTGGGGCAAGTATTTTTTGGTGAGAGAATCCCAGCAGAGATTTATAATCACAAAACATGCAGCAAAGTGTGGGCGGGGGGAAGGCTGTTAGATATTTAAAATACACCCTTGTGAGTTCCAAAATGGTCCCTTTCCCCTCAGCATAGAAAAAGAGCACACGTTTGGTACATTAAAAATGGGTTTACTTACAAACACTTCAATTGGTTTACTTGCAAACATGTCAGGTTCATGTGCTTTTCCATACATCTTTCAGAAAACATAGGCAGTAAAACTTGACTTAATTACAGTGATGAAAGTTCCTAAATTATTGGTACAGGAACACAAGAATGGCTTGTTAGAGCCATGTTGAGCTTCTCAGGCAGGTTGGGAGAGAACAATAGGTTTGATTACCTTCCTCCCGAGGTGAGGGGGTGTGACCTAGCTAAGCCTGGCATGTCGGGTTGCTCTGTGGTTTTAACACCTTCGTGCATTAATTAGACTTAAGCATGTTGATTATATGAGGCTGAGAAATTTTGTATGTATATGTGATCACCTCTCTTAGAATAATTGTGGGTTTCTGGGGACTTCAAAAAAATAGTACTGCTTATGCACAATTACTTCTGTGCACTCCTGTCATCATACACATCAATAATTTTGAAGCAGTATGCAGAAGAGATGGGTGTGAAGAGGTATACTTTAACACTGAAAAAGGCAATCTCAATATTAGGAGTAGGATATGAAAATCAAACAGCAAGTAAGGTGTATACCTTCACATAAACTGCCCTATGGCGTGTCCCTGTTTAAAATTCTATGTTCAGTTTTCTCACCCCATCTCTAAAAGGGTATGGTAGAGGTGGAAAAGATACAAAATGGAGAAACTAAAATGATTAGGAGAGATGGAGCACCTTCCCTTATGGAGAAAAGCTTAAGAAGACGGAGAATCTTAATGTTGCTTTAAAGAGTGGTGTGACACTTGAACTGCTCTTTAACCCTCCTGCTTGTGTGAAGAAACTAGTGATTAAAGAACATTAACAAGTAACTAATCCACATTAAGAGATCTTGAGTGTGTACTCTTGTCTCCTTTGAGAAGATATCACACTGCTTATGGAATAGTGGAAAAATCACAGCAGCCTGTAAGAGACATTGCAGCAGAAGTATTATAGTTCCTTAGCATCTTGATAACCTATAAGCCAGATGCTTTTGTACCCATTAGGAGCAGAGGGTTGGTGTGTTCATATGCCAAGGGTAGGGTGAGGAACCCACAGTTTGTTCATACTACATATTGCCCTTTAGACTTAAGAAGTCAGCCTCTGACATGATGAAAAACTTTTAGAGTCTTGAAATAATTCAGAGCCAGTATTCCATCTCTCTTCTTAAAGAAAAAAAGATGCACATCAATTCTTCCCTTTCTTAATAAAAAATCTAGCTTTGTTTTTTTGAAAAATGTTTTTTTCTAACAATCTAGCTGGTCTTCCATTTAAAACCATAAAGCAAATTTAAATATTCCTGGGACAAATCCAAAAGCTGGTTTTTAAATTAACAAGTTTATGAGTACAAATCACCTGGGGCAGAACTACACTCGTGGTTTATAACGTTAAGGAATGATTTTCATAATGTAGATGGACACATTACATTTTGCTTGTAATGTTCATAATGTGTTATTAAAATTTGACACCAGAGGACGCTGCAGAGCAACCAGGAACCAGCAGTAGGGAAACTGTGTTTTGACGGATAAAAACAAGGTAAGGAACATTTTAAATTTACCAGTATGCCCTGTGACGTTTTAGAACGATCTATCTAATACCGTTCCAATAACGGTTAAAAGGTCAGTGTGGATCCAGCCCTGGAATCCTATACCCTGTTGAAAGAAATAAGTGCTGATCAAGTGTGTAGGTCCCCTTATGGGATTTTAGCATATGTACCTGTAAAACAGGAGCAGACAGAAGTTAAGCCTTCTTAATATTTTTGTCCTGGTAGTGATTTTGCCTTGCATGGGCAATGTTAGCAAACATATTTTTTGTTTTAAGCTTCAAAAGGTCTGATAGTTCATGAGTTCACAATTCTCTGATTACATGCGATACTCAGATATTTAAATAACCACTTCTTAGCACATGATATTTCATGATAAATTCATGAAGTTCTACTTAAATGATTTCCACAGAGTGCCTATTTGAGCAAGTCAGTTTCACTTTTAAATGACCAAGAGAGACAGCTATGGCAAGCCTTCAAGCGCTTTATTTCTGAAATGTTGCACATACAGTGCTTTGCCACCTTCAGTCTCTTGATGCTGCTCATAGCTTCTTAAACCTAGCAAGGGAAACCAATAACCATTGTACTAACAGTGAGGGACTGGCGATGGCATAATTACAAGTGATAGGTTCCCCCATTCTGCTCCTTGAAAATTCTGTACTACAGAAAATCTCAGGGACAGGACAGAATAAGTTGAATGCTGTCTGAATTTGTATGAGAATGCATGAATTGTAGAGAAGAGATAGTTGTTTCTGGGTCAAAAGCATGGGACACCTCAATATAATTCATTGTCCTTTAATCTGGCTGCACCAAGAAAGCCACATCTGACAAAGCAATATTCCTCTACTTGCCTTTACCAGAACTCTTAACTTCCGTTTACTCCTTTTAAGTCACGAAGAATATTAAGTTTCATGAATACAGTAGCTGACTTCTTGATTCCCTATTCTTAGTTGTAAAGCCACTTCAGGGTCCTTTCCCAAAATTCTCAAAAGTTTATTTCCAAAAGTTACATATATGTGATCCTACTATGATGTAAAAACATCTCAAAATAAACCTTGTGTCCAAACATGGTCCTGACTCTCCAGGATGGAGGATATTTATTTGGGTAGCAATATCCCCCCCCCCCCCAATGAACTATCCTTGAATGCAGAATCTTCACTAAAGAGGATGAGCCTTCTCCACTATAGTTTCAGAATAATGTCACAGTCCTTGTGTTTTCAGTGGCAGTATTATTAGCAGATTCTGAAGGCCTCCTCTATAACACAACGAGAGCACACACACAAGTCCCCCACCTAACAAAAGTGAAAAGAAACCGAGACTTGCAGGAGCTTAGACAATGAATCAGACAGACACAGGTATGACAAGCTGCTTTTCGGATTCCTGATGTACATGTGACTCATGAGTATACAAGACAGTTTTCATAGTGGGAGCAAGTGCCAGTACACTGCTGAGAACAAAACTGGCAACAGCAAAAGAGTTTCACAGGAGGGATGGGAATGGAGATAGGCAAATGCTTTAAATCCACTGTTTCACTGCCTAATTTGCCCTGTTGTTGTTTTTTCCAAATCATGCTCATGTTAAAGTTCTGGTCCATCTTCCTGTCACCTTGGAACTCCTTGAGAATGTTCTTTACTTTGTCCTCCAATTAGCTTGTTGAGCCACCAGTTTTTCTGTTTTCTTACCCACTTCTCCCAAACCTTCTAATGGACACAGATCAGAACCGTGACAGCAAATTTACTGAGCAGGACTGCAAAATAATATGAGAAAGTGCTCAACAAAACATTGCTTTTCTTCTACAAGGCAAAGTCAAGTGGGATGCCCATGCATCCTACTTTACAGAGGATTGTCCTCTAAAGCATTGTCCAGTCCAAATACATTTTAAAGTTAAAGAACAATAAGAAGCGAAAGTAGAAGTCTTGAAGTTATCTATCAGCACAATACATGGGCAGCAGGTGCATGTCACCTGGTCACAGTCTTTGTCACTATAGTGAAATGTATTGCGTTTCCACTGGAATTATGGTAATTATTTTTAATTTTGCAATTGTACATATAATTTAGCATATTCACATTTTATGTAAACGCGTTTCCTCTTTTTTTAGTGCAGAAGTGGCCATCTACATACACTGTTTTCTGGTCTGCAGATGGGCACTTTCCAATTGTATTCAATGGAACCTTTGATTTCCTTGGAATAATGTCAGGAGTTTCTCCATGAGAGCAGTAATGATGGACAAGTTTCCCTGAAAAACACTTCGTACACCACTTCCAATTTTCTCTGAAAATGTAACAGTGTGTTCCAGGCTGTACTTTTAGTTATCACAATACAACAATAATGTCCAATATGCCTAGCTATATCAACTGACGGGGGTCCAGAAGGTGACCCAGAACTGGCTATAATGGACTGAGGTTTTGCAGGACTGCCATGACAGAGCAGTTAACACGGAAATGGCTTCCTGAATACAGAAAGCCTCAAAACTAGTGGAATACCAAAGGACTGCTCCTGTGAGAAGGTAGCATTTTTTGTACACATTACCTGGCCAGAGAACTGCCTGGCAAAATTCAGATAAGTGCAAATTTCAAATGATGGCTGTGTTTCAGTTCATGGATGGTTTCAGAAAGTGCAAATCAGGTAGGCTCACCCTTAAATGTGAACTGCATCAAACTTCTTCCCCATCTCTAACCAGAAAAAAGATCCAGATTCACAATGCAAACTAATTTAAACAAGCCAGTTGGCCCTCGCAAAACCTGTGAAGTAGCACGGACTTTGTGCAGGTTGATATATTGATATCTGAAGCTGTAGAGATAAAAGGAACAGTTGGGTTATTTTTGAAAAAGAAGCAACCTGCACTTTCCCTCTCATAAAAAGAAACTTTGTTATCAGGGTCTTGATTTGAGTCAATGTTTGTTGAACTGACACGTTGGTAAATGAAATATTTATGAGCGAAATATTTGCCATCTATGTTAAGCTCCATTAAAGAAACATTTTGTGTGTGCGTGCCCACGCTTTAGAAAAGAAGGCCAAGCCTCTCCCCATCACCACAAATCCTTTATGTTGGTTAATTGCTATGTATATAACTGTCAGCTTGGGACTAGTATCAAGGGCTGACAACTGAGGCAACTTAAAAGATATAATTAACCTTCTTCTGCAGGGGCAACTACGCAGCGACATCAGAATATGTCTGTCAGTACTTGCTGGTTGTATAATTGCAGCGACGCGTGCATAGTGTCCACGTTCACACGTGCTATTTAATTTGACAAAAAGTGCATTAGTCAGGATCACGCAGTCCTGTCCCACACTTCATCTGGTTGCGTAAGAAGATGCAACATGTTGAAAATCAAATGTGCACAGCAGCTAATCACCCAGTACTATGGAGATTGTAGTGATGAGTGTCCTAATCACACCTCCTTCATGCGTTTTGCTCACCTTCAACAGACTCCTCCTTTGGTTGTTAGTTACAGCCTACTGAAGAATTGTGGGACAATGGGGGGGAAGAGTCAGCCCCCACCCTCATCTAATATATCATATATGTCAACGATTTGGCATCTGGCATTGCAAACAAGAGCAACTGTACTCTAAAAAGCACAGGAACTAACTAATTGATTGCCAGTTAAATAAACGGACAAGGACTAGCTGAACGTACTAGCTGAAATGCCATTAACTCTGAAAAGCTTCAGCAGCACTTTGGCAGTCTACACTGGACAGACTTATTCCACAATAAGTGGGGCAAGAGGGGATCCCCACTAATTACATTTGGGGTGGGCAGGAATGAGAAGACACAATATGACACCACGGGAGTTCGACAGACAGGCAACTATGGGTGCTTCCAGACAGGGACTTCGTGGCACCAACAGATGATTCAGATCCAGTTTTTCTGTATGCAACCAAAGGTAGAAATTGGGTTGTGTACACTGCCCTATATCCCAGGTTCCTGTCCTCTTAAGTGCTTAATTTCAGATGCACTTACACTAGTACTGTTTTCAACCCAAAACCTCATGCCAGGAACACCAACCTGAACACCCCCTTATCATCTGCCGAAACTGTTTTCCATTACACCAGCAGCAGGCTGGCTACAGAGTGCCTCTGACCCTGTGCAGAGTATTTCAAATGTGTAACTATTAAGGTTATGGTACAAGAACTAAAATTGCCAGTTATCTGAACCGCCATGCATCCAGGGAGGTACCAATATCAACTCCCTGACATGGCCATTGTCAGTTTAATTTAGCAAGACCTCTTCTCATCGGAACATGATGATGAGCAGCATTTTCCCACCGTGTGGCTCCTCCAGTGTCAATAGAGCAATTTACCCTGCATGAGGACCTGCTACTGTCCATCTCTGACCTTCTAGCCAGGTGCTCTAACCGCAGACAGGATGATTAATGTAATTTTAAACACGAGTTACATTTCAGGACAGGCGGAGGCTGTGCAACGCTGCTCCCCTTTCCTACTCAATGTTTGCATCTTGTCATGTTTCCTTCTTGTAAGTGCTTGTCGGGCTTGCTCTGGCCTATGTTCTCAGCTGTGTCTGCGATTACTAGCTATTAACGATCTATCCGGCTCATCCACTCAGTGCCTCCTGAGTAAAGAGGAGTCTCTTTGCACTTCCTCCGTGATTGGTCGTTTGCTGGTTCTTGCACTGAAGTGTTCGAGCCTCTCATTTCCACCAGGAAGGTTTGGGATCCATTTTCTCCCTGTCTTTAAACATTCCACAGGCATTCCTGCCCAGGTCCCCTTTTTAAAACACACACACACACACACACACACACACACACCTTCTCTCTTAATGAATGTAGGCCTCATATTCTTAACCCCAAGGGAACTCCTCTTCCAAAATGCCACCGTAATATTGTCAGGATAATCGACAGTAATTCACCTCGCTACCCTTACTTAGGAGGCTAATAGCTGAAGTTTCCTTCTAAATTTATAAGGCGCCTCCTACCTAGAAGACCTTATAAGAGCCTTGTAGCGATGAATATGTATGTACAAGCTAGCCACGTGTCAGAGTGTCCACACGCACTAGAAAACCACTGCTGGAATGGCACCATATATTGAGGCTTTGTGGCATTCAAAACAAGTTAGCATGAGGCAGGATGATGGCAACCGGATGGCTGGATTCTTAAAAACACTGGAATAAATTCAGCTGCTTTTGTGTTGTCTGATTACTATTTTGCTTCCTGTTTATTGAACCCACGCCCTGCAAAACTATCCACATGAGCTGAATTTGTAGCATGCCTTTCTTCCTTAGTAGTGGCTGGTAGACTAAAGCAGGGTATTGCTGGACTCCAACTTCCATCAGCCCTAGCCAGCATGACCAATGGTCAAGGCTGATGGGAGTTGTAGGCCAACAACATCTTGTCAGTGTAGACAAGATGGGCCAAGATTGGGCCAATGGTCTGAGTCAGGATACGGTAGGTTCCTATGATCCAAGAAACTCATATGAAAACAACTAATTCAGAGCAATAATAGCAACAATAAACTCTACAACAGAGTGTTGTATTTAAGAAATAAGATTTACTAGACCGGTCGAGGTTGTTGGCAGTCTAAGAAAATGATACCTAGAACAGAATATATGTGTGATGGTTTCAAATTATTTTAGCTGTGTACTCCCTTTGCTTTCTGTGTCTTCAAGAAAATTAAAGAGTGAGGAATGCAAGTATATGAACAAGACTTTCAATTAGGCTGCGCAGAACTAATGAGATCAGTGGGGAAAGCTGGGGCCTGTATTCAAATCTTAACTCAAACAAGAAGCTCATTGGAAGGCTATGGTAGGCTGCATTCCCTACTTACAAAAGAGGACAACTTAACAACAACTCTCACATGACGAAGGCAGTGAGGATCATAACGCTCTTCCCACACACTAAGGTTTTGGTCCTTCGCGTATTTACTTCTGACTAAATGAGCTTCGCCTCAGGCTATACAAGTGCTATATGATAAATGAGAGTGTCAAAATATTCCTTCCCAGTGTTTGGGGGTGGTTTGGGCGGGGGGGATCTCTCTTTGGAGCCCAGATTTTATATGGGTTGTATGGGGGGGGGTGCTTGCTTTTTTATGGCAAGGCCTCTAAGCTGCCCATAGCATCATGGCTGCTGTCACCGTATCAACATGCTGATGGATCCAGTGCCTGCTTAATGTTTGCTTGTCATGCGGTGTTAAAGGCACAGAAAAGTACTGCCGAAAAGGGGGGCAATCCTGGCAGCATATTTTTAAAAGGGTTATTTATTAAACAATAGAAGGGTGTGCATATGGCTACTTGGTGGCGAAGGAAATGCTTTCTGCAGGTGCTTGGAGGTACCCTTTTATCTATTATTGCATTACACATTCCAAGGGAGACGCCATAACTCAGCAGTGCAGTACGTGTTTTGCATGCAAAACCCCCAGATTCTATCCCTAGCAATTCTGATTAAAGAATCTCAGACAGCAGAGCTGGGAAAGACCTCTGCTTGGATACCCATTGCTAGCCAGGGTAGACAATTCCGATCTGAAGTCTAGACGGAGATTTGGAGTAACTGAGGCTGGGAATACATTACACAATAAACAGAGGCTTCCCAAATCCTGTGTTTTCTGGGAAATATGGGGTTATTTGCAGGGGAAGAATCAGCAGGAAAAAGTGGGATGGCTTAATCCTAACCTCACCCCACTCCACTAGCAGTTTGGACTTTAAGAAGCTGGGGAGAAAATGCCCAGGAGGAGGAAGGGCTATAGGAGGAAAGAGGTAGGTGGAGAAATTGCTTAGGCAGTCTATTCCTCCTGTTTAATCCTCCCATGTTCTCACATTTGTGTTATCCAACAAACTGAGACTGGTCACATTTAAAGTGAATTTAAGACACATGACTTTCCCCCAAGCATCCTGGTAATACTGGCACCCCCTGTGACAGAAGCTCAGGAAAGCTTTGCATACTCTTCCTTGCACAATGGCCTGGCGAAGTAGGCTCATTGCATCTTAACTACCCAGTAACAGCTGCCACCACTTCCCTATGATCTCACAGCTGTTCCCCGCTCCATAAGAAGAAATCTGGGGTGCTCAAGGAAATATAAGAGCCCCAAGATCCTAGGGACGACACGTTCTCCATTTTCCAGCCGGGTCCCTCACAGTTTATCTAGGGCATAAATCCAGCCCCTCAGCTTTCTATCTCTCCTATTGCAACTTGCTGGTCTTTTAACAATGCAATCCTATACTCCAAGCAATCTAGACTTTTGGGAGATTCCTAGAATCCTTGAGCTTGGCAAACACACACTCCAGCAATCAAATTATGCAAAGCCTTATTAAGGATAGAAGGGAAGAAGGCAAATGGACAAAAGAGCATGGAAGCAAAAGGAGCTCTGTGGTTCAAACGCGACTGATCCGCAGCTGTACAATTCAGTGTTCTGGTCTCCTCAAAACAGCAAGGATAGCCAGTTGCAGGTTTCCCCGAAGGTCAGTTATGGACTCCAGTGGAAGGGAGGGGACAAAGACTGCACAGGACCACTCACTTTTTAAGGGCTCTTGATCCCACCTTGGTTTGTGTGACTCCTGGCTCCTTTGGACCAATCATAGCCTAAGTCATGTTTTGCAGGTGGAGACCCTGCATTGCAGGTGGTTTGGTCCTTATAGGATAAAGATTTACAGCTCAATGCAGCCATTGTCTTTTTCAGTGTACATACTGTGTGGGTGAATGTAAGCACCACTGGGTAGGTCATTGCTAGCATGAGGTTTGTGAGAGAGATGTGTGGGTGCAAGGAACTCTCTCTAGTGGTTATTCTATTATAGCTTCCATTTCTCGATGGCCAGGCATGTTTGGGAGCCCTGATAGCTGTGAGTCACACACAGTCTTCTATTCCTGGAATGTTTTATGAGTTACAGGTTTCCTCACTAACCTAGCCATAAAAACAAGGTCCCCGCTCACTTATAACCAGAGGTGTAGATCTTCCAGCCTTACCGATGTTTATTTGGCCCATAAGGCTTAGTCATCCTCTACCAATTGTCTGCTTTATAGCCTTAAAAAAAAAAAAAAAACCAAGAACTCTAGCCCTCATGATGTCAAGAATGTCTATGAAGTCTGTGTTAATTTTTCTTTGCTTCTTTCAGGGCTGTACTATAATAACCTAAGTCATTAAGATGAAAATGTGACACCTAGGACATTTATATGCAATAGGAAGGAAAGGAAAAGGTCTGCAGAAAATATAAAGAGCAGCTTCGGAAGGCTTGAAATATCATTACAGGCTTTATTTGTACAGGTGCAAGGGAGGGCTATGGCTTAGTGGTAGGACATCTGCTTTGCATGCAGAAGTTAAGTCCCTGGCATCTCCACATAGTACCCTATCTGGAACCCTGGTGTCAGCATTGGGCCAGCAATAAATCACACAGAGAAAGTGAAGTTAGCTTTATTAGAAGAAGCAAGGTCAGCTCTGGAGTGCCAGGTCAAATGAGCACAGCAACTCTTCTTGGTAGGTCTTGCCCCTATGAGGCAGTTGTGGAGACTGAAGGTCCCTGCTTTCCCACAGCTAAGTGTCCTCTCCTGGATCTTTCCCAAGCAATCTGAGACTATGCCGGCATGCTGCTTCATGCCTCTCCTGGTCCTGGGAAACCAGCAGGGAGCGGAGCTTGTCGCAGTAGGAGCAGGAGACCTCTGCGCTTCTTCACCAGCCTGTCTCCACTCTGCCTCTTGGCCTCCCTCCTCTCCTGCTTCTGGACTGCTCTCTGCCGCAGACTCTCCCTGCTCACTAAACCCTGCTCCCTCTTCAGCTTCCAACACTTCCCCTCCCAGTCTTCTCCCTCTCGCCCTCTGACCATTCATTGTGTCCCACCACCAATCCCCGGTCTTTGAGCCTTCTTCCCTTGGGGATTGTCTAGCTGGTGCCTCCCACCACTCCTCTGCTAGTCACTGCAAGTCACTGCAAACAATACTGAACTAGATAGACCCATGTTCTTCTGACTCAGTATAAAGCAGCTTCCTCTGTTCCTATGTGTGAATACTAAATCCTTCCGAAGACATACACACGTTGGTATGAGCATATGTGTACATACTTCCTTCAAGCAGGAGGGAGGTTGCCTGCTTTGCAGCTGTCGACTGTCACTGTCTCTTTAAATTCAAGAGAAGCTTGATGTGCAAACATTAGCAGGTAGTAATGTTTATCTCCATGTTATGTAAACTTCACCTGCTGATTGCTGTACCACCAACCTGCTGCTGAATGCACAAGAGAGAGGCCAGGTTAGGCAGGGGGTGGGGGTTTGCAGCAGGTTTAGATGTCAGAAGTAAAGCCCATTTAGAGGAAGTGCAGAAAAAGATGGCCATTGCCTTTTAAAATTGAAGGGGGAGTACTCAGTGTACACAGAAGCCCAAACTCCTTTGCAGCATCACCTTAGCAATAAGATCAGCTGTGTTCCCCCAAGATCTCATCTTCCATTAGAAGTATGACTTTGACTGGATATAGCCTGCGGGCTTTAGGGCACCTATCCCAACATAACGGGCTTCTTAGCCAAAACAGCTCTTACTAATCAAGGAGAGATTAAGCCAAATTTAGATCATTTTGATCCTTCCCCCCCCCCCCCCAAAGTTCAAAGGCAGATTATGTTATGGATTACTGGCAGCAATTCTAACAGAAAACTAGTGATGTACATTTAATTTCACTTTGAACTGTGGATAGGCACACTTTGCACGCAGAGTTTTTTATATTATTTATCAGGCTCTTCCTTATACAGTGTAGCCCCAGGTAGTCTAAAATAGCCTGCCTAGATTAAATGAGGGGAGATGAACGGAATGGTATTTTGATGACAACAACAATGTCGTAGGGACACTGCGGAAAAGTTGCAGGCAGGATTGGCTTCACAATAAGCAGGTGTGTGGAGGTGCCCATAATAAACCAAAGAACATGGCGGCATGTTAGTGGGGAAAAGCGTGGCAACAACCATCAGACAACGGATGTTCACTGATTCAGAGGTCACCAACGTGGTGCCTGTGGGCACAGGTGCACTCACAAAGGCCTCCTCTGGTGCCCCCAAGGTCCACTCTCCCCACTGATCTCCCACTTTAAATCAATTATTTTAATCTCATCACGCTACTTAACAGAATTTGAGATGACTGATAATTCAAGGCTGCATCAAGAAAAGTATGGTGTCCAGATCAAGGGAAGCAATAGTACCACTCTATTCTGCCTTGGGCACGCCACACCTGGAGTACTGTGTCCAGTTCTGTGTGCCACAGTTTCAGAAGGATGTTGACAAGCTGGAACGTGTGTACTGGAGGGCTACCAAAATGTTTAAGGGTCTGGGAACCAAGCCTTGTGACAGAGCTGGGTATGTTTAGCCTGGAAGAGTGGAGGCTGAGAGGAGATATGGTAGCCATCTTCCATATCTAAAGAGCTGTCACAGTGAAGATGGAGCAAACTTAATTTCTGCTGCCCTAAAGGAAAGGACTCAAACCAATGGATTCAAATTACAAGAAAGGAGAATCCCACTAAAAGTTAGGAAGAACCTTCTGGTGGTAAGAGCTGTTCGACAGTGGAGTGGACCACCTCAGAAGGTGGTGGACTCTCCTTCACTGGAGGCTTTTTAACAGAGGTCAGATGGCCATCTGCCAGGGATTCTTTAGCTGTGGTTCCTGCAGTGCAGAGGGTTGGACTAGATGACCCAAGGGGGTCCCTTTCAACTCCATAATTCAGTGGTTCTATGATAGTGGGTTGCATCCTATGCTCATCCTACTCAGGTAGACCCATTGAAATTAATGGACATGACAACCAAACGTCCATTGATTTCAGTAGGGCTGCTCTCAGAAGAACCAGCCTCCATGCTGCAAGTATTGTATATTACAGTATTGCATTTGGGCAAAGCAGCCTTGATACAGTGATGCACAAGATATATGCTTATTTCCTTGCTGTTCACAAATCCAAAGCTGGCAGATTTTAGGTCATTTCCACAAGTGTCATTATGAAACACTGCTTAGCTTCCCGGCTGGCAGGGTGGCACTTTAGCGCGCTGGTGTAATGTGTGCTACAGATTCATTCTCCGTTCAGTTGAGGTTCATACTAGAAGATGGACTGACATTTGCATTTCATGCTTGATGTGCTCTTCCGGTCACTTGTGAAAGGATGCCCTCGCAAACGGCGGCAGCTTCACCAGCAATGAAGTGCGCAGTTTGTGTTCCTGTGTGGCCTTGCCTTGGTGCCCTCCCTGGCAGCAACTCTCACTTTTCCTGGTCTCCCACACCATGCAGGGGTGCTGCCAGGTAGGATTGCTCACTTGTGAACAGGACAGGGATGAGGTGGGGCACTGGGCACCCACCATTTCCCCCTTACCTGCTCACTCATGGGCCTAACCTGTGGTGGTAGGAATGGGCGAATCTCTCCATTTTGGATTCTCTCTTTTCCCCCCATTTTACAGTGGTGCCTCGCAAGACGAAATTAATTCGTTCCGTGAGTTTTGTCGTCTTGCGATTTTTTTCGTCTTGCGAAGCACGGTGTCGGGAAAGTTTTGGAAAAGCTTCAAAAATCACCAAAGTCTTTTAAAACCTCAAAAAAGGCTACCACACCACGTTCTATGAGTTGCTCCTCGAAGTCAAGTCGCAACTGTATTAACGGTGTTAAGAAAAAGGAAACAAACTTGCAAGATTTCCACATCAATTTGCAAACTCCTCAAGGAGATTCATTGGCACTTGGATGCCAATCCCTCCTAATATACTCATTTTTTGCTAAGAAATTTTCCAAATGGCGATGCATTTTTGTATGTTATTTTCAGTGACTCCATGCAAAGGTGGTGGCTGTCATTGCCAGGAGCTGAGCAATGCCATTGCAGCACCAATGCCAGGTAAGCCCAGAACCACGGAATGAGGCAGCGGCTCCCCCCCGTCAGACTCGAAACTCAAACTATTACCCAGGTTTGGAGCTTTAACAGTTGCATTCAGGAATTCAGTACAACAGCCCAACATGGGTCTACTGATCACACAGGTACACAGCTCTACAATGCGTGGCTAGGCATAAGCTAAGACTTTGTTCCAACAACTGGCACACACCCTGTGCTCCCCTTTTGAAGAGCAGGGCAGCCGCTCATGCAGTTGGCATCTGGAATTTTGCGACTGGGCAAGCAAGCAAGTGCAAAGTCTGTTCCTGCAGCCACATCCATGGAGGCAGAGGGGGAGTCAACTTGCTGTCAGATTTGTCCCTAAGTGCCTCCCTCCTCAATGATAGGGGAGGCACCAGTGCTCCCTGATATTGCACTTGATGTATATCATAGCATGGAGACAGACAACCCACACTTATCCTGGGTTCAGGCCTCCACCTTCCAGGTCATGCGCCTCTCAGGATCCTAGATCCCCATGCCCCAACCCATGGGTGTAGCCAGGGGGGGGGGCAGGGAGGGACAGCTGCTCCCCCAAATCAATAAAAATACATAGCTAACTGAGGTTCTGCCCCCCCCAACAAAAGGCCTGCCCCCCTCCTAACAAAAGGCCCATGCCCCAACCCACTAGGACAGGCTTCCTCAACCTCGACCCTCCAGATGTTTTTTGGCCTACAACTCCCATGATTCCTAGCTAGCA
This sequence comes from Podarcis muralis, assembly GCF_964188315.1. NCBI lineage: Eukaryota > Metazoa > Chordata > Lepidosauria > Squamata > Lacertidae > Podarcis > Podarcis muralis. Next base: position 45,119,225 of record NC_135659.1, read on the forward strand.
GGAACAGTGGTCAGGGATGATGGGAATTGTAGTCTCAAAACATCTGGAGGGCCGAGGTTGAGGAAGCCTGCACTAGGACCTTCCCCTAGGTCAAACACTCTAACTCCCTACTCTCCTCTTGCTCGTCATCTGACCACCTTCTCCATGACATCTCCACGGGGTTCGTGGCAGGTGGGTCCTGCTAGGGCACCTGTGACAGAGTATATACCCCATTATGCCAGGTGCTTGTGCTTGGCCAGGAGACAGTCTGGCTTCACAGCAGCTCATGAATCCCCCTGTGGCATCTGTAGATGGAGAGTCTTGGCCATCTTCAACAACACTACATGATCTGTGCATGCCCCGTGGTTTGCTGTTCTTTTCGCTTCACACCCTCAAGAGTTGGCAGCCCCGTTTTATAAGCTGTGGCATATGGAATCACTCTGCGAGCTTCAGGCGCAAGCAAACAGGCTTCCACGCAGCCCAGGGTCCAGCTTTGTCTTCTCTTCTCCATGACACAGAAGAGACACCACAGCCAGTCACTCTGTGAGCGTAGCATGCAGAGACATCTAGTGGCCGTCTAATTTATTGCAAGGAGGAAAAGCGATAAATCCAGTCAAAGGGTACACCGGACAAGTGTATTTAATTTGCATCCCCCTTTTATAATAAAATAAAATAATGAGTGCAAGAAATCAAGTGGGGAAATAGTGCCTTTTGATGCTATAAGCCCTACCTATAGATACAGATCACATTAGTGCAAAGTGTGTTTCATTCACTACTTGCTACGTGCCTGAGCTTCAGAATGAGGCGGAATGATGGGGAGTTTCATTTTCTCAAGGACGGAGTTAAATATTGTAGCTTTAATGCTGAGTATTTCACTGCAGCTAGAGTTTTCTCTTGCATGGAAGCACTGAGATCCTCTTTGCAAAAAATGTGAAAACACGAGAGATTTCCAACATTTGTAAGGATTCAAATAGACACAATGTGCTCAGTCAAAGAGGTTGTAAGTGTTAATTTTCATCTCAAAGTAACTGCCATATAAAGAAAAACAGGATTTCCAGAGTACTATTTCACTGGCAACATCACAGGCAAGGTGTGGGATCACAGTCTGCTTTTTGGGGAATATCTCTGTGTACTGCAATGCCAGCTCCAAGTTTTGAGGGGCACTTGGGCTGGAAGACCTGAGTGGTCCCATCCCTGTCCTCCCAGTATGAGGTTCCCAGTCTGTCCTCCCATTTCCTTCTTACCAGTGGCCACTCCCCTGCCCTCTACCTCTGAGCCTACAACCACTCAGAAGAAAAATACGAAAGGAGGAGATTCCATCTCCTCATCCTGATCATTGTTTGCATGTCTGGAGAAGGAAGAAGAAGAAGAGTTTTGATTTGATATCCCGCTTTATCACTACCCGAAGGAGTCTCAAAGCGGCTAACAATCTCCTTTCCCTTCCTCCCCCACAACAAACACTCTGTGAGGTGAGTGGGGCTGAGAGACTTCAGAGAAGTGTGACTGGCCCAAGGTCACCCAGCAGCTGCACATGGAGGAGCAGGGAAGCGAACCCGGTTCACCAGATTACAAGACTACTGCTCTAAACCACTACACCACACTGGCTCTGGGAACAGCAGAAGGGGCAGGAGGCTTTGAGAGTCAGCTCTGGAGCCCCAGGAGGGTTATGGACTTTGGCAAGAGCCCAACCATGCCAACAAAGCCTGCTGCCAGCTCTGCCTGAAAGGCATAGAAATGTGGGTGGTTGTGAACATCAGAGGAGGTGGCCTTGCCTTGCAGGACTGTTTATGTGACTCTCACTCAGCTGTGATCAGCAGGGCTCCTGCTTTTTCCAGTGTCTGCAGCTTAACCGCAAAAGAGGGTAAATGGTAAAGATTCATGAAACAATGGGAACAGGAAATTCACCATCTTGGCAGCCTGACTACAGCCTGCCCCAAAGAGGGGCTCTGCTCCTCTCCCCGCCAAAGAAAGCCAAGGGAGGCTTTCCGTATTGTGGCTGCTTCTTTAATTGGCCTGCTTTTTTTGAAATTGTTGTTGCCACCATGAATTATCTGTCAGATTGTTCCTCCTGTCAGAAAGCTGTTGGGGAAAATGGGAAAACATGCCTAATGACATCCTGCTTTGGGAAACAGGATTCTTAACACAAGATGTTGCTCAAACATCTGCCTGCCTCATGGCTCACCCTCCTCCCGTCAGTGCCTGTCAAGCACATACAAAGCCAAACAGAACACGTTTCTCTGCAAGGCCTTCCTTACCTGGGAGTCTCTTCGGCTGAACTTTCTCCTCCCGCCATGTCTCTGACTCCTGCGGGCTAGAACAGAAGGTGATCCTGCAACAAAGAGAAGCTGGAGATGGGAAGGACTTAAGGAGTGGGCACAAATCCCAAGCTTCTGGCGCTTTTGTCATAGGCTGCTCCACATCATGTGCACATCATGTACACATTTAGTACAGGTGATTGCATGAATGGCCCATGGGATGGCAGGTTTACGTTAACTTCAGCTGGCTGCCAGTTTGCTTCCAGGATCAATTCAAGGTGCTGGCATTAGTCTTTAAAGCCCTAAACTCAGCGGAGGCAGGTCCATTAAGGGCCTCACCAACCCCAGTCTCTCTGTCATCCCTTCCTGCTTTCCTTCCTTGCCAGTCCAGCCTGCCAGCTTCCTTCTCCTTAGTCTCAGTATTGCCCTTGTAGAACTCAGCAGGGAGATGGACAAGGACAAAACCAGTCTGTTCTGCCTGTCCTTGGCACTTATGCTGCCTATTGTCTGGGCTCCCACCAGTCTCAATGGGCTCCAGCCACCACTGCCTAAATTGTTTGGGGACAGGCTATCTCATGAATCTCCCACCACCTCTCATATGAGCCTCCTTCAGAACTACGTTCAACTGAGGCTCTTCTGGCAAGAGTTATGTTGCTGAGGACAAGAGAAAGGATCGTTTCTATCATGGTTCCCAGATTATGGAATATTATCTGCACACACAAAATTGCCTGCTTTTCAGTGGGAATTGAAAACTATTATTTCAAAATACATTTTAAAAATGTCCCTCTGACTGTTGTTCTCCTCTGGTTCTTTTGGTTTATTGCTTAGTTATACTGTTTTGCTACAGTGCTTCATTTTAATATACTGTAACAAGGGTTGCCAACCTTTTTGGACCAGCAGGCACATTTTGAGAAAGTCTTGTGGGTGCCAGCCATAAAATGGCTGTCTTGGAGGGCATGGTATAACATAACATGGCTGCCAGAAGGTTGTGGCATAACACAAAACTAGAGAGAGTGCAGTCATTGCTGCTCCCTCCCCTCCCCTGGACAACCTCATGCTTACCATGGGAAGTCAGCTGGTCCTAATTGTGGTGATAGCACAATATTGATACATGCCTACAATGATGCTATTGCTGTCCTACAACAACAGGGAGCATTGCCCAGTCTCCAGAAAATATGCAAGGTGGCCACACCATTCTCACTCTCATGCACACTCACCACAGACACACGTGAATCTCTCCTCGCTCACTCATATACCTATTTCACATATACAGTGGTACCTTGGTTTAAGAACAGTCCTGTTTAAGAACGATTTGGTTTACGAACTCCGCAAAACCGGAAATAGTGTCCCAGTTTGCCAACTTTACCTCAGTCTGAGAACAGAATCTGAATGGTGGAAGGGCACCAGCAGCAGGAGGCCTCATTAGGGAAAGCGCGCCTTGGTTTAAGAACGGTTTCGGTTTAAGAATGGACTTCCGGAATGGATTAAGTTCATAATCCGAGGTACCACTGTACGTCTCTCCTTTTCTGGTTACTGATGTGTACCTCTCCTACTCTCACACAATCACACATAAACACATAAACATAGACCACACATTCATTCATTGATTCTCTCCCACCATACCTCTCTTCATCTCTCACAGACCACACACACCCCTGGAGACCCAAGTTTTGGAAACCTTGGTCTACACTGACTGGTAGCAGCTCTCCAGGGATCCAGGCATTCCCTGCCCTACCTGGAGGCAGCGGAGATTGAACCAGGTGTCTTCTGTATGCTAGAGCATGGGCTCCACCTCTTAGCCACAGCCCCTCAACCAGGAACATTTCACGCCCTTGTTCCAAGCAGCATCTCATTTCCCATGTGCAAATTATTGCAGGCCAAGTCCTGGAAAAATGTATCATCCCTGCCACCTTGAGGGGAGCATATGTGGCTTGGGCAAACATCATCCCTTGAAATAGCATTTTGTGGAACTTTTCTGCAGAGCCTGTTCTATGAAGTTCACAACATTAGAGTCCTCTGCTCTGAGCATAAAGCCCTAGCTCGTTGCTGTTCTTTGTTGAAAATCACAATCTGAATTCTGATTGGTTCTCGTTCTGGCTCTGCATACCAGCATTATATATAGTCCTGGATCTTACATTCTGAAATTGCTTGTCCTTTTGACCTTGCCTGAAGTCTGAACTCAAGATTTATACCTTGTTTTCTGTTGTATGCCCCGCGAGACTGGACAATTGCTACAGACAGTCCATAGCAACCAACATCACACATCCAAACACCGCTACAAATCAGAAGAGGTCACAGTTGTTTTCACTAAATGGTTCTGTCCAGTCAGGCCCACATGCAGTGGCCTGATTCATCACAAACCATGGCTTAGTGTGAATGAGATCGTGGCAGCTTTCGATCTCCCTGGTTGTTTTGCTCCCGAGCTAAACCATGATGTGTTGTCCAAACCCAAGATCATGGCTTAGTTCTCCCAGGCAAACCACAAGCTGCCACCAAGCTTTGTCTGGGAGAGCTAAACCGTGAGCCAAACCATGGTTTAGCACAGTGCAGCACGAGGAGTAGCAGATGCCCAGCAAAGCAGCCCCGATCCCCAATTCAGGAGCCTGCATGCTTGCTCCTTCACATTAAGCCATGGTTTGTCATACATGCAGACAAGGACAACGGCTTATGCTAAGCTATTGGCATCTGGCATGCAGCTGTTTCCCTGCTAAGGACCCCCTTAGAAAATCAGAGAGACCAATGAAATGGTTAAATGGACAAATCCTTGCAATGATTCCAGAATCCAGTTTAAAAGGGAAGGTTTAGAAATGTAAGGTCAGCAAAGCAAAAACAGACCATTATGTCTTCAGCTGATTTTTGCATGATTAGGATTTTAAAGACTGGTGGGATGTGTCTCCTTTCAATTCCAGGTATATCTGCCCATCCACTTCTGCTTGTGAGCTTGTTTCACAGCCTGCCGTGTCGAGTGGAGTTGGGGGTTGGGGAGGGAAGGCGAGGAGAGGAGAGGAAGGAGCGGCTGCATGCTGTTGATGGGCTAGAACTCAGCGAGGAGTTTATTGTCTGCTAAGGACGTAGACTCCTTCCTCCTGGGATGCACAAAGAAGCTGGTCTCAAGGCAGAAGTAACCATCATCAGTCCCCAAGGAGCGGCGCGCTGCCGCTGCTGCTTTCTCTGCCTCTCTGGTTCTATGGGAACGCCGCCTGTGCCCCCCTCCTTTGCTCTGGCATTGAATCAAGTCAGTGACACCACCAGCCTCGGAAACGTCTGAGCTGCTTCCCTCTGAGGCGGCAGGGGGGGAGGGGTGGCACCAGATCACATTGCTGTGGGCTGAACAACAACAAAAAACGAGGACAAAACAGGCGGGGGGGGGGAGGGGGAGGGATGTGTGAGCGGGGAAGGAAGGAAGCCAGGGCCCATGCCAGGACATTTAACTGCCACTGCCTTCAAAACAAGACCATTATATTCAAAGGGCTGCCACTCATGGGCCCCCATAGCAGCCAGGTAACGTGCTGTGAGGAGGAGGAGAAATAATAATAGGATTTTTGAAAAGGAAAGGAAAGCATAACCACAGGTGCTTTGGCCTGTCTTAAGAGCTGTGGCACCTGCAGAAACATCTTCGTCTAAATCAGCCTTATTCAGCTGGGTGCTCCTTCCAGAAATCTTGGACCACAACTCTCTCATCATCCCAGACCATGCTGGCTAGGGCTGATGGGAGTGGGAGTACAACAACATCTGGAGGGCACCAGGTTGAATAAGGTAGATTTTAAAGGCCTTGCCTGTGCCACACACCTGCAGCAGAGGCCTTGTGGCAAGCCCAGCTAGATCCCGACAGGTCCATCTCCTGTGCCTAGTGGCTGCTTCCCACTGCTGGAATTTCTGCGTCAGTCTCAGTGTTGGAAGCGATAATAGGATCAGCAAAATGTTCTGGACTTCCAGTGAACTCTTTCATGCACATTTAGCAGTGAATCAGGGCCGGTCCAAGCGTTAGGCGGAGTGAGCTGGCCTCAGGCAGCAGGTACTGAGCTGCAGGGAATTGTGACGAGGTGTTGGAGGCCAGAGCTATGTTTGCCACAGGCCCTGGCCCTGCACTCACTTTGCCACTTCCGCCTTTTGAGATCCTTGTAATGAGAGACACTGGGGACTGAACCATGAGCCCGTATTTATGAAAGGACCTGCCATTGTGGTTTTGGCTGTGCACAGGACCCGCTTACTTAGATGTAAAGTCCACATTTGGATCTCATCCCAGCACATTTGTTTCAATGTAGAGAATTTATTTATTTGGCTAGGGTGGGGGAATAGTTGTTTCACAACACACACGTTGTGTCCTTTTGACATTGTCACACATATAAGAAAACAGATCAGTGTAATTACCAGGAGAAATAAGGTGTGGTGTGGCTCTCTTGCCTCATGGTGGTCTTCAGGGGGCCGGCAGCCCAAAGAGACCGCCTACTCCACATGTGATGGGTTAATCTTTGCTTTCTTGAGAATTTCCTCCACCCATATGCAAAGCAAGCGAACTATTAAAGGGAGGTGTTTTATTGTTGAAAAATACAGTCTTACATTTCTTTATGACATATTTCCAATACGATTATTCTTTAAAATTGATACTTCTTAAGGGTTATAAGCAAATTTATATCCCCCCTCCTGTTCAAGTTGGCATACCACTGATGGAGCACATTTGTTCATTTAAGGCCCAGGTGAGATGTTTAAAGGAGGAAGTCACTTCCCTTGGGAGTTTTTGGGAGCGGAAATGCATTTAACTGGTTCCCTGCCCACCACTGCCCACCCACTATAAAAACATCCACCCCTCCCCCCATGACTTTAAACTCCACGTTAGTGACGGGAAACACACAGTTGTCCTTGGGAATGTGTGGTCAAAACTCCACAAGGGAAGTTTGGGGTGGGGGCAATTTGGAGATGGGATAGGGCAGGTGGGAAAAGTACCAAGTACCTCTTCCCAAAAGTTCCTCTGCAAAACGTATTAGACCACTGTTGTGCATGCTAGCATGGAAAGTGCAGTTAGCCCTTCATTCGCTGATTAGCGAATACAGTGGTACCTCGGGTTAAGAACTTAATTTGTTCCGGAGGTCCGTTCTTAACCTGAAACTGTTCTTAACCTGAGGTACCACTTTAGCTAATGGGGCCTCCCACTGCCGCCGTGCCGCCACCATGCGATTTCTGTTCTCATCCTGAAGCAAAGTTCTTAATCTGGGTTAGCGGAGTCTGTAACCTGAAGCGTCTGTAACCTGAAGCCTCTGTAACCCGAGGTACCACTGTAATAATAGCACAGGGACAATGAAAAAAGGTATATATCACTCTGCTAGTGCTGCCCCAGAAAGTACATTAAGGTGGGCAGACTTTTTAGCTAGTGTTTTTAAGAAGTCTTTAGGTAGCCCTAAAATGGTAAAACTTATGTTTGGGGCTTGTGGATATCATTCAGCAGCAGCAGCAGCAGCACCCCCACTCCCACCCCCCACTTTCCTCCTGCCATAATTTAAACACAGCCCTCACCTTACAAAAGATGGATATCTTTCTAATATAAACCTTCTTCAGTCACCTAGTACCCATGAATCAGTATCAGTCCATGGGAACAGAATACATATTGGTGCTCTTTAATCTCCATTGGTGTGGATGGAGCCCTACATTTGGGTATCCCTGTGTGCAAAGGCCTCCTTCAGACTAACAGTGACCATGTATCAGCCAGGACATGGCCAGTGCATCCACCAGTGTCTGCACATTTTAGAAAGCCTGTACACAACCTGGGTCATCTGCTCTTCTAGAGACTGAGCACGGCGCGCTCCCACATTCTTAGCTTTCACCTGTGTGGCTCAGAGCTCTGCTTAAGAGCCTTTTGCGCCTGTCAACATCCTCCTTGACTTGTGGGTGGCCAGGACTGAACACAGCACTCCGAATCAGACCAGAGCCGAGTAGTAAGGAAAACCACAGCAGCAGGACTGTTGCTTCCCAAGACTGGGCAGTGGATGGTACATTGTGTTAATAATGCAGCCTGAAATAGAATTGACCTTTTGGGCCTCACCGTCACATTGTTGACTCACGATTGGTTTGTCATCCACTGAGTGGTAAAGACCACTCATCATGAATTTCTGAAGATTTTGTAGGTGTGAGGGCAGCTTGTTCTCTCACTATAAATCTGCTTCCCATTATCACAGCTGTAAGTGGGCATCTGATTATCTATTAGTACATTAGGTAGTCTTTGCTGCATCACTTCCATTTGTACACAGCAAAAAAAAGCTGAAGTATATTCTTTGCCATGGCAATGGATCAACTTTTGAGCAACGCATTAAAATGTGAAGGCAGCATCTGCTAAGGCTCTGAGGCTACAGGGGATTCTGTGAGGCCTGGTCAAGGGGAGGATGAGAGAAACTTTTTTTTACTGTTCCCTGATCCTCCTCTTATACCCCAGCCTCAAATCCCTTACCCACTGCCCATCAATAAGTGCATTTTATTTTTATGACTTCTGTCTCTCCTTCCCACTTGTTCTTTAGTGGCCCATGCTGTAATTAGGGCATAGTAAGAAACCACCCTGGAGGTGGATATATCAAATGCATTGTTACTAATTCTGCTTTAATTCTGCTTGAAAGGTACTTTCACACAAGTCTGCTTAAAATCAGAGAGATAACCGAGATTTGCCAGTGAATTAAAGCACATTCATTTCAAAGTTGCTACATTTTTATTAGTGTTACAATGGACTTTTATTAAGGAAAGGCTATTAATTGTGTTATAACTGTCTTAATGTATTCAAATTTACCTATCCCCTAGTTTTCTTTTTATCATTTTCTTGGTCTTTTGTAATAGCTAAAAAACTAAACTGAATAGTTTATTAATTTCAAAGATATTTAGATGTGAGTAACTTGCTTTGGATCCCATCATTTGCATCTCATATACAAAACTTAAGTCTGAGATTCAATGTCCAGTATATGTGTGTGTACAAATACTCCTTAGGAACTTGTAAAATTGCTTTGGGCTGAATTAACCTAAGGCACTTTCTCTATGAATTGGCCGCTCTACACACTCTTAATCTATGTTGGGTAGTTTCATGATACTTACCCACAAGAGGTATGGTTTTAGACAGCTTGATATATGAAGGAATTGGTACTGAGGACGTTTAAGAAGAGAATTTAACACTTTTTTAAAGAAAATATGGTTAATTTGGTTGGACATGACACAACCAAAGTTAGGCGCTTGTTAAAGTCCCATTGATTTCACTGGGAGTTATTTAAGCATATGCTTAACTTTCTTTTAAAGTACTTAATTTAATGTGGATTGTGCACCCAACCAATGCATGAGAATGGTTTTACACAGAATCAACCATCTCCCCCTTCAGATATCTCTAGCAATTTCTCAAAGCACTACCCTGAACATGCATTTTCCACACTTAGCCTTGGTAATCCTGTCTAATAGCCACTGACTGGCATTCTTCTCCTAAGAGAGGAAACAGTACAAAGACAAAGAGTTAAGACTTTGGTGAGGTAGGTTTCAGTATATATTTCCTAAAATGGAATGAATAACCTAGCTATAAGAAGTGAATGTTTCAGGAAACATTGCTGTAGTATTCAAAAAGATTGCCACTATATTCTGCTATAGGCCTGTGTGCTACATGCTCCGGAATATTATGTACCTTAGCTCTGTTAAGTTTCCATCCACCCAGCTTTATTTCATGCTACAACAGAGTTGGTATGTTTGGTTGTACAGGGCACCCTCCTGTGGTAGCCGCTGGCATGGCACAAAGTTTGGATATGGAGAAAAATGTAATATAATACTGAGAGCACAAAGGGAGAATGGACTCATGGAAGGCAAATGCCTGATCCAGTTCTACTCATGCACAGATAGCTGTGTGGGAATATCTGCACTAAAAGACAGATGAGGACAAAATATTTTTAGCTTGCATATCTTTGAAAGCATCAGGAGTTTCTTTCCATCTAGAGAGTTGCACATTGTCCTAATAGGCAGAATTATAATTCAAGAGAAGGATTTTACAATGCTATCATTATAACTTGCCACTGTCTCTCGAGACAAACAGGTGCCAACAACACTAACTGCTGAGAGGGAGTGCAACACTAACTGCTGAGAGGGAGGTGTAAGTTGGCCCGAGGTATAGCTATACAGTGGTACCTCGGGTTACAGACGCTTCAGGTTACAGACTCTGCTAACCCAGAAATAGGACCTCAGGTTAAGAACTTTGCTTCAGGATGAGAACTTAAACGTGGTCGGCAGAGGGAGGCCCCATTAGCTAAAGTGGTACCTCTGGTTAAGAACAGTTTCAGGTTAAGAACAGACCTCCAGAAGGAATTAGGTTCTTAACCAGAGGTACCACTGTATACTGTATTAATTCTGATTTCCTTGTAAACTAATTTACAACCTTTTTCGATTAAAAAAATTATAAATACTTGAAATATAAATAAATTGGAAGGGGGTTTCCTGTTAGGCCCTCAAGAAGCCCAAAGGCTAAGAGAATCTACAGCACTAAACAGGCAAATGACATTAGCTGAGGAAAGATGACTGAATCCTTGTTGTCTGTTATATTGACCCAACATTACAATTTAGCTGCGCTGCTTCTTCATTTTTTGCAGGGGGGTGGGGAGATTACTGTAGGGAACAGTTCATTAACAATGCTGACCCTAGACTTTTGAGACCATTGGGCACTGCACCCTCAATCTGTAGGGTTGGAAGGGACCATGAGGGTCATCTAGTCCAACCGTCTACCATGTAGGAATCTAACTCTAACTCAGAACCTTGAGATCAAGCACCTCAAGCTCTACCAACTGAGCTACTCTCCCTAACAAAGATATGGGATATGCAAACTGAGAATTCTATCAGGCTCCAACTGAGCTTGGATACTCAGTGCAAAGTGGAAATGGTGGCTGTTACAGCAATGAACCTTCTGCTGGTCTTGGGGGCCTGGGCAAATGTCCATTGTAGCCACCTTCAAGAGCAGCTTATCCGTGAATGGCTATAAAGCAGTGTTATAGTGGAATTCTCTCTCTCATGTTTGCTTTTCGAAAATGTGATTTTAAGAACCAGCCCATGTCAAACACTATCTTTTAGCTTCTTGTATGTTATGTGTGGGTACCTGGGCATGTTATTTATTTATTCTTACTGCTTATGTTTGCACTCCGTCCTTCTTGCCAGAGAACTCAAGAGCAACTTATATACGGTTCCTAGGATAAGATCAGTTTTGCAGAATGCAGGGCCAGAACTGCATCATGGGCCTTTGTATCATTATTGTGAATAGAAAGTGGAAGAGTCTTATTTTGAAATCAGATGTGCATGTCAGCCAATGCAGACTTTACACCCACATTACAGGTGTGGGAAAAGCAAACAGTTTTTTAGTGTCATAGTGAAAATGCCTTTATTTTGCAACGGAGCAAGGAAGCACCAGAAAAGCCACTTAACACTTTGTTCACATTGATTTCAAATGACCTTGTTCCAATATGTACATTTCAAAACTGTGTTCTTCTATCTGTTAAGGACACAAACTATTTATGGGGGGGGTTAGATATGGTGCCCTACATTCTGGGTTATATTGCTTTTTGTATCACAACCTGAATTTAGACATTGTATCTATTTTTACCCTTCCAAAATATAACAATATTTCCTGAAGAGTCATTGTCTGGTTATATTCTAGCCAGGAAGAATGCTGAAAACATCCTTCTTCTTAACTTTTATTATAACCAGGCTGTTCTTTCCAACATACTCCAAATTGGGGTTATATTGTAAAACTATTTTCAGGTGGTTTTTATTTAGCTGTAATATTTGTTCCAACTCTCATCTTAACAGGGGCAGTTTTGTCTTATCTTAAATATACTGCGGTTTTGTAGACTGAAAATCACCAACCGAGGAACAGGCATAGAAATGGTATGCATAAAACTAGTGTAGGGAACCTTAGGCCCTCCTGATGTTGCTGGACTACACAACTCCCATAATCTCTACCTAGCATGGCCAATAGCCAGGGATAATGGGAGTTGTACTTCAGCAACATCTGGAGGGCCAAAGGCTCTACACACCTGGTATTTTTAAAATGCCTTATTTCATGTTTACATATTGGTTTTACTGCAACGTGCTCACATCTTTCTTCCAACTAGTCCATATGTGTGCTTAGGAAAACAACTTGTGCTGAATTTAACTCCCACCTCCCCCTTAGCCAGGCATCTACGGACATCAAGTCTTCCTGGGACAGCTTTTGACAGAAGGAATCTAAATGAGAAGTGCTAGCAGAACTCCCTCTGCGCTTTGTCCTAATTGTTTTCATACTATCTTGCTCTGCTTTAAAGCAAAATCGTTCACAGAGTAACTTGTATAAACACACTCTGAATGTAAATATACACTTAAAAGACTTAATTCCCACTTACCGTCTGATGATATACTTTGGTTTTCTAGCCCCCCACTTTCTTTCAGTGTGTCTTGTGTCATTGACTCCTCTGTTCTCCACGACAACGTTCAGAGCTTATCTGCTATTTGTTCTTATTGTAGGAGACTTAATACAGTGGTGCCTCGCAAGACGAAAAGAATCCGTTCCGCGATTCTTTTCGTCTAGTGGTTTTTTCGTCTTGCGAAGCAACTCCATTAGCGGCTAAGTGGATTAGCGCTATTAGCGATTTAGCGCTATTAGCGGCTTAGTGGGCTTAGCGGCTAAGCTGTTAAAAGGCTATTAACGGCTTAGCGGCTTTGAAAAAGGGGGGGAAAGCGGGGGGGTGGCGAGACTCGCAAGACGTTTTCGTCTTGCGAAGCAAGCCCATAGGGAAATTCGTCTTGCGAAGCGCCTCCGCAACGAAAAACCCTTTCGTCTTGCGGGTTTTTCGTCTTGCGAGGCATTCGTCTTGCGGGGCACCACTGTACCAAGATGAAGCTCTTTTGAACTGTGTTAAAACCTTTCAAATACATGCAGTCGATCTGGATTATTGTTTTAATTTTTGTGGGGGAAAGCAGTCCAACACAGCTCATGCATGAGTGTAAAGGACTTCTGCAACTGGACTCTTATCTCCTACAGCACCATCTCCACAGATTCTCCAGAACAGATTTTTTGTAGGTGGATGGAGACTAAGATTATGCCATCTTGTGCAATGCTGAATTTCACCCAACATCTTTTGAAAACACCATTTCTCCCCCTAGAAAATTATAGTTCAGTAACTCACAACATTCTTGTTTGTATCAGTCTGAAGGTGAGGCAGGGGAGTTGTCATTGGTTAAGAAAACAAAAAACAAAAAACCAGCCGGTGAGGATGAGGTAGTAACATTTTAGGGCAAGGTAAAGTACTGGAAAAGGAAGTAGGAAGGTTCAGGACATATTTAGGTAGATGGTTTGAAAGCATTGGTATTTACGCAGTACCTGCAATTTACACTTATTTTCCTTACGCAATCACAGCTTTAGGCAGTTTATTATGCATATATGAATAGAAAGGGACTCTCACTTACTGGGATCTGGAAGCCCTTGTAAGGTTTTGCAGGGCCATCCAAAGGCTTTTCCTTTGCAGAAACAGCTTTTCAAGCTCTGCACCTTGCTTACAGGGTCCTGGGAATGTTGCACAAAGCCTCTGGTAGGCTGCAGAGAAATCTTGGATGGCAGAGGCTGCTCCTCGGATTGTTCTGATTTCATGCTATTTTTTGCATATGGACCCCTAGAACCTCAGTGTACATTATACAGCGGAACCGTACCCACCCATAACAGTGCACAGAAAAAGGTCTACTTGCCCTTTCAGACCAATTAGGTATCATAATCCCATGGCACTATTGATGTAAAACGTAACCTATGCCACCACGGGCTCTTGCTGGTCTTGTTGGCCAAGTGCATCAAATGTTATTTCCTTCTCAATGTAAATTCACAGTTCTTAAAAGCCACTGCAGAATGCAATTCTTCAGAGCAGGGTAGAGATCCTGTGCCCCCCCCCCACCTAGATGTTATCTGGCTACGACCCCATTACTGAAAATGCTGGCTGGGGCTGATGGAAGGGCCACAGGTTCCTTACCCCTGCTTCGAGGTACATAGATATGAAGGCTGAGCAGATACTGGTAGAGCAAATGTGCAAAAGAGGTGATTTGATGCTGGAGGATGGCAGGCGGCACAAGCTTCAGCTTACAAACTAACTACATCTGGTCACCAGGGTTTCTTTTAAGCATACTAGCCAGTCCCTGTGATGAAGCCCACAAAGGTTTGTGCCATACACTCTTGGGAAGAGAATACCACAAAGACCTGGTCTCTTACCAGCTGAAATTACCTTCCAGGCTGCTTAAAGGTAAAGTAGAGTAATTTCCTTTCCCGTTCCTCTTAACTCTCTGAACTGCAAACCGCCCTTTGCATCAAATGAGAACTTGACATTGAAGGGATGTCCTGAAACACTCTTTGATAGTACTGAACAATTATGTGGTTAATGTATTCACTAATATTCAAAGAAACAGAAGTGATTCCCTCCATTATTTCATAATACAGTTATGCCTATCCCCACTGCTGCACCCCTTCTGCAAAAGGCCTTTGAGTCACTTTTTGTAGCTTTGCACAAGCACGCTAGGTGACAGCACACCACTTTGCACTTGTGTCCGCGTCTCAGGCTTGTGCTTTAAAGCGAATACGAGGGCTCGCACAGTCCTGCGGTAGGGCGCGCTAATGAGACGGGATGAGAGATGAAAAGCTTCTCGCTCAATATTTTCCGCCAGCGGGTGACCAATCTGAAAACAGAAAGTAAGAAATGAGATCCTTACATTTAATAAGGAGACTAACTGTTTGAAATTGGAGGCTGGTTTCTTAATCAGCTCAAATTCAAGGAAATCCACTTCACATCACAAGTAAAACAGGAAGAGCAATTTAATTTCACTCCAGCAATTAAAGAACAAGGCAGTGTGGTCAGTCGCTTTCTTTGCCAGCCCAACAGGAAACTAATCTGCAGCCAACCTGGGGTATCAGGTTCAAGTGCAATTACTAACAGGGTAATACTGCCTCCGATAACATTCAGTGATACAAGACACTTTTGATAGCATTTCAAACTCAACTCCAAAACCAAAACCTGGATGTTCTAAATACTTGGCAGGGCCGACTGGCAGGGCTGTAAAGGGAAATGCAGACTCTGTGAGCAAGTGTAAGGAGGTGTAATTAAGAAAACAGAAAGGGATTTGCTAAATGTTAATTATGAAGTTATTGCTTCAACATGTGCCAAGCTATGTAATTTGGCACAGCTGAGACATCTAAATAAATTATATAGAAATAAATGAAAAGCAACTATTGCCTACCAAGAAAGGGTTTATTTCTCTTTTGGCCATTAGTGCCGAGGAATTCTGTATTTGGGGAGAATCCAGAATGTTCAATTGTTACTATCTTCAGGCTTATTTTCACCTCTGCTGTGGCATAACCACTCCCCACTCTTTGCTGAATCTTATATCTAAATTTTAGTACTCTGCTGAAATCACTGACCCTCCTCCTCATCCATAAGATTACTGATCTTTGCAGGGTTGTGGATCTAAAACACACTGTCCAAAGCTCACTGCTCCAATTATTTTGAATAGCTTCTAATTCTAACTCTTGCCTCTCATATTTTGCTCACAGCTCACCTCTGGTGGTTCATGAAAATGCATATGGCACTTCTTTGTGTTAGTAACAATGGCTCTTGTGGGGAAGATTCAAATAGTAGGACAGGGAGTTTTGATTATACTGGTGAATACACAGAACAGGACCTTCTCAGCGGTGGCTTCCCCGTTCTTGCAATTAGATTCCACGTGAGATAAGGCTAGCCCCATCGCTTGTTAACTTTAAATTGGCCTTAAAAACTTACTTTTAAAAACATGGCCTCTGTAGGCCATTTTTGTTTTACTGTATGTTGGCTAGTGTACATTGCATCGTACTGGATATTTAAGTGCTTAATGATTTTATTTTTGGATTTGCATTGCATACAGTTCTAAACTGCTTTGAGAAGCATTTTAGCCTGAAAAGCGGTCTAAAAGTCTAATAACTACATTTACTAGCCCTTGGGTTCCAATTAGAAAAGAATGGCATCGGCTGCCAATTAGCTTCCGGGCTAAGTGTGAGGTGCTGGTTCTAGTGTACAAAGTCCTATACAGCTTGGGATCAGGATACAATAGTCTCAACCCTTTATATATTCTACTGATCATTATGTCCTTCAGGAGAAGGCCTGTCCCCTTACTATATAGGAATCAGGCCTTTAATGTGGCAGCTCCTACTTACTGGAATCCTGCCCCGCTCCTACACCCCAGCAATTAAAGACTGGACAGGCTCCATTGTTTTATTATTTATTTATTTAATAAATTAAAAGAATGATCTTATGCTTTGCCAGGGATCATAATGATTTAATCCAACACTGATGGGGGATGGCCAGAAGGGGTTCAACAGAAGAAGATACTCTGTGTTTTAAACTATTACCACCCTGGCCTTTGAAGTTCTCAGCATGAGTAGGGATGTCACGTTCCCTTTGCCCAACAGCCAACTTGCTAGTAGGCAGAAGCAAGTTCAGCAAGTATATTATTCCCCAACACTGTGGTGTCAAAATTAGATGTTTATGGCATTAAAGACTGGAATTCACCCAATTTGTAACTGGAAAAGACTGCAAATAGTTTGCATTATATATGAATCTTATACAGTGGTACCTCGGGTTACATACGCTTCAGGTTACATAAGCTTCAGGTTACACACTCTGCTAACCCAGAAATAGTGCTTCAGGTTAAAAACTTAGCTTCAGGATAAGAACAGAAATCGGGCTCCGGCGGCAGCAGGAGGCCCCATTAGCTAAAGTGGTGCTTCAGGTTAAGAACAGCTTCAGGTTAAGAACGGACCTCCGGAATGAATTACGTACTTAACCCGAGGTACCACTGTATTAGATAAGCATTTCCCATGAAGAACAGTCAAGATGCTATCTTGCACACCTAGTTTTCCCATTTATACATTGCAGCAAAAGGCAATTTACCAGCCCTTCAGCAGCAAATGAATTTCAGAGTGACCCACACTCAATTAAAAATAAAAAAATATTATATAATAATGATTAAAACTGAAACAATTGGTTAGCAGATGGATGCTATAAAGACAATTTGTTTCACAATTAGGCAGATGTAGGCAGTCACTAAGAGTAGTAGGGAGATAGTAGAGGTCGTTATTATTTCAACTGTCTGCTTGCTATGGCACCGAGGGGTTGCTAGGTTGTTGTTTTTCCCCTCCTAATCTTGCTTTGCATTGGTTAAAAAGGATTCTCATTCAGCAGCTATCTTAACATCTGCACAAATACAAGGTGAAGGAGAGTGACAGCAGTGACCAGCCAGATGCAACAAGAGTAACGGATGGAAAAAGAAGGTAGAGGCAGCATATCAGTCAGGTGCGGGGAAGCTCTGGCTCTCCAGATGTTGATGAACTACAACTCCCATCATCCTTGGCCATGCTTGCTAGAGCTGGTGTGAAATTTAGTTCAGCAACATCTGGCAGGCAAAAGGCTCTTGGTACCCAATATATATGTTTGCACTAGGTGGAAATAAAAGAGCCCTGAACATACAGACCCAGCCTTTTGGCAAAAGCGGAGAAGCACATATATGAATAGTAATGAGCCAGGACACAATCCCAATTAAAACTGGCTTCTGGCTACTGACTGCTCCAGATCAGCAACATCAAGCATGTATCTGAAGAGTTACATACATGGCAGAGTTGAAGCTGAGCGCTCCAGCTTCAGGACCCAACATTAGCTCCTTAGCAGAAACGGTGCATGATTTTCTGACCAGAGTTGACAAGGACTGTAAACACTGCTTCTAAATTTTGCACGGCAATTCCTGAGGGCCTTGACGTGCCATTTAAAGGATAATTAATGAATACATTAAAAGGATAATTATTATGGAGTTTAATATAGCAGGCAAACTGATCATTAAGGCTTAGAGAGAATTCTTGTTGTGTTCATTACTTAAGAATACCACAGGGATCTGATATTTACCACCACTTTGTACACTATTGACCCTCTCTGTAGGTTCTCACAATAAACTTTGATTTACAAACACTTAATTACGGATATAAAGTTTGCCTGAAATACAGAGCATCCAAAGGGCTTTAGCACAGATTTAGTGCATTAAAATGTGTGATCTCCAGTGTTGCACAAGCAGGCTTTTGCTCACACTATGGGACTTCGCTTCCCCCCACCATGCAGCTCATTGAGGACCCCCAAAATTTGCTCCAGAGTGCCAATCCATGGGAACTGAAAGGGGGGGGGGAGGAGGAGGAGAAGGGAAAGCCAGTTCTGCTGCTGTGCTAATACCATGCGGTATCGTCCATTGAGATTAACAATCCATTGCCATGCTTTCCTTTCTTTGAATTATTAGGATGATATGTACATGCTGGCTATGCAAAAGCAAATGTTTTTTTCTACTCCTCCTACCCATCAGTTAGAGTCCAGGGTCATGTAGAGTCCATGGTCTTCTAACACATGACTCTGCTCAACTTTATAATCATAGTAAGATTATAGTAGTATATTATGTTTATATAATCATATTAAGATTTCCTAGTTCCACCCCATACCTTCTGCAGTTAGGCAGGTAACAACTAGGGAGAGACAGAAAGGTTTTCTCATTCTACAACACCAAAAGATGAATTTCCATGTAATTTCTCACAATGCTGCAAAAACCTTTTTTAAATTATTTATTTATTTATTTAACTATTGCTTTCTTCCTTCCCTGCTGATTGAAGAGGTGAAGACAGATGGAACATTTTTAGAGCACTGGGGATGGGTTGGAAACACACCCATTGCATTCAATATAAATCTACATTAGTTTTTAGTTCTAGGAAGAAAGATCCTGCTCTGTAAATTGAGGGTGTCTCAGTTTCGTTGAGAAAAAGCCAGCTATAGATAGTGCTCACTAGATATCGCCTATGATGCTAATCAGCACACACAATCTCTGGCGCAGCTTTGAAACTTAAAAAAATTCAGGGGGAAAACATATAAGTGAACACACTTACGTATAGGGCTTAAAACCTTTTTAAAAAATCAGATAGTCTTGCTGGAACATGACATTCTACATGATTCTATGCAGCAGATTTCCTGCATCTGCAAGGGGTTGGACTAGATGACCTTTGGAGTGCTTTCCATCACCAGGATTCTCTGAGAAGAGCAAGAAATCTGCTGCCTAGACTCATGGAGAGAATAATAACGTCTCCCCATATTTCAGCAGGCTGCCTGCCTTTAATACCCAGCCATTTGATGACTGAAGGACACTGTTCCTGACAACCCTGAAATCACTGGATGAGATTATGTTTTAACTGTTTCAGAACATTTTTTGTTTTGTTTTGTTTTGTTGTTGCAACTTGGGCTCCTTTGGGAGGAAGAGGCAAGGTGTAAATAAAATAACATAATGTTACATAAATAATAGTTAAATCACTATAGGCAAGGGGTAACTGTAGAATCATAGAATCATAGAATCATAGAATCATAGAATCATAGAATCATAGAATCATAGAATCATAGAGTTGGAAGAGACCACAAGGGCCATCGAGTCCAACCCCCTGCCAAGCAGGAAACACCATCAGAGCACTCCTGACATATGGTTGTCAAGCCTCTGCTTAAAGACCTCCAAAGAAGGAGACTCCACCACACTCCTTGGCAGCAAATTCCACTGTCGAACAGCTCTTACTGTCAGGAAGTTCTTCCTAATGTTTAGGTGGAATCTTCTTTCTTGTAGTTTGGATCCATTGCTCCGTGTCCGCTTCTCTGGAGCAGCAGAAAACAGCCTTTCTCCCTCCTCTATGTGACATCCTTTTATATATTTGAACATGGCTATCATATCACCCCTTAACCTCCTCTTCTCCAGGCTAAACATGCCCAGCTCCCTTAGCCGTTCCTCATAAGGCATCATTTCCAGGCCTTTGACCATTTTGGTTGCCCTCCTCTGGACACGTTCCAGTTTGTCAGTGTCCTTCTTAAACTGTGGTGCCCAGAACTGGACACAGTACTCCAGGTGAGGTCTGACCAGAGCAGAATACAGTGGCACTATTACTTCCCTTGATCTAGATGCTATACTCCTATTGATGAGGCCCAGAATTGCATTGGCTTTTTTAGCTGCCGCGTCACACTGTTGGCTCATGTCAAGTTTGTGGTCAACCAAGACTCCTAGATCCTTTTCACATGTACTGCTCTCAAGCCAGGTGTCACCCATCTTGTATTTGTGCCTCTCATTTTTTTTGCCCAAGTGCCCCTAAAGGACCAGGTGCGCAGCCTGGGAGTCATTTTGGACTCACAGCTGTCCATGGAGGCGCAGGTTAACTCTGTGTCCAGGGCAGCTGTCTACCAGCTCCACCTGGTACGCAGGCTAAGACCCTACCTGCCCGCGAACTGTCTCGCCAGAGTGGTGCATGCTCTAGTTATCTCACGCTTGGACTACTGCAACGCGCTCTACGTGGGGCTACCTTTGAAGGTGACCCGGAAACTGCAATTAATCCAGAATGCGGCAGCTAGACTGGTGACTGGGAGTGGCCGCCGGGACCATATAACACCGGTTCTGAGAGACCTGCATTGGCTCCCAGTACGTTTCCGAGCACGATTCAAAGTGTTGGTGCTGACCTTTAAAGCCCTAAACGGCCTCGGTCCTGTATACCTGAAGGAGCGTCTCCACCCCCATCATTCAGCCCGGACACTGAGATCCAGCACCGAGGGCCTTCTGGCGGTTCCCTCATTGCGAGAAGTGAGGCTACAGGGAACCAGACAGAGGGCCTTCTCAGTAGTGGCGCCCGCCCTGTGGAACGCCCTCCCATCAGATGTCAAAGAGATAAATAATTACCTGATATTCAGAAGACATCTTAAGGCAGCCCTGTACCGGGAAGTTTTTAATATGTAACGCTGTACTGTTTTTAACACTGATTGGGAGCCGCCCAGAGTGGCTGGGGAAACTCAGCCAGATGGGCGGGGTATAAATAAAAAATTATTATTATTATTATTATTATTATTATTATTATTATTATTATTATTCCCCTTATTTTTTAAAAAGTTGCAAATCATTGTTTGTTGTTATGTGTACAACATGCAAATTATAAATACAGACTCATATCCACTATAAAGTTCAACTAGAATTTAAACCTTATGCCTCTCGTCACTAAGATCAGCACTTTTCCATTTTGAATTCCTGGCATCTGTCCTAAATCCGTAACAGAACCACCCCAACTTTGTAAATAAAAATGCTTCTCATTCAAAGCCATTTTCAGAAAATAAGTAATAAAAGACACAGTACCTCCAGCTCTAGAGCTTCAGCCAGTAGCTTCCGTGCATTCTGCCTAAGCTTCTCTGTCCTGGGATTACTCCTCACTTCTATTGAGGGTCTATTTGAATGGTCTTTGATGAATGTTCGCCACTCAGTATACACTTCTTTGGCAAGAGCGGCCACATCCTGATCTGAATGCTTGCGCATCTTGTTCACTGTATGACCTTGCAGAAGATGAAAGCAACACAAAGTCTTAGCACACATTAATACATACTAGTATGAATGAAGCTTCTATAAACTGAGGGCAAGCTTGGAAGGACCTGGAATCAGTAACATGGGTGAAAAAGACTTGCCATGAGATGGAATGACATTTGGCTGCTTTGCCAGCAGTTTCCAGGCCAGTGTTATTTCCACCAAAGCCTGCTATAAGCCCAGAGATTTAGCACAGCAGTTATGACAGCTGGAACATCTGTATACATCTTCACTTCTCTATAAGAGTTCTTGACTAATTCATTGTATTTAAATATATTTAAAGCTGCCTTGGTAACTTTGGTTATTGCTAGAGGTATAATGACCAACTAAGACAGCTAACATAAGATCAGTGAGGGCAAAGAGTGGGGAAAGGTCTTTAACATGGACATTTAAAATGCCAGTCAGGTTTAAGCTCACATTATTTATATATATATATATTCAACATGCCAAGCATTTTTAAAATGAGCACAACTGATAGGTCTCAGTTTATTCAAATGAACCACATACATATTTCCAATGGAAACTTAAAAAAAGAATGTTACCTATTTTTGTTGAAAGTAAAACTTCTTTGGAGGGTATTTTCTTCTTTAATTCCATTAAGGCTTCAATTAGATTCTCCTTAGACTGAACTGAAAGCTCTAGCATAGATTTCCATCTTTTTATATCTTCTATAACCACAACTCTCTGCAAAGAACAATCATCATTAGGAGACAGAAAGAGGCACACATAACTTATTTCAGATAAATGTACTGTATTCTGTGTCAGCTAATATGATTGCTATTGACTTATGAATTATTAAATATGACAGGTAGACTAAGTGCAGGAAACCTAGGTAATCCAAACAGACGAATACTTGTTTCACAGTAAGTCCCTGATGTGAAGCAAATGAGAGAAATCTAGAAAGCAAAATAAACTCATTAGACTGCCATCTTCAATCCACTTACTATTCTGAAGTGAGTGTTTTAAGCAGGGTTTTTTAAAACAAAACCAAACATGAAAACACCTCATTGTATTGTCAACTACCAGCTCTTATTTTTCATCTCATCCCAATGTAAGGTCATCCCTGCACTTACCAAATATTTTTTTCAAGCCACAGCCCATCATACAAATTCTTCATTCCAAATCTCAGTAGGCCAAACCCCTCAAGCAAATATAACGCCCCCCTCCTGACTTGGTCCACTGTAAGCGAACTTTTTAATTCACTGATGCAGCGCTTTTTATTGTCAGTCTTTACATGGACTTCTTGCAGTTTCTTCACCACTTTGGACCCACTCCTTCTACCAGGAGAGGGGAACCTGTGGCCCTCTAGCACCTGCTGGACCCTTAACTCCCATCAGCCCCAGACAGCATGGCCAATAATCAAAAGATAATAATAATAATAATAATAATAATAATAATAATAATAATAAAATTTTATTTATATCCCGCTCTCCCCAGCCGAAGCTGGGCTCAGGGCGGCTAACAACAATCAAATAACCAAATAGTTGAATAATCACACATTCTAAAATATTTCATTATAAAAATTAATTAAAATCAAATTGATGGCAACCAAAATACTGTGCAGGTTGCCAGAGGAGGGAGTCAGGCTGCGCCCTGACCAAAGGCCTGGTGGAACAACTCTGTCTTGCAGGCCCTGCGGAAAGATGTCAGGTCCCGCAGGGCCCTAGTCTCTTGTGACAGAGCATTCCACCAGATTGGAGCCGCAGCCGAGAAGGCCCTGGCTCTAGTTGAGGCCAGCCTAACCTCTCTGAGGCCTGGGACCTTAAGGATGTTTTTATTTACAGATCGTAGGTTTCTCTGTGGGGCATACCAGGAGAGACGGTCCCGTAGGTACGAGGGTCCTAGGCCGTATAGGGCTTTAAAGGCTTTAAAGATGATAGATGCTGTAGTCCAGCTCATCAAAGTAAAGTGCATCATCAAAGCAGTTTCACTGAAGCTTTTGACTACCGCATTAGGACCTCTCTAGCAGGAACGGTTTGTAAACTGCATGCACAGTGTCAGATCCATCCCCACAGCACCCTCAAGCCTCTCCTGAAGGTGGTGGTGGTGGTGGACCCTGCTGCATGTGGTTAAGGCGTATAAGGCTAAAGGGAAAGGGGGAAGAAAGGGCAGGGAAGTCATCTTGCACCCAACCACTTCTGCCCACATTTCTCTGGATCCAACCCATACTATAAAAAAATGTGTTTCTGACTACTAGGGAACCTTAATAGTTCACTGTGCAACATGTTAATTAATGATTTTGTTCCAACGACTGTGAAGGGACTAACCACACCCACCCAGACCCAAGTACATATTGCCCTATAGGATTTTGTCCCTACCTATCTCTCAAAATAACTTCTGCTTTGCTAGTACTTTTTTATTTCATATACTGCCCTTCATCTGAAGATCACAAGGTGGTTCACAACATCAAGAAATGAAAGGAGAACACAAAATACAAAATAAAACAAAAAGAAACCAATAACCCTCCTCCTCTGCTTGACTAAGTTTCGCCTTCCCTATTTGTACGCTCAGAAACACTGTCAATCTATCTGAAACAAAAGGACAGCCATAACATATTACAGTAGACATTTAATGAAATTAGAATAATTTGGGCATATCCAATATCTTACCTTCAGAGATTCTATAGTAGCTTGCTTGTAAATCTTTTCTCCGGGATCTTTCTCCTTAGGGTGTCCTTCAGTTCTGGGTTTTCGTATAACAAACTTATCCATAACACAGTCCTTTAAAGAGACAGAAGTCACTGAATGGAGCAAAAAGACAATTCTGTTTCAAAGGCTGGGTGTGTGCATGTGTGCACACGCACTGTACAATTATCTTCTTCAGTAGAACATCTGGGGTTGATACAGAACTTGCAGCTATAACGAACACATCACAGTGCCCATTAATATGAAGAAAATGGTGATAGCAGGAAAGGAGTGGGGGAGGAAAGAGACTTTCATACTCTAACTGGCAGCTTGGAATAAAACCACAGAATCTGAGTTAATAATGTGTAACAACAGAAGACAGAGAAGAAAATTGGGTATCAGACCACAAGTACTCAAACCTCTCAGAAGCAGCAATGGTTTGATGGAGACCAGGGGTTAATATCCTTCAAAGATGGGACTGTTTGGAGTCATGCCCTCTGTTTTGGACGTTGTTCCTCAACTATAGATTTGAGAGGGCCTCCTATTAGCACCCAGGGTAAGAGGGCGATCGGTTAGCTACTATTCCTTCCTATATTGCAAGCCGACCAGACAATAGAGAAAGGACGAAGAACATTCACAATGCAGGCTTGATGATCAAAGCGAGTTAAAAGGCAGGCAATGCTGTGAAACCCTGAGAAACATTATGTCCGAGAAGGATGGGGGGAGAGACCACGGTCTGAAGCGCCTGAGCTCAGGGCAAGCCTCTTACGTCGAAGGAATGGTGGTGAACTTGCGGTGGACTCACCTGGGAAGGAGCAGCACTCGCCCAAAATGCTTCCCGGCTGCCTATTAGCTTCCGGTATTGCAGCTCCCATCCCGCCTCCAGCCTCCCCGAACTACATTTCCCGGCAGGTCTTGCGCCGCGCTCTGTCTTAGCTCTCACGATGTCTCCTCTTCCAATCACGCGCCACTAAGTCATTCATGGAGGCAGCCTATTGTTTTTTAAGGGTGATGGCTACTCAGAAGTACGTCCTGTTGAATTTAGTGGGGCTTACTCCCATGTAAGTAGAGCTGGGATTGCAGTTTAAGTAGCACAACACCCATCACGGAGATGGAAGCTGCATGGTTCCTTAGAACTCCCCCCCCCCAAGGGAGAGAGAAAGAGAGAGCGCCCTTCACAGGAAACTGGGGGAATCTAGGATTTTTAGCGTAGTTGTGGTTGGACAGCGATCATGTTCATACTGTTTCTAACGTTAAGCTTCTGTCGCGTGGAAAGTGTCCTAAAATTGCTCTAAAATCATCAATTCCAAGACACCAATTCCAATCATCAATTCCAATTTGATTTTATTACCTCCAAACCAGAGGCAGGAAGGACCAAGACGGGTGTGGATTTGTGTTTAACGCCCCACCACCACCATCAATCAAGCCCTCATATTGCAGGAAGCAATGTCGGCCTCAGTTCAGTTGCCTCCTCAGAGCCGATCTCCGAGCCAAAATCCAGCGCGCTCAGCTGCATTGAGAAGCCTCGCTCCCTTGAACGTTCACGCAGAAACCTTATGCTTTCCAAGTTTTAAAATCTTTTTATCATTATTTTTAACACCCCAAATTATCGAATTCTTCATATGAAACTAAGTTGCAAATAGTACGGCATCCTCTCTTGGTTGCTTTCTCCAGTGAATACACCGCGGAACAAATAATGTAGTACTAAAAACCGAGTGTATCCCCGCAACCCGCTTCTTTTATACGGGCAGCTCTCCCTTCTGCCCAGGAAGGGGGTGTGAACCGCACAAAGAAACCCGGAAGTCCGCTTCCTCCGTCCAGTCTAACCCATTTAAGTCCGCAGAGCTGTTGGGCGGGTGCCGGAAACCGGAAGCGCGAAAGGGGCGGTTAACAAAAATAAACAACCGTCTGGCTGGGGGTTGGCGATTCAAGATGGCGGCGCTGCGGCCGAGCCGTTTGGGGCTGGGGTCTCTTCTTCTCCTGCTGCTGCTCGCCGTGGGCGACGAGGCGGCCCGGCCCGAATTAGAGCCCGTTCCGGAGTCCCTCTCCGAGTCTTTCGAGCCGGCGCTGGGGAACACCGCCCCTTGCCAGCGGACGTGCCAGAGCACCTACCCGCTCCATACTTACCCCAAGGTAACAAGCGGCGGGCGGGCGGGTGGGGTGGGGGGCGCCCCACCTTCCCTACTGAAAGATTCCGCCACCCCCAAGAACCACGTCACGATAGCAGCCAGTTAGTGGGACCTTCTCTACATTTCCCCTTTTTCATCCTGCCACCTGCATTTAAGCCCCGGGAGCTCCTGGTTTCTTAAATAAAAAAATTAGAATCTGACCCCAGAAGGGGCAGCCCCTGTGGCATCGCTGCTTATATTTAAGATCTCCCCACCACCACCCTCAGTGTAGGGATGTGACCGTGGCTTGTTCTCCTTTCGCTGTGCAGCCCTCGGGGCAACTGGCAGCCGGGGCTGCATATTCTTCCTGGCAAGGAGAGGGAATGGGAAGGAAGCCACACTCCCTGCGGCTGCGGCTGCTCCTCCTTTGGCCGGTGGATGGGGCCTGACTGGTTTTGCCAGTGCTGCGATGCCCTTCCTGGGGTTGCAACCGCCAAGTGGCTATGAGAGCACGGACCCGTGGATGGATTTCTCACCTGGTAGTCTTTGACTGCCTGAGGTGGGGCCTCGCAGCTTGGCTGGGTGCAAGTGGGAGTCTCTCTACAGTTGCTGTCCGCCAAGTTCTGTGCGATCAGCTCTCCTCCACTTTCCTCTCCTCAGCTTGTTGGGCTGGCTAGTACACAAAGGAAGTGTGCAAAAATAAATCCTTCACGTGTACCAAAATGCAAAGTGGCATGATTTATTGTTGTTACCTGTTAGCTGCATTCCTCATAGAAGTGGCCCGAAGAGACTCACAAAATGCTAGCATAGGTCTCAGCTGTCACCTGCACAGCTACAGCATATCTGCAAAAGGCTGTCAACTTTAAGGAAAAGGAAAACTGCTAAAAAAAGGTATCTGGAACTGCCTTCAGATTCTGGTTTCTATGCAAGCACTTTTGTCAGCTGGTCTGAAGGCCAAATAATGGTTGGGCTAATGATTTTCAGATTGATTGACATATGGAAACGGAAACTTTTCTATGTTTCCCCATGAAATACTAAGGCTGCAATTTTAGGTGCATTACCTGAGATTAAACTCCAGCTAATTCAATGGAATCTGCTTTTCAATAGGCATGCATGGGATTGCACTCTTATTTTTTAGCAAACTGCAAAGTAAAATGTATTGTGTCTATATCATCTACATCTCTACATTTTTATTACAAAAATATAGTTGTCATTATAGCCCACTTTCCAGCCTATATAACTCCCCCAGTTCCACATCTAGAACCAAAATAGTGACACTTTGCTGACTTTTATACTACTGTAAATTCACTAAGAGTGTTTGTTCAGTATCTGTCCTGATATCTTTCCTAACTCTCTTCTTCCCAGTGCACACATGGAGCTGAGAAAATTATTATTTAATTTCACCCACCCAGCCCAGTATTTGTGTAGCTTCTTGTAGCTACCTGCTTCTTACCGTACAAGATAATAGGTTTCTCCTCAATGTTAGGTCTTTACCTGTCATGATGATTATGTCAAGCTGTTAACATAATGACACATCAGACTAGGGCTTCTCGGCAAACATGCTCCTTCATATCTCTGCCAAAATTCCTCCTTTCACATCCATATTATTGTTAGCTACTCTATGTCTTCCATGCCATTGTTTGTTCACCATTGCACCCATCAGTGTAATCAATACTGCTTTAAGACATTGACACTGTTACTTTCCTTGATAGATACCTATGGCACTGTTACTACACAGGAAATACATAGTTACACAATACATTGTCATTTGATTGTTGAACCGCATAAGAATTACCATTTTGTAGCATGTGTGTTACACCTGCTTTCAGGATCCTGATTAAGCCTGAAATATTCATAATAGATAAATATCTAGCTTATAGGAGAAGGGGTCCATATGTTGACTGGGGAGAAAGGTAAAGGAACCCCTGACCGTTAGGTCCAGTTACGCGCTTATCTCACTCTATAGGCCGAGGGAGCCGGCATTTGTCTGCAAACAGCTTCCGGGTCATGTGGCCAGCATGACTAAACCACTTCTGGCGAACCAGAGCAGCGCACGGAAACACCGTTTACCTTCCCGCCAGAGCGGTACCTATTTATCTACTTGCACTTGATGTGCTTTTGAACTGCTAGGTGGGCAGGAGCTGGGACCGAACAATGGGAGCTCACCCCATCGTGGGGATTCGAACTGCCAACCTTCTGATCGGCAAACCCTAGGCTCTGTGGTTTAGACCACAGCACCACCCGCGTCCCTAGACTGCGGAGAAAGGATACATCAAATACAGTTTGGTCAAAAGCAGTGCCACCCATCCCTAACTCGGGACAGCCACTCCAGAAGGATATCATGGTCAGTGGTATCAAAAACTGCTGAGAGGTTGAGGAGAATTAACCAGGACCTATTTCCTCTGTCTCTCTCCCAACAGAGGTCCTCATACAGGGCAATCAAAGCAGTTTCTGTGCCAAAACAGAGCCTAAACCCTGATTGAAATGGATCTAGAAAATAAATTTCCATCAAGGGCACCTGGATCTGGTCCACCCACTCAAGATAGTTTATATTTGTGCAGCTTGTTCCAAAGTAAACTAAATAATAATATTATATTCAACATCTTGGTTTCATATTTGTATAAGGTGTTTCAAGGCTCAGATACAAGACTTTTATTAAAGCCTACTTTTACTAACCTCTGTAATCTGCTGAAGTCTCAGTGAAAAATCTTGGCTCACTCTTGTAGCTCTGTGAAATAATAAAAGCAAAAGATTTTTGAAGTTAAATTGTGCAGCACATTGTGTATGTCTTTGTGGTATGAGTAGGGTTAGAGTAGGACGATTATAAAAGAGTGATACTGACCTCTTAGGTTTTCATTACCAGGAAGAAGAGCTCTATGCATGTCAAAGGGGCTGCAGACTCTTCTCCATTTGTCAGTTTGTGGATGATGGGATTGATTTGAATCGGACCAAGTTGGAATGTGACTCTGGTAAGATAAGCTAGCCACTTTTTCAGCTTGTAATATATGGGTGGTCACCACTTTTCTTCCCACTCAGAGTAGGCTTATTGAACTATATTGACCAGTAACTTTATTTCAGTCAGTCTACCCGAAGTGTGACTTAGTTGGATATCTCCCTAGGAGAAGAATTAACACCTTGATGTTAATTGATTAACATCAAGAGAGTTCAGCAAGGAGGAAGCTTCCAAAATCATGCCACAAAATAAGTGTCCACATAAGGGCATGAAATCTGATTTATTACAAAGTCAAAAAAGAAAATTTGGCTTAACGTCAACATGTGTCAGCCACAGATACCCTGTCATCAGGGAAATCTATAACAAAATATTAAGCCTTAAAGCATGCACCTTGTCACATTTTGTTATCATAAAATATGTCATTGCAAGCTTAAAAATAACATGAGAAACTAAAATAAACAAAAGTTTGCAACGTAAGAGAATGTTGTGATATAAAATATAATAATAGTGTTGATGCCTTAAGATTTTTGTAATTGTAGCTTCTCCTTTGAAAGAGAATTTTTCTGAAACAAAGGGGCGTTTCTGAGATGAAATAAAGTGTAATTAAGAAGTTTTCAGTCGCAAAGTTGCTTACAGCTGGGATGGGAATCTCTCAGTCACAAAGCTATTTGGGTCTTGCTTCTACCGTATGAGATAGATTGAGCCTGTCATGGAAGAGAAAGTTATGTTTCCGTGCTGAATTGGACTTTAAATGTAAACATGCATGAATAATAATCTTGTAAGCTTTGATTGGAAGTAGATCCATTGACTTGAGTAGTGCTCACTTCAAGTAAGCGCACATAGCATTGCAGCCCTAATTGGCTTGCTGAGTATACAGTTCTGGGAAGAGTTTGTTTTCCCTCTGCAGTTTCTCTGTATACAATTGTTATTTTCACTTTGCGATGCTATTATTTTGCCTGTCTCCTATCTAAAATGTTGGAACTGGAGCCTTTTAGAAGTTGCATCCTGACAGAGTTGGCAAAACTGAAAGCTAAGCATATAGCTCAGGGGGCATACTGAAAGTGAGTGGGTATTCTGGTTTTACCCTGCCCCTCTTTGGTATTTCTGTCACTTGGGGAGGGTGTGTGGGTGTTTTTACAGATCCTGAATGCTGAAGTGTAGTTCAGTTTTGCCTCTCTCTTATCTCACCACTGACATAATTTGATTGGAAAGATGAGCGTCAGGAAGGGAAGTCCAACATTAGTAGCAATATGTGTGGTGTTGCACCCTAATATTCAAGTGTGCTTTAGCTGCTTATGTGGAAGGTGTGACCATTTAAACTGAAAGAATGTGTCTTTTACAGCATGTTCTGAGGCATATACCTCTCAGTCTGACGAACAATATGCCTGCCGTCTTGGATGCCAGAATCAATTACCATATGCTGAACTGAGACGAGACCATGTAAGTATTTATATTAAAGTGAGTGAATACATTTTCACTGCTTGTATTCCCATTCTTCAACTATTTTAAAAGTAAATTGTGGAGAGAGGCTCTGTGACATGTTTGAAATTGTTGCTTTTATATTAATATGTGAATCACCATTTATTTGCAGCTCATGTCCTTAATGCCAAGAATGCATCTTCTATTCCCCCTTACACTTGTGAGATCATTCTGGAGTGATATGATGGAAACAGCCCATAGCTTCATCACCTCCTCATGGACTTTCTACCTTCAAGCTGATGATGGCAAAATAGTAATATTCCAGGTACTTGCTAACCTGTTCTTACCTGTTCTGACATAAGAGTTCAAGGGAACTAAGGGAGGGTGTTTTTTGTTATTCTGTTTTAAATCAAATAACTCCATGTTGAATGTCTGGGAGTGTTTTGTTTTATTGAGTTTGCTCTGCTTAAAAATGGTAAAAATATAATGTGTCTATTTAAATTACAGTTTGTGTCATTATGTAGGTAAATATGTTAGGTTTGTTTCACTAATTTGAAGGTTTTGTTATTATTTCAGTCAAAGCCAGAAGTTCAGTTCATTGAAAGTCCTGGTCAGGAAACACAGGATTTAAAAGAACCATCATTTCGCAAAGCATCTTGTAAGTTGTTCTAGGGAACTTCAAGGAATATAATATGGTTTGCCAAACAGTAAGGATGTACTGTCAGTGTCTAACCAGTAATTTGTATCCATGATTAGATAACTGTGGAAACCAGTAGCTTATTTTTTAAGATGCTTACTGTTTGGAATTTGCTTGATGACACAATCTTTGTCTGATGTTTAAACATGGCAACTGAAACAGTTGCTTCATTGGCTCTGGTTCAGCAAGACGCTGCGTATTGCAAATGTAAGAAACAAACCCACAAGATATTTTTTAGCTTTTCGCTTTTTCCTAGGACTTCCTTCCAGTTAAAAAAAAGGGCACTGCTCAGTCTTAACATTTATTTAAAGAGCTTGCTGTGTCTAGCAGGAGGATTTACTGGAAGGAAAAAAGGTTGGGTAGACATTCATAGCGTACAGAGAGATTGGACACTTGAGCATATGTGTCTTGGATTCTGTGATAAAATTAAACAAAAATGTACTATGATTTTCAGTAGATCTGCAGCCAGGAGGTCCACAGACACACAAGGGATTCTTCGACGAAGATGAAAGTGATAACTTCTTCAAATGTGTTTCAATGTATGTACATTTTAGCATATGAAGTAATTGCTTAAGGGAGAGACATGTTTCATTCCCTAATGCTGTATATCACACGTAGTTCAACTACCAAAACAATCACGTGAAATATTTTCACAAAACATTTTCTTAAAATTAACATTCTGACCATTTATGCTGTATCTAATTGAATGCTCTCTAAAAACAGGAAATGCCCATAGTGGCACAACTTTTACTACAAACATTGCTGTCATGCTGCTTGCATTGAACATTGTTTCCAAACTCAGACCATTCTTTAATATTACTATGTTAGGTCTATTTATAAGTAAAACAAAGTTCTGAGCAAAGCTGTTGGCTCACATAATATTGAGGGTCAGTTTGAGTATGAAAGGTGCTAAAGTAGTTGTGCTTTTAGGCTTGTGGCAGTGATTGTTAACAGCTTTGGATTTTAAACCAACTTTGAAAGGTCTTAAGTTCTTCTGAACCTAGTAACCGTAGTTCCTGGTTCAGATGAAATTGAAAACTGGTTAATTGAAAAAGATTTCTGTATTTCATTCAGGCACACCATGAAAGGAAATCACTGTATTTCACAGGCATACTGTCTGTACATATCTCGGCTTATTAAGCTGAGACATGATCATGTGATCATTTTCACTGAAGGTAAATGGTAATGGAGAACAATAACCTCATATTAGATCCTGAAAGCTCAAAGACAGTAGCTTTTGCTTATTTTCTGGGACCAGATTAAGGTACAGTAGTTGACTGTGATGGCATCTAAGTCTGCCTATTTTGGATTGTGTGTGTGTAGAAACAATATTTAGGGGGGATACAATTTTCAATATACCTCAAGCTTGTCTTTATGGCTGATCTGTTTTCTTATATTCCAGAAATTCTGGCTGGATACTGACAACCACACTTGTCCTTTCTGTACTGGTGTTGCTCTGGATATGTTGTGCAACTGTTACTACTGCTGTGGAGCAATATGTTCCATCTGAGGTAACTTAAGTCCTAATCTTTCCAGCATCCTACCACATTATATTCTGTGATATCAGAATGCTTTGGGTTTGATTAGAGCCCTTTTGTGCAGAAGAGAATATCTAATGATTCTCTTGTTAATGAAACAGGATTGTGAACATATATATTGATTATATATTGTAAGAGGTCTCACCTGCTAGTAGCTAACCTCCAATGAAATTGCCAACTTAATCAGCTGATGCGATCACTGGGGCAAATACAGTATGGAATATTTAAACTGGTAGTGACAGTTCATGCTAGCTTTTTCAGGGAAACAAAAGATAACAAGGGTGGTTTCATGGGATGAGTTTTGACATCTCCCAGCAGAAGCAAAGCATGCACGTGATTTTTGCTTAGCAAGATGACATTCTCTAGATTTGGTGGGCATTTCTGTGAGGTTGCAGTACTGAAGCCATTTCAGTTCATAAAAGTTATAGTACAGTTAGGCCAGAATGCAAAAAAAGGGGGAGGCATTTCTGGTAGCAAATACGCCTGAAAATGTTAATCTAAATAAAATACCATTGTAGAAGTCATATTGATAGCCATTCATATATTATGTAACATACAAAATGCTATGCAGGATTAGATCAAGATCTATCATCGAGTAGTTTTGTGGAGCCATATGCAGCCATTTTAAAAAGTGGTGCTCAGCTAAAGGGCTAATTATGTTTCAGATGTAATGTCCAAAATCTTTATAAAAATTTGAAGTCTTCCATTGCTACTTCCTACTGATGCACAATTTAATTGTGCCTTTTCTGTGCCAGTGTCTCAAAGCCTTGATAATTTCACTCATAAAGACTTGTTTAATATCTTCTACTCCTCACCCTTACCCCCCACCCAACCCTGTGTTTCTAGAGAGTGAACTAAACGTGCATGGTCCTGTTTAACAGTATAATCCTAAGCATCTTTACTTGAATGTAAGTCCCACTGACTTCAGTAGGAGTTATTCTCCAGTAAGTGTGCATAAGATTTTAGTCATGATATCTATGCACCAAGATGTACTGGAATAAAACTTAGTGTGAAATGATTTCCATCTAATATCATTTTGTTGTTGTTGTTGTTGTTATTTTAGAAGCTGAGTATCTATGGGGATTTGGAATACATGAATGAACAAAAACTGAATCGATACCCAACTTCTGCTCTCATTGTGGTTAAATGCAAGGCTGATGAAGAAGAAGCTGGACCTCTACCTACGAAAGTTAACTTGACTCAGTCAGCAATATAGATTTAAAAAATGAATTCATTATCTTATTCTAAGACTTCTGTTAACTTTGGTGACTTTTTCCAATGAAGAGGCTTTTGCAGGGGTAGTCAAAATTCAGATTCAAATAAAGTTACATAATTGATTACTGTTCTATTGTCATGGAATTCAATCTCATTTTCCAACAGTAAAGGAAATTGTGTTGAGCAAATGGGGTTTGTAGAGAATTTACATTTATTTGCATCTTTTTTTTTTTTTTCCTTACCAAAAATCATAAGTATTGTCTATACATTAAGGTTGTGGTATTTTCAAATTATGAACATCTGTTGGTATCAGAGTGCATATTTGGAATCTTGTTTCTAATAGTGTAAGGAATTTTTTGTGGTCAAAGATGCCTTTTAAGTTGTCTTCTCAGCTGTGGATAAATGAAACTAACATGTAGAATTGCTTAGAAATCATTATTGCTTCAAATGGCTCATTTTCCACAATAAGAGTACATTTTTGTTGACCTTTGTGCCAGTTTCTGGCACTGAAGTACTGTGGGTCAGAAATAAAACTTTAATGTATAGAGGAATCTATTATGGTGTCACTTCTGTATCCTAAAACAAATAAGCTTCCCTGGCTTTCATTTGCTACACTTGTCGGCTCAGAGAAATGGCTAATTTAAACAACAACAACCTTTCCCTAAAAAACAGGCAACATTGGTGGCAGACAAAAATTTCTATGTATATTGGACATTGGTATATTTGACATTGACTTGTTCACAAGAAGTCTCTTGACTCTCACACTCCTTCACACACCAGTTGAAATTGATGAATGCTACTTTCAATTTTAAACTAGCCACACTTCCCTCTTATGCAGTTGCCAGCAAAGATCTGAAACCATGGTTTGATCCTGGCTTGTGTTCGCTATACAGAGCTGTTGTTAGGATCTGTTAGTTCAAAATTGAAATAAAAAGTTTTCAATTTCTTCCTCTGGGGCACAAAGCAGGGAAGATACTCACAAGCCCAAGGATGTTGGAACTCATTCTTGGAATAGATAATCATGGTTTCCCACTATGCATAAACCCAGACACAGTTTACACTTAACCCTATCTGGGACATGGCCAGCTTTAAAAAATCTACTTAATGAATAAGAATAAATCGTTACGTTGAGGCTTGTGACCAAACAAATGTCTAATACAGTTTTATAAATCAGTACTTTCCAGGGGAGTTTGCAAGTTCTAATTTATTCTTAATATAATTCAAAATGTGTTGAATTGGGAATTTTATTTCAGTATTTTTTTTTCCAAGTGCTCTAAAAATCTTTAATGTTTTAAATTTTATTTAACCCTTGCTAATTGGTAAAAATGTTCTGAAAAATAATAAGCATCTTTATTCGGTTTACTGAAGCGTCCATGCTTCAAATGACGAACAACAGAAGAGGCAACTATTGTAAACTCTACAGTAAAATTGGTATGCGATTCTCTATAAATATCACTATTGACAGCATCTCTGCATAATTATAAAGGTGATGATTCTCTAATACAGTGGTGGTAGAAAATGAGGTTTTCTGTCTAAAAGTTGATCAATGGGAGCCTAATAGAATAACTTGCAAGGCAATCATTAAGCAAGTTATATCACTGTGGTTTCATCTAGTCAATACAAATTCTGAAGTTTAAAACTTGCCCTATTTCTTAAAGCGAGAAATCATGGACACTCCTTTATCAATCTGTGAAATAGTTACTTTCAAGCAACTTTTGCAGCTTAGTTGCTGTTTGTGTTGTACGATAACTTCTGCAATGTCAGTTGTCTTGATTTTTCACTTGCTGGGCTAAAATACTGTTGTATTATGCACCAATTCTTTCAACTACATTTGCTTTAACTTATACATTTGTTTTTCATTTGGATTCTTGTTTTAGGAGATGCCTTTGCAAAATAATCCAGACTATATACAGTAAAGGTTAAATGGACTGAAATGTAGTACCCTTACTTTGAAGGTTCAGTATTGTTGAACTAAGGATTCCATATTGCTATGATGTTACTGGATTCTTCTCTCACTGTGACAACTTGAGCTGAAATCTGTTTAAAGGTCTACAATAAATCAATGGCTAAAAGAACTAGTGCTACTTAATTTACTACTATTTTTAGGAGGAGAAGTTAGTGGTCCCCTGTTAGCAACCGTGTCAGTCTACCAAACTTCAGTTGTGGTTGGTCTGAAAAGCAACACTGAAAGCTCTCTTCCAGTGATTCAGATCAGCCAGTTGAAAAATACTTGTCCATTAAATATAAAACATTGATCTTGTTTCATACTTCATTTCACAGAACTGAACTGTTCTGCTCTAGCTTTGGAGATCAGTAAAATCCATTGTGTTCAGTAACAAAGATAATTGATGTCTTAATAGTGCTTAAACATTGTTGTGCCTAATAAGTCTACAAAAGCCTATATTATGAACACGCCTCAAAATTAATGGTGGCTGAACTGAATATTGGGCTACCCGATCAGTTTTGCCTTGCTAATTTTTTCCGAAAATATCCATTTATTTTCTAGACCATTTTCAAGCTTGGCTCCTAGCTCCTTATCTTAGGTAGACTTGATGGTGAAACTTAAGGAGCTTTGTGTATTTACTGAAAGAGGGGAGTTGGCCAAGGCAAGTTTCCTTGGCAGAATTGATTGACATGCCTTACATTAGAGATGGAAATATGTGGCATTTCAGGATTTTTTGGGGCTGCATCTTCCCATCAGCTTTGACCACTGGTCATGGTGGCTGGGACTAATGGAGGCTGATCTCTAGCAACAGCCCCAGCCCCTTCCACCCTTGACTTAGGTCAGTTCTAAACTCTGCATTTTTCTGGAACCCCAAATGTTGTAATGAGACTTAATTCTAGCTCCAGAATGAGCTCTACAGCAGGGGAGGACAATATTTTTGGCTTGTGGGCCACATTCCCCTCTGGGCAAAAGTCAGAGGGCTGCCTGCCAGAGGTGGGTGGTACCAGAAGCAAAAGTGGCTGGAGCAACAAATGTACAGTACAGATATTCAGTTTCTATACACATTTACACCCTTTTCCATGCAAGCAAGAGGCATCGGAGTCTACAGGCACATTCCAACTGGGCAAAAATACCGTATTTATGGTATGAAGCAGGGCTAATGGGGGGTGTTGCCTGAGGAGAGGGGCTGTAGCCTGGGCAAAGTTCTGAGGGCCAGACATAAGCTGGAAGGGGGTTGCATTTGGCCCCACCTCTGCTCTACAGGTTCCTGCAAGGGCCTTATTGAACCCCAGTGGTTTGTTTCCTTCGAATAGCTGAGCTTAAACGTATTGGAAGGTTCTTCCTCAAAATCTGCAGTCCACTGCATCAAAAGATCAGTGCTTTATAAGCTGTGATCATAAAACAAAGTTCAGTCATTAGTACAGACATATTTTTGTTCGTTCAGTAGGGTTTGATCCTTTCCGCACTTCCATCTAAACATCGTAACTTGTCAATTGAAAGAAAAGAAAGAAAAGTTGCTTTATAAATTAAAAACCCCCACATTTAATTATTGTGAGAGTGTATTTAAAGAAGGAAATAAGCTACAACCATGAAACAACTTGTGTAAACAGAAGATGTACAGTTATAATCTACTTTGCGATATCAGCTAAAATGGAACACTTCCTAAACCAGGTTAGTAGAGAAGAAACCAAAGGGTTGGCACCTGTATCAAAATACTTTAAAATTAAGAACATGAAACTAGCAATTTATTCCCTAAAGCTTTGCAAGGGCATCATTCTTGCCTGTAGTGTATTTCCAGTGTTACTCAGTGCTACCTGTGTGTGACATTTAGTAATATGCCCAGTAGGGGCTGAGACGTTTTTTATTATTTGTGGCACTAGCCAGAGGAAAAGCTAATGGGGATTCTTGAGTTTATGCTTACTCTGTTTCATAGGTATGAATGGGATTAGAATGACTTTCTTCTTCCTACCTCTGTTTCTCTTAGTAGCCAGGTAACGTTACCCCAGGAATGTATTTAGTGGCTTGGTGAGCTAATAAAGCAAGGCAGCTTGAAAGAGGCTAGTTCCTCCTTTCATACCTAAGCAACACAGTTTGAAGTGAACATTGATGGAAACATTGCCAGAACAACTCTGCCTATTAATTAGCACAATCCTGCAGCAGTCAGGGGGGAAATGAACAGAATTCATCCTCAGGTAATAGCATCCATTCTATGGCGGGGGGGGGGGTGTAATTATTACTTTTAATACAATTGATCAGCTAGCTCTTATTGCTATTAGAAAGTAGACACACTGGAAACCTCTGTGTCTCTATTTTACCAATAGGAAACTGGAATCAAAATTATAGTTTTAATTAAATCTCTGTATGTTAGTTACATGTTTTTGAATGTATGCAGATAGGGATTCTATCTGAATACTGAATGTACCGTAATTACAGACAATGTAATGCCTTGTGTTTCCTTAAAAACAATCTTCTCCCTAACAATGAAGGCAATATAATTTTATTTTATTTCTGTTAATTACAGAATATTGAAGGAGCTTCATTTGGTTCAACAAAATCTCTCTTTACTGCTAACAGAGGTAATTGGTACTCTTACTAACAAAAAGACAGTTCGAAAATGCTGGGAACTGATTAGTTTATGAACTAAAGTTGTCCTTTCAAAAAGAGGAAATCTCTGCTTATATACTTCTTGGCTCATATACTTCTTGACAATTGATGTTTCTGTAGCTTACAGTATTTGAAATTTGTTTCATTTTCAGTAGTATATAATTTGGCTACAAAATGAAAAATGCATTTAGTTCATTCAAATGCAGTATCTATAGGTAGTGTTGTTAGAAAACATACAAGTATAACTCATCAGGTATGTCTTCATAACAATAAGAAGAGTCTTCTTAATTGTTGGTATAGTTTTATTACATTTTATTGGCATTATACCCCAGTTTGGAACAGTGGGTAACAAATTGCATTTTAAAAAATACATTAAAATATTTTAGTTGCAGCATTTCCTGCATTCTTTTCTTCTTACTAGAGTGATGGATTAAGCAAAAAAATAAAAATAAAAACAAATATGCAGTGGGGGACAGGAAGAGGGAGATCATCCCCCACACACTCCGTTTCAACTTTTCTAGCTTTTCTGCCTATTCAACTTCTGTCTTGTACCCTAGGTGGATTCTAGGACAAAAGCTTTGAGGGAAGACATTGCAATGATTCAAGGCAGTTGCAGCTAATTCTTAAGTACCTTGTAAAAGGAAGGCAGTTAATCACCTAAAGGCAGGTTATGAGCACTGGGAGTGAGATTACACAATACATTAGTCAGCTAATTTTTACTATTTATACCCTGCACATCTTGCTGGATTGCCCCAATCACTCTGGGCAACTTCCAACATATATAAAAACATAACGTCCCTGGAAAATAGGGACACTTGGAGGGTCTGGTAGAGCACATGCTTTGTCCCAGATTCAATCTTTTTGACATCTCAAATTAAGAAGACACTTTGGTGAGCCATTGCCAGTCAGAGTAGAGAACACTGGACCAAATAAATAAATGGTCTGACAGCAGCTTCGTATGTTCATAAAGTGCTACCACGTAATTTAGCTTTGAACAGGGATAGGAAACCTTAGGCCCAGATACCAAATGTGACCATCCAGTACTCTGTCTGGCCCATAGCTGTCAACTTTTCCCTTTACTTGCAAGGAATCCTTTTCGGAATAAGGGAATTTCCCTTTAAAAAAGGGAAATGTTGACAGCTATGGTCTGGCCCTCAAGACTCTCCTTAGGCTACACTGTCCCTCCTCTGCACTCTCCTCTGGTGTCTTTGCTTTATTTCTTTCCTTCCTTCCTTCCTTCCTTCCTTCCTTCCTTCCTTCCTTCCTTTCCTGGAGGATGGGCAGGTGTGGGTGTGTGAAGCCTCTGACTTTGCTTACCTTGAAAGTAACTACCTATACAAAGGTAAGCATTGTATCTGTTGCTCCACCTGCCTTTTCCTCTGGCCCTGCCCACCAGTGGCATGCGACCCCCACCCCCAGAAGGCAACGCAACCCTCAGACCAGAAAAAAGTACTAGAACCAGAGGTGGAGCTAGCTGCTCCAGCTCCCAGAGCGGCGTGCACACAGGGGCAGGGCTAGCTGCCCACAGAGGCGGGGCGAGCATCCCAGGGGTGTGGGGTGTGTGCACCGGCCACCACAAGCCTCCTGGAGGGTGTACCAGTCGGCATGAGTCTCCTGGGGGGCGTCACAAGCCTCCTGGGGGGGGTGCAGCCTGCGGCAAGCATTGGTGGTGGGGCAGCGATGTCAACCCCCCTCAGGGATGGCACCCACCTTTCTTCGTCTCTGCCTAGAACATACATTGGCTCTTGACGAGCAACAAGATGAGCTTTGCAGAAGGTCAGCTGCTAGCACTTAAGGCAACAGGAAGCCTCTTGATTATTGTGCAGAAACATATTTTTAGATATGTGAAGAAATGCAAATATTAGGACATGACCTACGTGTTACCAACATTTTTTAGCATAAATGGGACAGGTGTGTGCTTTAAGTGTGGTACGAGTTGAAACCTTTGTGTATAAAGTCTTGTACAGTTATGTTCTATATAACATTACGGTAGAATTAAAAACCCATGGGATAATTTCAATATGGGTTAATTAGTAGGGAGTAGAGGAAGCCCATGTCCTCAGTGTGGATTTTCGTACAAATTCAGTGTGAGGTAATACTTGGAATTGGTCTTTAAGTCTTCTCTCTGTGACAGGTACTATACAGGGCCTGCAAGGTTGCTGCAAGGATTGCTGTGCATGCATCCCTTGCACCCAACAATGTATCTGTGTGTCTGCCATTGGTCTTGGTATACTTGGTGTCATCGTTACTGTCATTGCATTGGTGGTCACAATTGGCATCCCTCCACATGCACCAGGTCAGTCATTTCTAGCTTTCGTTATTATGATGGTGACCAAACTACTGCCAACTGGAGTAATACTTTCAATGGGGCTGTGTCCAGTGTTTCTTCTACTCAGAGTAGACCCATTGGAAATAATGGGCAAGACTAAGGCAACACGTGCACAATACCACCTTAAACAGTCATGGCTTTGTTGGGAATCTGTGGTGAGGCAGAAGACACAACCCATTCAGAAATTCTCACATGCAAACTCTATTGCAATCAACATGAACAATGCAAAAGCTTCCATGTATTTGCAAACTCATTCATGGCCATTACCGTATTTTTCGCTCTATAACACGCACCAGACCATAACACGCACGTAGTTTTTAGAGGAGGAAAACAAGAAAAAAATATTCTAAACAAAACAGTGGATGTATGATTTTTGTGGTTCATGCTGTGGCCACAGACATGTGATCTGACGGTGAGTTTGGGGTAGCCCAATGCAAAAATCCTGAGGATCCATGTGGATCCATGCTAAAGTCGCCCTAAAGTCGCAGGGGCGCTGGGGGAGTGAACAGGAAGCAGGAGGAGGAGAACAATCCCTCTCACACACAGACACACACACACACAGAGTATCAATCCTAAAGTCGCAGGAGAGCGCAGGGGCGCTGGGAGTGGGAAGCAAGAGAAGGAGAACGATCCCCCCCCCCTCTCTCACACACACACAGTATCAATCCTAAAGTCGCAGGAGAGCGCAGGGGCGCTGGGAGAGTGAAGGGGAAGCAAGAGGAGAACGATGCCACACACACACACACACACACACACACACACACACACAGAGTATCAATCCTAAAGTCGCAGGAGAGCGCAGGGGCGCTGGGAGTGGGAAGCAAGAGAAGGAGAACGATCCCCCCCCCCTCACACACAGAGTATCAATCCTAAAGTCGCAGGAGAGGCAGGGGCGCTGGGAGTGGGAAGCAAGAGAAGGAGAACGATCCCCCCCCTCTCTCTCTCTCACACACACAGTATCAATCCTAAAGTCG
Source organism: Podarcis muralis (assembly GCF_964188315.1). Classification (NCBI taxonomy): domain Eukaryota; kingdom Metazoa; phylum Chordata; class Lepidosauria; order Squamata; family Lacertidae; genus Podarcis; species Podarcis muralis. The sequence continues at coordinate 45,161,293 of NC_135659.1, forward strand.
CAGGAGAGCGCAGGGGCGCTGGGAGAGTGAAGGGGAAGCAAGAGGAGAACGATGCCTCACACACACACAGACACACACACACACACACACACACACACACAGAGTATCAATCCTAAAGTCGCAGGGGCGCTGGAAGTAGCAGGGGCGCTGGGAGAGTGAAGGGGAAGCAAGAGAAGGAGAACGATGCCTCACACACAGAGAGACACACAGAGTATCACTCCTAAAGTCGCAGGAGAGCGCTGGGGCGCTGTGAGAGTGAACAGGAAGGAGGAGGAGGAGAACGATAGCTCAAGCACTCACACACACACACACACACACACACACACACAGCCCCTACAGTGGCTGATCCAAAATCGGACAGCAAAAAACTGCAGGCAGGGACACGGGGTTGTTTTAAAGCAACCAGCCCCGATCTGCTTCTCTCCCTCCTCCCGGCTAGGCTGGCTGAAAAGCTTTGCTGCTACTTAGCAGCTCAGTGGAGAAGAGAGAGGGACATAGAGCACGGGGTTGTTTTAAAGCAACCAACCCCGCTCTGCTTCTCTCCCTCCTGCCTGGCTCGGCTCGCTGACAGGAGCCGCTTACACCCGCTTTGCAGTTTCAAAGAGAGCCACGGACTGCTCACAACTGCAGCGGATTCCCCTGCCATCTGTAGGCATTCGCTCCATAACACGCACAGACATTTCCCCTTACTTTCCAGGAGGAAAAAACTGCGTGTTATAGAGCGAAAAATACGGTATTTATGTGTGGTGCATCCCAACATGGCTATAGGTCAAAACTGAATTATTTGAATGTGTATTGGGGGTTGGGGTCTGATTAGGTCTGATCATTTCTTTGTCAGTATCCTCCATTTTTGTCCATCCTCCATTGTTTCATCTCAATTTTATTTTTCAGTAAATCGTTTATGTGTGACCTCCGGTAATCAGACAGGCTTTTTATGTGACAACAGAGCTAGCTGCATTCCACCCAGCCAGGTCTGTGATGCAAGACAAAATTGTGCAAATGGGGAGGATGAGCAAGGATCACTATGCGGTAAGAATATTTGCTTAAATCTCCCCCTTACCATGCCCAGTTAATGCCACATGCTTTTTCCCACCATACCTCAGCCATTTTATAAAGCTTCAAGCTATAGCAAGTTAGGTGGTGAGGAAAACAGAAGCAGACTGAGGATGAGATCACACATACATGTTCTGCAATCAGTCAATACAGCATCTAGTGATTATTTCCATGTGTGAATAGGTAAGAGAACAGAACAGCAGCATCAGGATTCAGGACCGACTCCTCTTCAAGTGGACTGATGCAGCCTGAATTGAAGTTGTAGGTTGAAGACAAGTCGTGAACTCTACCAAGAGTTCTCACATATCAATAAAAATATACCTGCAGCCCAGTCATCACTTGGAAGAAGACTATTTCAGTTTCTACTTTAATAAATCCTCAAAATGTGATTTGATTTTGATTATTTAATTTCTATGTTGTTGTTGCTGGCATCCGTCTGTCTTGAGAGACACTGGAGTGCGCCTCTGGGGGTTAAGTCAAACCACTGTGTTAGCAGCACTGAAGTGGCATCAAAATATCTCTCAGCAGTGTAAAAAATACCTGAAGCAACAATGGATAACTTAAACAAGTTACATATAAAAAGTTACATTAACACAAAATTGTGTATATATATATATATATATCAATTCATTTTCCTTCTGACACACTCTTCCTCTCAGCCTCTGAATTCTCACCCAGGGTCCAAACAAACTTTCAGCTCAAGCCGAAAAGTCTCAAAACAATAAGAGTTCTAGAAACACCAGACATCACCTAGTCTCTTACTCTAGACTTGTTTTTGTTTTGGAGGAGCAGGCCCAAAGTTGCCCACAGCTGTGTCCTATTCAACTGCACTCTCCATACTCAGTTGCAGGTACAGCAGGTTTGTTGAGTTTCCCAGAGGGTCCAGTGGATGTGAAAAGGGCCCCCCTGCACACACTGCTCCTTCATCCTCTGTCCTCTCCTCCTCCTCCTCCAGCTGCTATTTGGTAGTCTGTATATTTAAGCAAAGCCTTTAACAACATCCTTTATTATTGTTTTTTAAAGTCCTTTTAAAGAAAGAGATGGTAACTAAATAAATGTAGTTGCTTCAACAGAAATAGTGTGAATATTGCCTTAGTAACTGAACTTCTGAATGACTTTCATTTTCTACCTGCAAAGTAAGGAGAGGGATGTTCTCTTCACATACCATGTTTCTGGAATGTACTTAAACCCCACCCCCACCCCCCAAATATGCTGTTTTACTTTGAGGATCTATGCAGTTTACGATGCAAACTTGTACTTGTCTGTTCAGAAGTAAGCCCCATTGAGTTCAGTGAGAGTATTAAGATTGCCTTAGTTGTATTGTTATTTATTACTAATTACCACATTTTAAGCCACTGCTGTTTTTACCCAGTATATATTTTGCACAGTACAGCATTTTCTCCCCTCACCGCTTCTGCGTCTTTCTTTATTTTTTTTGTAGATGATTTGCCCAACAACCTTCCAGGATACTTGATATTTTATTGCAGCAACCGCAAGGTTTGGGTCTATGCAGACAAAAGATGTAATGGAATCAATGACTGTGGTGACTGTTCTGATGAAGTAGGAGCTTGTAAGTCTTTTCTTACAAAGTTCTGCTTGTAGTTAATGGATAAATGGGAGCAGTGCCCAGGCAAGGCAAGGATTGCACCCCATAACCTCCTTGTGGGTGTTGCACATGAGGCAGCACAGCAGGCACACTTCACTGAGCCTCTGCTGCAACGGGTCCTCATGGAGGTTACCTGCGGGTTGCCGCATTTGCCCTCTCAGCTTGTCAAACTCCCTGCGTGAGTGGTGGCTTGTGCTCCTTGGTGGGCTTGGTGGCGTCCCTGCAGCGCCAGAGCCAAGTTGGCTGCACTTCTCTCCGTGCCCCTCACCCAAGGACACATGGGAGGAAGGCCTGAGGGAAGGACCGGTGCTGGCCGGGAAAAGTCCAGGCTCCGGCTGGTGGGATTTCCGCCCTGAGGCAGATGTCTCTTCACTGGCCATTTTTTGTGTGTTTTTAATACCCTGTTGGAAGCCGCCCAGAGTGGCTGGAGAAGCCCAGCCAGATGGGAGGTGTATAAGTAATAAATTAGGAGGAGGAGGAGGTGGTGCCACAGCCCTGAAGGCCTGGCCTGGGCACAACTCACTTCCCCACAACTCCGTAAGGCAGTAGCCATGAGGCCTTGGCAAGGGAGCCTGTCATGGGCGTGCTAGGTTGTACCCCCTCAGAATTCTGTGCCCAAGGCCATGACCCTCCTCAGCTCCCCAACGCTGTACCACTTTGTGTGAAATATGCTGGATTGTAAGTCTACCAGGATATCCTCTTTTGCATAGTGTCATTCTCAAGTTTAGGGACATGGGATTTTGCACTAGTTCCCAACATCCCCTGACCACTGTGGCCATGCTGGCTGGGGCTGATGGGAGCTGGAGCCCAGCATCTGGACCCCATCTCTGCTGAGTACATCTGTTATGCTTCTTTTTTATTCCAGGGGCCAGCTGCCCTCCTTGTGGGCCTCAATGGTGGGGATGCACCATGGCTGTCTTCCATATGTACTGTAGCTGCATTCCCAGACGTCTTTGCCGAGATGGAATACAGCACTGCAGTGACTGGTCTGATGAATACGTCTGCACAAGATGAGCACTCCAGGGCTGTAACCTTCAGAAAATAATGGGAGCTATCCATCAAATACCGCTGTTGGGGAATTGCCATACGTATTTCTCAGAGGGGCTTGCGACGGATACATTGTGTAGTGTTAGATGTGCTGCTCCTAGACCAGGGATCTTTCACCTTTTGAGCTCAGTAAAGTGTGTCTGCGTGTGTGTATAACACCCTTGGCTTCCTCAAAACCCACTGCTACAAAAAGCGAAAGGAGGAAAAGAACGCCTGCTACCAAAAAATCTGGCTCAGACTTCCACACGTACTGGAAGCTGCGAAATCTTGCTTTGTAACAGGGTAAAGGACCAGGGACTCAGCTATACAGCTGCAAATAAAATGTTTTAAGTGTGTTTTAAGTGCAATATACACTAGATGGCAATGGTGAGCCTTATGGAAAATTCAATGTAAAATGCTTAAAAAAAAAAAAAAGGGTTTCCAGAACGATTTTTATATGTGTGTAGAACTCAGTTCAGGCAGAATCCTTCTCACAATTGCGGACTGATCAATGCCAGCTATTGCACAAGCACTTATAGTGATGGAAACTAATTGGTATCTTATTCCTAGATGACATTTAAGAAGTCAGTGATTACCTGCCATGTGAACTCTCTATTTCCCCCCTCTCCTTTTCTCTGTTATTTTCCCTTAGCTATGGGCATTTGGGTGTTGGATGAGTAAAAGATCATTGATTTCAAACCACGCTGCTGTATTTGATACATTGCACTTCAGTCTACAATATTATTGTATCTCAAAGCCCTCACCCTTTTATACCTCTAACATGCCAGGTGTGACCTGCAGCTATTAGAGTGGAATGAACCCTTAAAAGTGAGAGCATTAGCTGTCAGTCATAACTAGGATAAAGTGGCCTCAGAATAGTCTTCTGAGGAAGAGGTTTGTGTGACTTTCATACTCTTATGTAGAAGTAGACATCATCTTATATAATGAAACAGGTACTACAAACAGACCTTTAAGTCAATATTCGTATCTGATAATTCGATTTCTACCAACATATACCATCAGACTAAAACGAATGACTCTTATTTCCTATTGTGACAAGTCATGCAATATAGATGGTGCAATAAACAAACATTTACAAGTTGTTAGTTGCCCAACTAAATCTTATTCGCTTCACAGCACATCATTAAATGGTAAGTGTTTAAACACTAATGGCAGATGAATGGGGTTAGGAGTCATGCTTATCTGTTTTTTGTTTGACAGTCACTTTAATTTACATATTGTATTAAATATGTTACTGCTTGAGTAAATAAAACTTGATTTTAGTATGTTTTATTACACTGTGCTAGCATGTGTTCCTTGGCAAAATTTGAAAACTCAGTCTCAGCTTGAAAGGAAACACACACAAAAATCCACAGCAATTAAGTGGAACAGTACCATGTAACAAAACAGTAGGATACAAAAGTACCACGTGTTTGCTCTCATTTAATTCATCTAGGGATCTATATAGTATAGTAAAGGTGAAGGGACCCCTGACCATTAGGTCCAATCGTGACCGACTCTGGGGTTGCGGCGCTCATCTCACTTTATTGGCTGAGGGAGCCGGTGTACAGCTTCCGGGTCATGTGGCCAGCATGACTAAGTCACTTCTGGCGAACCAGAGCAGCTCACGGAAACGCCGTTTACCTTCCCGCCAGAGCGGTACCTATTTATCTACTTGCACTTTGAAGTGCTTTCGAACTGTTAGGTTGGCAGGAGCTGGGACCGAGCAACGGGAGCTCACCCCGTCACGGGGATTCGAACCGCCAACCTTCTGATCAGCAAGTCCTAGGCTCTGTGGTTTAACCCACAGCGCCACCCGTGTCCCTATATAGTATAGTACAGTATTCCAAATTTACTTCCTTCAGATCTACAAGCCAACTGAAACAAGTCAGGCTCAAATCCCCACCGTGGCTGATCTTGAGCTAACTACTTACAGATTAACCTACTTCACAGGCTTGATAAAATATCAGCCTGGGATTGCAGGGGGAAAGTCTGGATATAACTGTGATAATTTCTTTAACATGATTAGGTCCCCAAGTCAGGGCTTCTCAAACTTCCTCTTTAGCAGGGCCCACCTAAGGGCCGAAAATTGCTGAGGCCCACTACTCACGATATAGGGGCAGAGCCAACCACAAAATGATGGCAGATTGATGCAGAGTTTCGCAGAATCAGTTGGCAAGCAGGGCTATCTGACCCTTCATTGGAAATTGCTTCTCTTGTTCAGTCCCTTTTGCCTTGTTTCTGTATTTTCTCAACTTTCCCTCACACACTGCTGACTACTCTGTTCATTTCTTCCCTTTAATCCACTCCAAATTAGCATGCAGTAAGCTCATTGTCTGACTCCTATACCTATGTGTGCCTATGAAATGGACATTCAGAGATCCTGCTGGTCCAACCAAAAGGCTACAGCACACCTAGATGAACATAGGCTATGGCAACTGAGGTCTACAGCTTGGAGAGAGAAAAAAGCACCCACTTTGTAAATCAGACGTAACCTATGATTAGTCAAGCCGCATGGTATTACCGTATTTTGAAATTCTTTATGCCGGAAAATGTGTAGCGTTTTGTGTACCTTTGGTGTTCACTAGTTGAAACCACTGAAACATGTTTAAGCATGACAACTAATACCCAGTTTGTTTATAATGTACAAGAGTCAACAGTGGTTTGGGTGCGCTCTGAACAATCAAAATCAGTTCAAACAGATATTCCACTTCAAAAAGGATAAAATATTTAAAACATATTGTGGATGTATTTATACTACCGGCTTTTATTGTTTAATTCCTCGACTCCTATGTTTATTTTGTTAAATCCTATTATCTGTGGTTAAGTCTCACACTGTTCCTTTGACTACGGCACACAAAATACAAGCACAAACACATAGCGATGACTTGCTTGTAAAAGAGAAAAAGTCATTCAAGATCAGTCACCACTAAGAGGCTCATATCTAACACCACCTCAAGCAGTTTCTCAAACCTTAGGGTTTATAGCTAAACATGTGTTGTCCTTTTGTAAATGAGCCCTTTGAAAATGAAACAGTGGAGGGTGCTCACCAAAATTTAATCTATCCCACATTAGGCATTAGTTGAAAGGTCATCACTTGTTTTCTCTGATTAATTCAGAACCGGAACAAGTCATTGCTTTTTTTGAGGCCACTGTGTTTTGATGGAAAGCAGAAAATTCAGCTGTGCCATTTTTTTTCTTTTAAAAGTGTTTATTTGCTCATACTCAGTAAGAATTTAGTAAGTCCCAGTCTGCCACTGAAAAGCTCAGCTGCTTTGATTTAAAACGCTGTTCTTTGTGCTCAGCTGAAGCTCTCTTTTTCTTCTTCTGTAATTCTTCACTCTTCCCTATTAGTACAGGCAAATTTAACATTTCTGCTCTTGGCCTGTAGAATTGCAGGTTCTCAGAAGTCTCTATTTCAAGAGGTTCTTCTGTCCTGGCTCTTTTTCCATCTGCAAGACAAATTTTATGAAGTAACTTCACATAATTTTGAATATAGCTTAATTTTGCACTGTTCAGTTTGGGTCAGTTGCACTAACAGAAGAGTTAACCTAGAGGCAGTTTCCAAATACAGTCGTATCTTGGAAGTCGAACGGAATCCGTTCTGGAAGTCCATTCGACTTCCAAAACATTCAGAAACCAAAGCGCTGCTTCCAAAAATAGTTTGTAAACTGGAACAGTCACTTCTGGGTTTGCGGCATTCAGGAGCCAAAATGTTTGAGAACTAAGCTTTTTGAAAACCAAGGTATGACTGTAGTCAAAATATTTTAAGGGTTCAAAGTTTCTCAAGAATTGCTATTGTGACCTCTCTTATCATTTTAAAATAGAACATAAATGTGGCGATGGCGGAGGTTACCTGCAGCTTCTATGCAAAGGAACACATTTGCAGGAGGAACGTTACACAGAATTCTGAATGTAGCTGCATGTTACTTGCATCTCAAAATCTAGACCTTTATACTTAAATGATCTAGTATTACATGTTACAAATTGAATGATATTTTCAGCTGTCTTTTTAATTCTCTCCTAACCTATTTCTAATTAATTGCTAAGGTCTAAGTGCTTTGCTCTGACCACAGAGAAGCATGGCGATAATGCTACTTTCTTTGTCTGCAGCTCTAAGCTCCTACGGTCAAAGACACAAGCCACTGCTCACGTTTCAAAACCAGCTTGCCTCTCCAGTTCTTGGAGCTACTATGAGGGCTCAGGGGTGACTCTGTGGAAAGCTCCACTCGCATTTGCTGTTTTCCAGCGGTGCTTAAATCATCTTTACCTCAGTTTACAAAAATGCACTCTAGCTCTAATCCAAGTTTAGAAATTTGTATCTTCATGCAAGTTGCTTACAGAAAAGCTGAGCTGCCGTTCGAGATTTCAGGCTTTCTTGTGGTTTAATTGCTTCTTGCACTGCATGCTCCCACTGCAAGATGGTCTGAGAAAAGTAGAATTGCAAAAAAGTTTCAGTAGGCAGCACACTTATTCAAGCTAATAGGTCACCACTATAACCTGACATTCAGTGTGAATATGAGTTTACAGTTTTTCAAGTGTTGTTTGTTAATGTATGGCAGTTCCCCTGTGATTCAACAGTATTCATCCCAGTGCTGAGTGATATACAGTTGACTGAGCCATATGGAGTTTGCATAACAACTCACACAGTCTTAAAAGGAAAACTAGACTTCTGTTAAAAAGCATATACAAGCCTTAATCTACTAATGGAGTATTAATGAGAGGAAGGCAGATAGGGAGATAGAGAGGTAATTCTCTAGGTTCTGAGTCATTTAGGCAATCCTCCCTTTTAACCACACAGGAAAATCACTTTTTACCACATAGGAAGATGCTTGCTATATGAAGTCTAGAAATAGTTCAAGAAGGTACATTAAGACATACCTGCTCTGCCCATCCCTCTGTTTTGCAGCTATTATGATCAAATTCTTTCAAGGGCACCTCTGAATGAACGAGACCTATTTGTGTCTGGATCCAACAAACAACAGCATTTGTGTCCTAGGTAAAAAGAAAAACCAAAACAAATCCCCTTAAAGAAATAATTGTCAACCAAGGTCTGACTTTATAGAAAGACAAATTTTTGACTTTTCTGTGAAACTGAAGTAAATATAACATGAGTTGCATTTCATTTCTGTGCTAAAAATGCTCCAGATATTCAGCAGAGCAGAAAAATATGTTCACCTTGAGGCAAGTTCCAGAAAGATCCAAGCAGTTCAGCTTTTTGAAAGGAAGCAGATACCTGAGTCCCAAACAGGTGATTCCTGGATTACCTATATAAAATCAAGAATATTGTATTAAATCTAAAATTAAGCTAAATTGCAAAATTGTTTCAAGTTGCACGTAAATGATAAAGTAGATTAAGCAAAAGGACTGTCTGTAGTATAGATACGGCCCAGTAATTCAGAATAAATCTGCATATACTTTACATGAGTAGGGATGGTAAAAAGTTAATTGGTTTTTTCTGGTAAACACGGCTCTACCTTAATATCTAGATATGGTTTGTTAGTTCTCAGGGACTGGAAGAAAATTAAAAAATACATAAATGCCTACAATATAAAATAGGTACTAATGGTTAAGTCAATATGGAAAGTCAATGTTAATGATATCCAATACCTTAGTTTGTAATACAGGCAGCAATCATTTCACATTGGGGTTCCTTTCCGGGTCCCCATGTGCATTGGCGGAGCACATATAAACTTGCCCCTTTCCACCCCGCCCCCATTCTGCCTTCTTTCAGGTCCATAAGGACCCGCGCATCGGTGGTCGCATGTCAATTGGATGTGCCTAAAATGGTCACTACCTGTAATAGGGTTATGCACACTTAGATGAAAACCAAGTTCTAATAGTACATAGTAAACTTGCACCTGAAACTCTCCCAAACCACAGACTCATTGTGTTTAAAGTCTTGGCAGAAAAAAGTCATCTTTCTGGTGTCAAGTGAAAATGGTTTTATGCCCCCAAGCCTTTGGTGGCAATTGGTGGTGATCCTGTATGAAGGGAGTGGTTATTTTGTGTTGTTTTAATTACATTTTCTTTGAATGAACACTCAATGTTTTATGTTTTGTATTGTTTTGTTGAATTTATGCATTTTGCCCTCTGTTATTCTAAATTACTTTGGGCCTCCCTTTGATGTGCAAAGCAATCTATACAAACTAACCCTTCCACAACCATATACAGCTCAGCCTTTCTAAGCTCTACATGACAGAGCCTCGCATGCAATCACTACCTTTGTTTCAATTGGTTTATCAAAGTAGCTCAAAGCTATATCCAGTCCAGGGCTGGGTTCTGGTAGCATGACATGACATATATCAGATATTTGCTATGATGTAAAATCTAGGATTACAGCCTCAGGGTCAGCGCGTACAACAGCTACTAAAATGTATGGTTTCCATATTAAAATGTGCCATAGAAAATTGGCTATTTCTGTTGCAGAATACACAACACATTTTGACCATCCCTTGTGTTAACTAGACAGCAGCTGGTTTTAATCAACAACATTGAACAGCAGCTATTCCGGTTTCTATCTCTCTCTTGTAATGGGTACTCAATAGTGATTAATTTTTATTTATTAAATTCTTCTAATATTGGCAAGGATGAATGCTGGATTACAATGCATATATCCTGTTTCCAACCTGAAGCTATACTTACAAGACAAATCCAATACTGAGAGATTTTCAAGGCCCCTTTTCATCACTCGGACAGGCGCTGTCATTCTGCGAAGACCAGCATCTGACAAGCAGTTATCTTTCAGGAGAAGCCGAGTTAAACTAAGGTAAAAGTAAAAGCTACAATTATACATTTATTTATTTATTTATTTAATAAAATTTACATATTGTTTGATTATTATTTTTCTTTTAAAAAAACAAAAAAAACCCAGAAGCTCTTGGCAAGTAGATGGGAGTTTTGCAAAGCCAAAAGGAAAGTTCTAAAACTAAGCCAGCTGTGAGATATCCAATAAATAAAATTTGCTGAGTTTCAGACCTTCTGCATTTAAGACTGATTTATATTGCCACAATTCTTTGAACAACAAACCAAATGTTCACTTCCTCTGCAGCAAACCGGTACCTAGATAGTGTCCTGTTGGTGATATGGTCTAGCAGCTCATGCTCATCTCCAAGTTTACAGAAGGACAAATCCAAGCATGTCAGATCCCGGAAAGATTTAATTTCTTCAAGTTTTTCAGAAATAACTAGGTAACTGTAAAAGAGCAAACACAACTGTAAGATTCTGCACCCTTGTCCAGTTTCTTTCATTCCCATAGATTTAGCACCACCAACCAACTCTGTCAATGGGGGAAATACCTATGAGATTAGTTTAGTCCAGTTGATATATATATGTATTTTACAAAGCAACCAAGCATCTCCTCAATGCCCTGATCCAATATTCTGTTTCTGATTATGCTCTATTCTACAGTAAACCTGGAGTGAGGAACCTTTATCAGCACTAACAGACACAATTCCTCATGGGCAGCCTCCTAAGAATGGGTGGGCCAGAGGGAAAACTGGGCAGAGCCCCCAGTATGGATTTTGCCTTTGTACCAGTAGGCTAGAAGGCTGATCGCCGAAGAATTGATGCTTTTGAATTATGGTGCTGGAAGAGACTCCTGAGAGTCCCATGGACTGCAAGGAGATCAAACCTATCCATTCTTAAGGAAATCAGCCCTGAATGTTCACTGGAAGGACAGATCCTGAAGCTGAGGCTCCAATACTTTGGCCACCTCATGAGAAGAGAAGACTCCCTGGAAAAGACCCTGATGTTGGGAAAGATGGAGGGCACAAGGAGAAGGGGACGACAGAGGACGAGATGGTTGGACAGTGTTCTCGAAACTACAAACATAAGTCTGATCAAACTGCGGGAGGCAGTGGAAGACAGGAGTGCCTGGCGTGCTCTGGTCCATGGGGTCACGAAGAGTCGGACACGACTAAACAACAACAACCAGTAGGCTAGTTCCTACACATGCTCACACATCCCTTTCTATCCCCCATCCAAGCAAGCAAGAAACATCATCAGAATTCAGGGACACATTCCACTCAAGCAAAAAATATCTGAGGGGAGTGCAAAGCAGAACTGGTGAGGGAGGTGATCTGGGGAGAGGCCAGACAGGAAGAGTGCATTTGGCCCCCAAGCCTAAGGTTCCCTGCCCCTGTGCTAAATAATCAGCTATGAGAAAGCCCGATACGAGAAACAGTAACAGACCTAGTAAACCATAGATATAACAGAAACTTGTAAAAGAGCATCTCTTCTAGGAAAAATATATTTGGTGCAGATAAGACTATGAAGAAGAAGCCAGTATTCATTCCTAGATTTGCTGTGAAGAGTACAAAGAACCACACTGAGTCTAAATTTAGTTGTTTGGAAGCAATGTTCAATAAAGCTTATTTTCAACTAATTGCACTTAGGAAAGATAAAAGGATTTACATTTAAAGGCCAATACCGAATCTTATTTGTAAGGTGTAAAGCAATGCTATTGCTCCATTACTCCATACAGAAAAAGGTAAAGCTGCCAAAACAATAAAAAAGATAAAATAAAGTTTTTAGTTGGATGCCTTTCCAAACCTAAGTAAAGTGGTTTATGTTCCAAATTCAAATGCTATGAAGCACTAGGAACAGCCAGAACAGGCCACACAACAGTATTCTACCTTATTCACTTTGTACCCTTTTAATTTAGCTCAGTGTGATTTGCTACTTTATTGAGGACTCCTTTAATGGGGGTGCAGATGTGCTACTATAAACAAGTTATGCATGCTTACCCATTTTTCAAGCATAGAGTCTGAAGCACTAAACTTCCATAAGCATCAATAAATTTTTGCAAAGCACAGAGTCCTGTTCTTGGTTCTGTAAATTTCTGTCTAGCATCTGCTGCATAGAAAAGCTTTTCGGCTATCTGTTCTGGAAAGTCAACCAGTGAATCAACATGATGAATGTTGTCAGCAATGTAACTCAGAACGAGGCTGAAGAGAGATTTGGCAGAATAGCGAAGACTTCCCTTCTTTGTGTAAGTGAAGATGAAGTGATCTGTCCTTCCATTGTCATTTTCCCTATTCACACAGAGCTCAACAGAAAATCCTTTGGAAAAGAGTCTTGAAGGCCTTGGCTTTGGATCACTGTTGTTTACTCCTCCTGATGCTTGATTTGCCTTATATAGCTGTCCATTTTCCCGAACGTAGACAGATCCTCTATCTGGAAGGTTTTCCGCATAGAGATAGCATGACATTCCTCTTTAAAGTTTCTGAGAGAGGAAACAAACAAGGTAAAGCATAAAACAAAGCAAAAAAGGGATTTAATCTGGGAAATGTCTACGTGTATGATTTCCACAGGGACGCAGGTGGCGCTGTGGGTTAAAGCCTCAGCACCTAAGACTTGCCGATCGAAAGGTCAGCGGTTCGAATCCCTGCGGCGGGGTGCGCTCCTGTCGTTCGGTCCCAGCGCCTACCAACCTAGCAGTTCGAAAGCACCTTCGGGTGCAAGTAGATAAATAGGGACCGCTTACTAGCGGGAAGGTAAACGGTGTTCCGTGTGCTGCGCTGGCTTGCCAGAGCAGCGATGTCACGCTGGCCACGTGACCCGGAAGTGTCTGCAGACAGCACTGGCTCCCGGCCTATAGAGTGAGATGAGCGCACAACCCTAGAGTCTGGCAAGACTGGCCCGTACGGGCAGGGGTACCTTTACCTTTACCTTATGATTTCCACAGTGTCACAAATGTGCTAGAGTTTACACTTTTTAAAACAAAACAACAAGCAAACAAACAAAAAACAAGTTCTCAGTGGCTGATATGGTTAGGCATAGTGGATACTTTGAGACAGAATTCTCTTCCTTTGAAAAAAAAATATATAGGAAGAGATGAAAAGGCCGTTGTTTCAAAGTGGCCGGGCATTCTTTCCTCACTCCTTGGTTGCACAGAATTTTGAGTTGCATCCTCCAAAATAGAGACAGGATTGTATCTATGACTGAGCAGTGAATGAAATCAAACCCCCCCCCCCCCAGCCTCTAAAAGCTACAATCCAGCAAATCTTGAGCTTGAGGAAGTCACACCCACGATCACTAGCAGGATCTCTACTACCCACATTATGCCCTAAGAATGCCTTCCAGACATTCTGGATAATGTATTTTTATCCTACCATCCCCATGAAAGGAGCCCAAGGCCACAAACGGCAAAGTAACAAAACAGCACAAGTAAAAACAAAATCAAAGCATTTAAAAACTAACAACAACACACCCACCAAAACGCCGTACTGTGTGTGTGCCAGGGTGAGGCAATATTTTTAAAGATTCTTCCAAGTTAAAAAGCTCCCTGCACTTCAGTTAACTGGGGAGAGGGCGCTAAATCCTTTCTCCCAGTTCTATTAAACGCGACGAGTTTTTGTTTGGGGTGCGGGGGAGGGGGCCATTCAAATACGTGACACCGGAGACTTCCCCGCCTCGTCCTGCACGTCTGAATGCAGAATGCCCACAACTCCACTCCGCAAACTCGTGCTGCATAACGCGCAGACCGTTTCGCGACCATAGACATAATAAAGACAAACTACCGAGGTGGGGAGGGGGAAAATCTGCGCCACTGGAGCCTCAGTCCTCCAGGCTAGCGGGCAATATGCACCTTGGGAGCCTCGAGGGCTTTCGGCGACGAGGCAACACCTGCGCGGCTTCCCCTGAATGCAGGCGCAGAGCCCGAAGGAGTCTCGGAAGCAACGCGCCCGAAGACCACAAATATAGGAAGGAAGACGAGAGTCACACCCTCTCATTTGCTGCGTGATTTTGGGTCTCGTCTCCTATTATTTTGTATGGGCGGGCTGCAATCCTACCTTACCTGGCATCAAGGCTACTGAGGTCGGGGGTGGGGTGGGGGGGCTTACACCTAAGTTGACATATGAATAGGATTGCAGAGTTAGAGCGGTAAAAAGCTCGGTGCTATTGCACGAAAGCTGCACGAGGGGAAGCTTTAAGAAAGGGCTGGCGAATTTAACTTGAGCTGGTTTGGCTGCACACTCAAGTCAGCTCAGGTTTGTGACTGCGAGGTGTGTGTGTGATATGCCGCTGTCACAGCCCTACGTCTGCAAGTTGCAATACAGGGATAATGGTAGGATTCAGACTACACGAGTCCCTCTTAACAGCGCAATCTTATTATGCACGACGACTTAGAAGTAAAGCCTAGAAGAACTCAGCGGGACTTACTGCAGCAATGGACGTACCCAGGATTTGCTCTCAGCAGGTAAGGGGTGCCTAGGAGTGCAGCCTTCGCTGAAATCTGTGGGGCTTCAGTTAGTCGCCGCGGCTAACTTTAGACCCTGATTTCAACGCAAGGATGGGTGCAATCCTAAACCCACTTACTTGGGGAGCAAGGCCCATTGGATTCCCTAGGACTTACTGCTGCATAGGCACCATTAGGACTGCGTTGTTCGTCTGGATCCAAACCAACAACTTCGAACTGTTGTCTGCATTTGTAGCATACAATTTTCAGATGCCTCTCGGGGGGGGGGGGAGTCGCATTTTCCACGAGAGCTGTCCCCCGAGTCAGAGAAAACACGTGCTCCACCATTATTTGCCTATATACCTTTTGAGGGGCCAGGGTGCTCGTTGCAGCAGCAGCTGCTGCCGCCGTTTTCGGCCTCCTAGGTAGGGATTTCTCCGTTATTTCCTAGGATCACCCATCCGTTTTGCCCCGGAGAGGAGAGAAAACATGGCGCCAAAAGCAACCAGGAAGCAGCGGGGGTAGAAATGGCTGGTCACGCCTCTTCCTGGGTTTTCCCTTCGAGTCGGGATGGGCTGCTAGGCAACCGAGCAACGTTTCTCCGTAGATGCAAGAGGCCTTTTAGGAAGCGAATCTTCCCAAAGGTGGAGAAAACATGAAATTCACGGACTACTGCCTTAGCTCCGAAGGAACCGATGTGATTCAAGCAACATCAAGTGATGAAAAATACCCGCCAGAAAATATCACGGATGGGTGAGATCTTGATCCTGATGAAGTAGCAGGCTCTCGCCTTGTAGCGCCTGAATATTGCTATTATATATCATGAGCTTTCGTGGACTAAAGTTCACTTTTTAGTATATATATATAAAAAGGTTTACTTTCAGGTTAATGAATGGTTTTTTACATCCTCAACTCGCATAATTATTTCCTTTGGGTTGGAAGTAAAACCCATCCATTTGGTTTTCGAAATGCTTTTAAATATGAACTTGAGCGTCATGGAAGAATATAGTATTTGTAGCCAGTGGTTTTTTTCCTTAAAAAAATGTTTAGGGGTACTCTCATTTTCCTACTCATATTGAAATACTGCCCCTCAATGAGGCCAAACTTAGATTCACAAAATGTTTAGGGGTATGCATACTCCTGTGTCCCCCCTGGAAAAAAGCACTCTTTGTAGCATTTGTGTCACACATTCAAATAACCTAAGGCACAGTATAGTTGTAATAGGCTGCCATACTGTAGAATATAGGCTGAAGGAATTGTTCATGGATTTTTCACTTGTAAGAAAATATCAGCCCTTAGCTGGGGGTGAGAGACTAGGTCATTTGAAGGTTGGATTTTTTGTTTAATTTATTAACGGGTAAATCTAAATTATTTTTCTACTGTGATGAATTTGAACTCTAAGGTTTAATGAAGATAAGGTCAGAAGTGTACCTTTTGACAAGCCATGTGTCTACTCAATAGTAAGCCCGATTGGGTACAATGAATGTTATTTCAATGGCAGATATATTTAGCTTGTCATTATGACATATAAAAACATTTCATATTAAGTTGTACCTTGTCTCAAAAAGTGTAACATATCTATAATCCTGTTCTGGTACCATGTAAAATATAATATGATTCCCCCCCCCCTCTATCATTTAAGGTCCTTGATATCGCTGTTTAGGGACCTTCCATAGAATATCATGGAAGAATTCCAAATATATGGTGAAAACAGTAATACAGTTAATGCTAACGTTTACTATGTTAAAATGCAACATTGGTATTGGAATGTTGGATGTCTTTATTATTGTAAATTGAATAAAATTTCTCTGTTACAGATATATCTACAATATATTTCTAACATTTTGCATTCATACAGGTTATTTCACTCTCTCTTAACAGAAAATCTGAAACCTTTTGGACAACAACTGGGATGTTTCCACAGGAATTTATTATTTGTTTTCATAAATGTGTAACCATTAGCAAACTCACAATCCAGTGTTATTGTGGTAAGTTGATGTTATACAGCTAGGTTTTCATTTCCGAATTAGCATCTTTTCCTGCAAAAATATGTGTTATTTTTGCTTTAGGGCACAATCCAAGCCCTATCTCCTGATGGTGGGCTTTTGTGTAGCAGTGGATCTGTATTCCTGCTTCTTGTGGCCATAGCGGATGGTGGGGAGAGGCAGATGATCAGGCCCAAATTGGACTAGATCACTGTGCCAGCTCCAGGTCCCAGTGCTGTTGCATGACATCAATGATTCTGGCTTGGTATCCATAAGATTTATGGCTGATTTAGCCCTGCCCCAGCCCACCATTTGAAGGCCCTTTTTCAGTGCCTTCCAGAGGTTACTGCCAGAAGGCAGCTCTCCACCTGTCCACCCATTTTTGGGGGGCATGGGGAGTGGGAAATTGGTTCTCACAGCAGCCCTATCCACCTGCACATTTGGCAACTAGCAGGGGCCCGCACAACTAGCAAAGCTGAGGAACACTGATCAGTGAGGTTTTGTGTAGGGTTCTGCGCTTGTGGTTCTATATAGGTTAGAGCAGCTGTGTAGAAAACTGTGTGAATGTGGGTGCTAGTTTGTGTATGAAAGTACAATGGATAAAGTACAACCACTTGTGGGGTTTTTTCACATGCAGAGGGGATTCAACTGATCACAAGGTTATAGATACATCCCAAATGCAACTCAGCCTAGATTTTCTGTGTCTTTTAACAGTTCTATATCTCATACTGTGAATTGTCATAATTAATGAAATCTTAGGCATGATTGAACATTAATATTGTAATGTAAAAGCTAAGTACTACTTTGTTGATGAATTTTGTGTGAAACTAGGCAGCCTTAACCAAGGATTTCTTTTCTTAACACTGTCCTTAGTGCAGACATTACGGATTGAAAAAAGCGTGTCTAAAGATCCAGTTGATTTTGAAGAATGCATTGAAAAAGGTAATTCTTTACTTGATGTAACAGTTCTAATTAGGTGGATGATTGCAATTTGATGTACAAATCAGTTAAGGCTGCAATCCTATATCTCTTATTAGAAGGAAGTCCTATTGAACTCATTTGGAATAAGTTTGCATATACGAAGCAGGACTAGGATCAAAGCACACTTCTGTGATATCTAAGGAACCAATGGCTGGTTCTCCACAACTTCCAGATGCTGACTTGTTGCTGTTGCCTGCTTATAATTTGTTTTGTGCCATTCATTGAACAATTTAGTGCGTTTTATATTACCCCATCTTATAGGGTTGTTGGTTGCTATGATTATTCAGATATTGTATATGAAGTGCTTGGAGCACTTAGCAAAAGTGATCTATAAATATCTGTTACTATTTGGAACCCAGATGGTAATTTCTTACCTTCCATGACAATATTTTTCTGGGAAGCTATTAAATGTTTCCTTTGTCTATGTCTGCAATTGGTCTAAGAGTATTTTTTTAAAAATAATATCGCAGTGAAAATATAGTTTATTTTGAAGGGTCTTTGATAACCTTGGGTGGATTATTATGGGAAAAGTTGCTAATTTTAAACTATTTTAAAGTGGCCCTAATGAAGCTTGGGACATACCATCTATGGAGTGTGTTAACTTTATTGGAGTTAATTTAGATCTTTACTAGGATTGTGAGTTTTTATGCTCCAGTGAATTTTCAGATCCAGAATCCAAGCATCATGTTATATATTAAGGTGCTGCTTGTTTGTTTTATATTCAGAGCTGCAACATAAAGAAGGAGAACTTCAAACAGAAGAATTTTCGGTAAGTATATGCCATCTAGCATTAATGCAGTGTATGCAAAGAGTGCATAATGAATTTGTGGGAAAATCTTTAGTCAGCAAGGTAATGTAGACATTAGTAGGAGCTTGATAAAATCTGAAGTGATGTTTTCATGTTCCTACTATTATATATATATGCCTATGTTACAGTTAACTGCTAAAACATAGAGGCCTTTTACAGTCCCATATCTGAACCAAAGTAGTTTATACTTTTGAGTGATGACAGTTACCATTAGGGATTATGAACACTGGCTGGTTTATGTATTTTTGCACATTTGCAGTGCAATCCTAAGCATGTTTGCTAAGAAGTAAGTCCCATTAAGCTCAATGGAGCTTACACATCAGTAAATGTATTTAGGATTGCACCCCCTGTAATGTGTAGGATTGTCAATATTCATCATTTTTTACATTAACTGTATTATATGTGTATATGTGTGAAAATGAATAGTCATAATTATATCTATAGCTATATCGTAACACTAAATGTGTAGTAATTTCTCGTGATACAACTTCTATCACCATAGTTGCTAAATTCCCAAGCCTCTTAAATATTAAGCAAAAAGCAGTAATATAGAGGAACTCTGATTCAGATCAAATTTTAAAAAATCAATCTGAAATTTACTTAGTAGCTTGATCTTGACCATACCTGTCATCAGCTCACTCCTGTAACCTGAGTATAATTTGGGGAGTTTTATACTATGTCTTTAGTATAGCAAGATTTAGATTCAGATTCTTTCTAGCATACAATGGTTTATTTTTCAATTAATTAAGTATTCCCATGCTGAGTATGAAACAACTACAGAATACATTTCATCTAAAACTAAGTGATTTCAAGTCATATTGATTTCAGTTTTTGTAAATTAAAAAAGCTCTTAAATCTCTCACATTGAAATTATTGCCATTGAAAAATGCTTCACTTGCACTGAATTGTGCCCATAGTTCTTTAACTATTGTTGTTGTTATTATTATTATTATTTCTTTTTGGCAGTTTCCTGAGATCCAAGCGACATACTTGCGATTCATTATTTTGTCTGGCTATGATGCTTTTGTGTCAGTTCATAGGGTGATAGCAGAAGGAATAACGCAAGATAGTGAAAACCAAACTTAATGTGCTACAATCACAACTGTATAAATATTGTACTGACATTTGTATTATAGATTATGTAATCCAAGCAGTAAAGTATGTTTTCTAAACTGTGTCTTTTGTATATCTTTGTCACAGACGTTTTTTCTGTTGTTAAATTCTGTTAAAATATGTAGTAAATATGATACCTCTATTCCACTAGAACTCACCACTTCCTTAATCTAAGTTTATAAATGGAGAGCTCCTATTCACTCATGTCCTGACCCCATTTGAGAGACATTTCTGACAACCTCCATTAATTTGAAACTATTTGAAATATTCCCTGCATTTTGGCCACTTCAATGCTGGAGTGTTAGCCACTGTTATGCATCAAGAGGTCCTCTGACACAAAGAAATTTTACAGTACTGTCAGAGCATTCAAAGTGGAGTGAACCACTTGTGTAAAAATGTTTAGCTATCTGTTTCAGAGGTATCCCTGACAGTTTTGATATCCCCCTTTATGAGTATGTGAAGTTCGAGCTTCTTGACAGAAAGATCAAATCAACATCCGAGCACACCATGCCAAACCCTGGCCAATGCACTTACATCCATTGGATCCCAGTCAAGGTTTGATTTTGCTCAGGATAGCAACCCAGAGGGACCGGGAATAAATTACAAACACCCAAGAAAAACCACAAACTGCTGAACGTAATTACTTGGTTTATTTGATATATAAACAATAATAGAGATGAAAAATTGGAGATGATGTGAAATAGAATTATAAATGATACAGAATGCATACAGAAAATAGAATATATAGTAATGAACACAACATATGATTAAATATTTAGGCATTGGATATGATTTGCATATTGATTAACAAATGGCATGCACTGACAAAGCAATCAATCCAAGTGAATAACATAATAGCTATCTCTCTCCAATCGATCTGTTGTAAATAATTCTACGTTCCTAGCATATTAGAGCAATGAAATTCATAGTTCCCAAACAAACAGCAGTAGACCTGATCCTGTAGACCAGACTGTGAAGCAAGGTGGAAAGCAGCAGGAAAGGATAAAACCATAAACCGTGCAACCTTCCCCTCCCCAAATAAAAGATGTAGAAGAACTGAGCATGCCTTTTATATCAATCAGCAAAGGGACTATGGGGCTGGATCTTTCTATTATTATTTTTTCTTTCAGTTTTACTGTTTGTATGGACAGACTCCCATAAACATGGACTATGCATTACCATAATCCATATGGGAGAAGGAAGAAAGATGAACAAACGGGACCCTGTTGTACAAGTGGTTCTTCATGAAGGGACCTTTGACACACTACCAGCATCAGTTTGCCAAAACATGTTAGGCTCTCACTTTGTTTAGGTGATGTGGTTGCTTTTCTGCCACTCTGCAGAATGCCAAGTCACTGGAAGCCTTGATTGAAAACAGCCAAAATGTGCACTCAGATTCAAGCAGCTTTCATAGGAAAGAGCCAGACATGGTACAATGTCCATTTTACTCCATCATGGCTGTTCTACTGTATGCACAGAACATATTGTCATGGTTGGGTGTGATGCACATGTAGGCCAAGCAAGACCCAGATAAGCAATATTTAGGATCAAAAGTACCATATGACTAATCTCAGATACACAAAGGGCCTTTGAGCTTGCAGTTTCTCAAAGAGTAGCTTTTCACTTCACATGCCATACTGCTTTTGAAACTGGGGAGATTTCAAGTGTATTTTGGTAATTATGGCAAGGGTGGAGAACCTGTAGCCCTCAACATATTCTTGGAATCCAGGTCCTATCAGGCTAAGGCAGCATGTTCAACCAAGCATGCTATATGGCATGGGGTTCCCAGTTTGCTTTTTTAAAGCCAAATGTAAAATAATTGCAACAGGTACATTTGTATACTTGGGAATGCTTAGAATATCTTAAGAAGACAGATTCATAGGTAGTGTTAACAACAACAAATAAAGGTAAAGGTAAAGGGACCCCTGACCATTAGGTCCAGTCGTGACCGACTCTGGGGTTGCGGTGCTCATCTCGCTTTATTGGCTGAGGGAGCCGGCGTACAGCTTCCGGGTCATGTGGCCAGCATGACTAAGCCGCTTCTGGCGAACCAGAGCAGCGCATGGAAATGCCGTTTACCTTCCCGCTGGAGCGGTACCTATTTATCTACTTGCACTTTGACATGCTTTTGAACTGCTAGGTTGGCAGGAGCTGTGACCGAGCAACGGGAGCTCACCCTGTTGTGGGGATTCGAACCACAGACCCTCTGATCAGCAAGTCCTAGGCTCTGTGGTTTAACCCACAGCGCCACCCGTGTCCCACCAACAGCAACAAATAGTGTGCTATAATTGCACACTAGCAACTAACTAGTACACTAACATTGCTAGCTGGACAGATCCACCTAAAATTACAGTATTCCTTCCAAGGCATTTGTTCTAGCAATGGTCTGAGTTGGATGAATATTCAGGAATCTTCTGGCATCAAAATCTCTCCTGCATATTATCTATCCAATACAGCATTAGAAAACAGAGAACTTAGAGTGATCTGTTATGGAATAAGCCTCCGTCTTTCACCAATGCAACCACCACCATCCAGCATTCTGTAGTTGGTGTTTCTCAAACGATGACACTTAAAAACAACAAGCCTGTAAAGATGGTATGAGACAGATTGATCATAATAATTTAGTATATTGTTTCTGTTAATATTTTTTTTTTGTAAATCAAGTCACAGCCCCTTGTTTTAAGCTATGACCATCATAAACAAATATTAATAGAAACAAGACTAACAAACCATTACAATATCTCAGAAATTTTCTATAACCTCCTCGAATAAACATTACAAACGTTAGACATGCTACCCATACCACTGCTCTGTTTTGACTGAGAAAGATAATCTGATCTCCTGAAGAAATAGTCCGTTCTAGCAGAGGAAGCAGCTGCAAGGCAGATGTCCATGCACTAGTGGGATGACTTCATGGGTTGCATGTAACCTTTAATCAACAGACTATGATGTTACTGTATTGTTCACATATGAGATTGTTATTAGGCCTGTTTTATAGTTCTAAAGCAGTTTTTCCAAGACTTCACGTACTTCTTCTGGGTGATAATTCCAGGGTCCCACTCCACCCTGTAAAAGAAGAAATACCATTATGTCTCTGAGCAATTTCTAGGGAGGAGGATGCAGGTTGTACAAAAGTGATGCAATTAATTACGGATATTCCTCATCTTCATGAAAAGATATTCCTCATCTTCACTTCATTTAGTGAGACAATATTTGGCATCAGCCAATTATTTAGCAATTAGATGTCAAAAATAGAATTCAAAATGGTTTGCAATTATACAAATACTGTATCTCCCAACTAAGTTATTGTTTTCCATCTCCTGTGAGATGAGAGGCAAAATTACACAAGTGATTACACTGGGAGAAAGGGTGAGAAATAAATTCAAGGAACTAAATAAATGCATGCAGTGTTTTTTTTTTGTGTTAAGAAAAGCAGACTTGGACAGCTGTTGCTCTGAACACATAAGCAGACACATCACCCCACCTGCATTTCCTTCAGGTTCAAGTCACTCCCAAACTGCTTTTTCTCCCACAAGGTCCCAGGTGCTTGTTCATCCTTACAAACAAGTACATGGAATCCCACAGGGAAAGGGGGAAAGGAACTAGGTTTGGAAACCTTAAGCTGGAAGAGGGTTAAACACCCCTTTATCTCTAGTCTGCTCAGCTCAGAATGGCAACCCTCCAAACCTGATTTCCTCCACACATTTTCCTGCACCTATTTACACGTAATGCATATTTTGCAACTATACAAGCACGAGAGAAACACAGTGTAGTTGCCAGGGTAGCTAACAGGGTGCCCTCCAGATTTTATTGGACTAAAACTGCTGAAGTAAAACTTCTGGAGTCTTTTCTTGAAGGCACTACTCTGGTTACCTCTGCAGTAGACTACTGTATCTCTTTCTCTTTAAGGCGATTCAAGTTGCAGTTCTCATAGGATCAAATCTTGGTAAAGTTAATGACATTTAGAAACAGATTGGTAAATTCAGGAGGCCTGCTAAGTCAAGGTGGATTCCAAGTTAACTCTAAAAGAAGACAATGCAGTGGACATAGTCTCCACTTTCATGAGAAGGTTCTTGGTTGACTTACACAAGGGTAGGAATTATTCCGTACTTTTTCTTAATAATATGATCTAAGGCACTCAGGCTACCCAGACCAACTATCATGTTGTGATACATGCTGTGGGTCCTACCAAACTAATAACATTTTTATTACCTTGTAGATAATATTTCCTTTTTGAAGGACATAAAGCCTTTCTGGTAGAGCTGCATACTTGGAACTGCTTAGGTTCTCCATTGTGTCTACAACCACTGGACACGAGGGATTCTCTTTCAGTAGGATCTGTGCAGCCTGGATACGATCTTGGAGGGTTTGATGACTTTTAATGGCAATATTGTTCTTAAAAGCCCATCCATCTAAAGCAAACAGCATGATTAGGCAAATCATATAGCATCTAGACATAGCAACATTTATTAATATCCTTCAGAATTGTAGAAATGTATGTCGGAGTATTAAGTTGGATAATAAAATTTATATTTTAATCCAGTTTTTACTGATTTATAAATGAGGCAAACTTGGCAAAAGGTGGTATTCAACTTAAGTTTTCTTCGGAGTAGATCTATTAAAATTATTGAACCTAACTTTGCCATGTTTATTAATTTCAGTGGGTGCATTCTCAGTGAAACTTAGTTGAATACCACCCAAAGTATTTAAGTCCTCATTTTTAAAATTGATGTGGCTAACCAAGCACCCTAGTTTTGAAGCATTTGTTTTGATTTTCAATACTGAGACCAAAAGGTTAACATATTTAGAGGCATACAAGCACTTTCTTGCATCTTCTAATCCCTTTTAAGAAATTAACAATTAAAACAGATATGGGAAATCTGTGACCTTCCAGATATTGTTGGACTACAACTCCCATCATCCCTGACCATTGACCATGGCTGATGGGAGTAGGAATCCAACAACATCTGGAGGATCACTTGTTCCCTGTTCCTGAATTTAAAATATGCTATAGTAGTTTAGTTACTGTCTATGTGCTATGACAGTAATGGGGCACCTGAGGCCCAGGGGTGAGGGCAAAAGTGGCCTTCCAGGCCTCTCTATCTTACCCTTAAAACTATCCCCAAGTGATACGCCCTCCTCAGCCATGCTCCTCACCAGCCCTGATTTGTAACCTCCTTGAGTGTTTTTGCTTGACTGGATAGAGGATAGAGAGGGATGTGTGAATGTGTGTAAAAATTACCCATAGTAATCTTACTTTACCTGAGGCATGAGCTTCTTCAATGTAGATTATAAGGAAATCTGCTGCAAATCTGAAGTCTTCGATGAGCTTCTTGAATTTGCCAAATTTGAACATAAATGAAGGTCAGGTACAGCTTCCAAATGCCAAGACCAAAGGCCTCGTTTCTGCAACAGACATAAGCAGTCTTCAAAGTGTAATGAAACTAGAATTATAGTGTTTTCCTTAAAAAGTACCAGTCAAGAATTCTTCCACATTCCTTGTACACAGGACATCTAATATTTGATCCTATGAGAACGCAAACCTTGGGAGACAAGCAGGATGGCATTCTACTAATGTATCCCATTACAGCAAGGATTTCTGCTTGCACAATGGGACTTCCTCTGCTCCTCTGTGCACACCCTGCACCATCCTCAAATCTGTTCCATTGGGTTAGGGAAACCCATAGAATGCATTTAATGGGGGAGGGGGAGGAGAAGGGGATGGAACAATTTCCTTAGCTCTATGCCGGATTCCACACATACACTTTCCAGTATGCTAAGGGTGCTTCCATTTATCCTGCAACTCAAATGGGCCACCTACAACCTCATAGAATCATATAACTGAAGAGTTGGAAAGGACCACAAGGGTCATCTAGTCCAACCCCAGAAATGCAGGAATCTTTTCACCAATGTGAGGCTTGAACCCATGACCCTGAGATTAAGCGTCTCATGCTCTACTGACTGAGCTAGCCATTATGATCTTCATGGTATCTGTTAAGTTGTGGGTGAACGCAGTGGCGTAGCTTGGGGGGTGCAGGGGGGGCCGGCCGCACCGGGCGCAACATCTGGGGTTAGGGCAAATCCACAGGTTAGGGGGCGCAAATCCACGGGTTAGGGGGCGCAAATTACTTGCCTTGCCCCGGGTGCTGACAACCCACGCTACGCCACTGGGTGAACGTATCAGACAACACAGAGATTCTTCAAACAGCTCTTGTTTATTCACAGGCCAGGCCAGAACTGAAGGGTTCAGCCATCTTGCTTATATAGAGCTCCACTACAATGCAACAGTAACAACTTTCTGTAACTATCCAATCACTGAACGTCACTTTCAATTCCTTATTTGCATATGTGGACCTGAGTGAAAACTATCTACAGTATCCCCCTGCTGGCTCAGGGTGAGAACTTCAGTACAGTGGTACTTCGGGTTACATACGCTTCAGGTTACAGACTCCGCTAACCCAGAAATAGTACCTCAGGTTAAGAACTTTGCTTCAGGATGAGAACAGAAATTGTGCTCTGGAGGCGCGGCGGCAGTGGGAGGCCCCATAGGCTAAAGTGGTGCTTCAGGTTAAGAATAGTTTCAGGTTAAGAACGGACCTCCAGAACGAATTAAATACTTAACCTGAGGTACCACTGTACATAACAGTATCACCCTTTCATGACAGTCTATGAAATATCTTTCTTTGGTTCTTATTCCAAAACACATTTTGCCTCAGTCATACTCAACAACCAAGAATGCACAGACCATACAGTGTAAGTTTTGAGAATGCGCATATGCATGCTTTGACTTTTCTGTGCATTTTAAAGACAGTGCAGTTACTTATTAGAAAGTGCAGCTTAATGATTGAAGAGTATGTTGTAAGAGAGAGCAAAGTGTGTTTGTTCTTTCTCCTGACAGTACATTTGGGCAACCTGGAGCTTTAGTAATCACTGTCTCTTTTCTAAACCCACATCATGTACTTAAAACAAATTCAATGCATTTTCAAAGCACATGGTTACCGGAAACTGTCATTTTCTCTCCTCCCTCTTGCCAGAACTACAATTCCTTACACCCTTACCAGTCCCCATAATTCTTTGAGGGAAGTTATGTGCTTTGAATGTATGGTCTGGATCTGACCAGGGAGAAGAGAGTCTGAGATCTGCTGCTTACTTACTGGAGTTCTTCTCAAGCCATTAATATGCACATGAAATACAGACCTTGCCATTTCACCACCCAATTTGTTCACAGTTAATTCCAGATAGTTATATCTGGCCTGAGTTGTTTTGTGCCTTTTGTAACCTTCCCCAATTTTCTCAATATGTTCTGGCTCAATTCAGGCTGCACACCCACCCACTTAATTATTGTTTAATGTGGTGTCTAAATTGTCAAACCATGGTTCACGATAAGCTAACAGTACAGAATCAGAAACCATGTTTTGAAATGAGTTGCCAAACGGCAGCTTGTGTTAACAAATACCAGGAGACCTTTAAAAATATTCAACTTACCATGCATGAAGTCCAGTATGTGACGTATTTCCCCTCTAAAATCTACTAGAGGGGTGTTGGGTGCAGGACAGCCCTGAGACACTTCGTCTTCTAGCCTTTGCCATCTGACTTTCAAGACGAAGAGTAAGTACTGGAAACTGAAGAAAGTTGGACCCCAGTTTTCATAGCCGAAATTGGGGTTTCTTGCCATGCTGCTCTTTCCCCCTTGCTTCAAAATGTATCTCTTTGCGGTAGCTGGGAATAAGATCAAGCAGATTTTACCAATAGCCGTAAAGAAGCACACTTCAAAGAGAATCCAGAACTTTTGCACCAATGTCCTGATTTTGAACATCTTGCCAGAATGAGAGACTGCTGTGTTGTGCAAAGTAGAGAAAGGAGGAAAGAGGGGGAAAGTAGATGAAGTAGCTTAGCTTTTGAACATGCATATGCAAGACTTCTGCTATTGGCTCACCAACTGCCAACTGCCATTCTAAAGGTTACGGTAACTGAAATGTTAATCAGAATAAATAATTTGCAGTTTCCAGGAATCAAGGGTGTATCCCTTCTCCTGTGCTGTTGGGTTTGTACATGTTCCAATAGTATTTCGGTGCACCAATTATTACTGCTGGAGGATTCAGAACCAGGATCACTTTTTAGAATGATCTAATTTGTTTGAACTGAGGAATATGAACAGGAATTAAATTTTTTGTTTGTTTTTAAATCAGAACTCCTGACCTCCCCACCACCACTTGACATCTTTTTAAAAGTAAGTGTGGCCTTTGTGCATATCAGCTGTATGGATAATTCCCATCTCCCTTTAATGTCCTGTTGCTATTTGTATTGTGCATGTACGCTGCTGCACTTGCTCTCACAACAGCCACTGCTCCCATTTCACATACAGTATGAAAGCAGAATGCTTGAGGCTGTGTGGCAGCGGAGGACTTCTGTTTATTTTTAACAGCTGGGCAATCCAACAAGCATAAAGATTAAGCAACAGGTAGAGTTTGGTCTATTGCGTCTCTGAACAACACAGTTGTGAAAGACAAGGGAGCTGCCGGGAAGAAAACAAACCTGTTTATCGGCGTCGCCCTGCTCAGTTCCCACACATCTGTTTTGGAGGGAGTGTTTCTTCTTCACTTTAAGGGAAGATGTAACAGTTTGTTCCGCCTTCAGGGGCTGAAATCTTCCTAGCGAGATCATTAAGGAGGGTCGTGTGAAGGCGGTGCTGCGCTGCCCATCGGAGCAGAGAACGGGGTTCTTGAAATCATGGTGCGAGAAGGAGGGAAAGAGGCTGTTTGAATGAGTAACCAGTTCAAGAACCTGCAGGCAGGCAGCCCTTGGAGCTTACTCCCAAGGGAGCATGCATAGGATTGCAGTTTGTCCTTTACAAGCAGCTCTGCAAAAGGCAGAGCTGCAGCTTGGAAGGTTAACAGTTATATTTATTGCGGCACAAGCTTCCGCACCCCTAATCTCACCTGCCGCGACAAATCTGCTGGGCTTTATAAGGCGCCCGGTGCCAACTGGAGGCGCTGCTCGCTTTCTCTTTAAAAGGAGGGGACAGGCGAGCGACGGAGAGACGCGCCGGTCGGCTCGGGCCTCTTAAAGGGCGCCCTGTCTCTTTAAGGAGGAGAGAAGTTAAAGCAGCCGCCGAGCCCTTGCCGTTTCCGGCAACACAGGCCCTCGGTACGTAGCGTCCCTTTTTTGGCACCGGGAGGTAGTGGCCGCGCCGCCGCCTCGTGGAGTGGGTGGGTGGGAGGGAGGGACAAGGTCCATCCTGCGGCCTGGCCCAAAGGGAAGCTTCACACGTTAGGGGGAAAGGAAAGAGAAAGACCCGTGTCTGCGCGGGTGGAACACCACCCCCCTTGCCGGCTCCCTGGTGCGCAGACCCCACGTTCGAATGATGCAGCCGGGGGCTTATTCATTGCGCCCAAATAGGACCGCAGGCAAGGGAAGCGATGGCTGCTGCCCCTCTCTTCCCGCCATAAGAGGCATCTCTTAATACAGATGGGTCCCTCCTTCGTGTCCTTTAACCGCCTTAGCAGTGCCAAGGGTGGGTTTTCTCCCTCGCAGCCACCTTTATGGCGTTAAATATGGAAGCGGCGGTGATTTGCATGGAACCGGGAAGTGATTTTGGGCTGACACATAGATAGGTGACGAGCGCAAGGCTGCTGGTTACATCAAGGCTTGTCTCTTGCTACGTCTTCAGTCTCCATGTAATAAAAGCGTATTTGCTTGGAAGTTAGCTTCATGGGTTCCCCAAAAGCACTTCAGGGTTGGGTATTTTGGGGGGGGGGGCTGTTAGGCACTGGGTAGTTTTTTATTTCCCTGCTGGAAGACTGCAGTGGCCAGAATACTTGCCTGCCTGCTTTCCCATATCTTGACCACTACAGATTTCCAGTAGGATATTCCGTCAGCAACCTTAGGACTTGAAAGATAAAGCCGCACGAAACTGCTTCTGAGGAAGTGCTCCTAGATTTTGTGTATGTGGTGTAAGAAGCAGCAAGAGCACCAGGGCTAATGCTACTGTAACGGTACCTCTGGGGCTGTGACCACATAGTAAGACAGCCATCCAGGACAACCGCTGCTGTATGGATCTGGCAGCTTTTCACCATACCACAGTAAATCACCAAAAAGAATCATTGGCAGTGGTACAGATTTTGACATGCTTACAGATACAGTGCAGCCTTCATCCTGTGTGTTTGTGACTTTTTGTTGCCTTGCACAAGGCAAAGATGACTAATATATTATTAAAAAAGAACAAATGGAATCACATTTGGATTTCTAGGAGACATCAGGTTGCTTTTTTGTTTGTGTGATTCAGGCCTTAGACTTTTGAGTTTGCTTTTTGTAATCTAGTTTATTATATTAATTGCCAGAAAGGTAGTTGCACCCAGGTTAGTTGGCTTGTATGTTTCTATTTAAAAAGCTGTACTAAGCATGGATTGCTTTCCTTTTCCCCTGTTATACTCTGCCTGAGCCGTTTATTTGCGATCCTTGGATGAAGGGCGGTATAGAAATTTAGTAAATAATAATAATTCTGCCCGTTATATCTGTATTTATATCATTCTCCTTATTGCTTGTAGTAATCTGGATGAAGTGGACTAATCTTGTTGGGAGTCTATCTGAAGGTTTCTTCAGATTTCCAGGATGTTTCATAGATTCCAGTTTTGTCAATATGTGAATAATAGAGTTCCATTTTTAATTTGAAACTGTATTTAATCTGCTTCATGTTTTCCAGCTATTTTTCACTTCTGAGCACTTCGTTGGGACATTGGTGCATGAATGGCAACTGTGGATGACCTAAAGTTTCATGGTAACTTATAAAATTACACTTAAAGTCTCTGAATTATTCTGCAGCATGTGCATGAGGCCATTGCATTAATGCCACTTATATAATTAAACCATGTTTCATAATGCACAGTCTTGCGAGCTCAACATTACTGCTGATTGTTTTAAAAGCAGCGTTTATCAGTTATGGAACTGAGCTCAGTTGTCTCTGCATAATGGGAATATTATGGGGAAAGTGATGGAGCATTTTGCACATGAAGAGTGCATTAAGTAATCGCTTAAAGTTCTGCCAATTTGCTAGGTGCTTATTCTAATTAGGACTGAAAGCCCAGTTACAGTTCAGTTCCTACAGTTAGGTAGTATGCCACTGGTTCAAATGTATAGAAAGCCGACAGTTACAGCAGACAAGTAGGAGGAGTGACTCCTTTTGGAGCTTGCCATTGGTGAAAATTGCAGTAGATGTGAACTGTTTCTGTTCTGGCAATCTACTGCAGTTCTAATTACTTAAAATGTGTGTGGGTTTATACCAGTAGTATTAATTTGTCTCCTGCACCTATTGATTTATGTTTCTGTGCTGCTCCCCTTTCAGTATGCACTAGTTCAAATAGCCTTTCTGTCTAGTGAACTCAACCCTAGGGTGTAGATTCAGGTCTGCCATCAGCTAGCGTGCAGGAGGTAGACCAGCAGCACATCTTACTTGGAAAAAACAAAATCTTTTTAACTGAGCACCAACACAAGCTTTGCAACATATTGATGGGAGAGCCCTACTAATTTCACACAGTTGCATGCCCTGACAGTTAGCAATGTGAAAATCTAAACTTGATTGGAATGATTTGTTTTTCAGAATTTGATGATGCAGCCAATTTGTTGGCAGCAAATCCGGATGCTGTCACAATAAGCATTGATGAACCAGCTGAGAAACCAAAAACAAAGCACGGACATCTGCAAGATTCTGGGAGAGAGGAGGACGATGAGCTATTGGGGACAGATGATTCTGATAAGACTGAGGTTAGAGGACAATGTAAAGATGTTTTCTGACAAACTGATTTTCCTCCTCAAGCTTTTAATTAGTACAACAGCTATTTTAAATAAATTGAATATGTTGTGTGTAAATAGCAGCAGAAGCCACTCGAGGTAGTCATCTGTGAGAAGGAGAAAACATAGGATACTCCTTGGCCAGGCTGCTCTGTAGCAAAAAGATTGTATTGCTGAGAAGTTTAATACCCCAGACAGGGTGTTCGATGGGTAGGCACAGTATTGGAAGATATCTCATGGGGTGTAGGTTGGAATGGGGATAGGAGAGCTTTTTTGTTATCATTATTCACTTGCTGTTTTCTCTGTTAGCCCTGAGCTGGTTTTTGAAAGTGCTCTTGTACTTGTTACAATCTCAGGTGGTAAGCACTACATTAATGGTTTGGGGCACTTGTATATGTAAGCAGATATTGAAGAAAAATAATTAACTTCAGAATATTCCCTGTGTAAACTGTTCTACGTGGCTTGTTGGTACCCTTTTATTGAATTGCTTTCTATTGAATTTCTTTCTTTCTAGCCACTGGAATATTTGTTCAGTGGCAATACTTTCCCCGCTTTGACCAGAGGTGTGTGAATCCTCTGTAGTTCTGTGTGTGGCTTTCCCACAGGACTGCAAATTGGAAGAGATTATATACAACACATATAACAGGCAGTGATGAAATAGATACTTCCTGAGTGGAGTGGCTAGAGTTGACTGAAGGACATGTTGTTGGTACCAGGTTGTCTGAACTTGTGGCCAGTGGCCTGACAATACCACACACACTGTTTCAGAAAGATGGGCTTGGAGAATTAGCAGGGTGGTAACAATAATATATAGGGACACGGGTGGTGCTGCGGGTTAAACCACAGAGCCTAGGACTTGCCGATCGGAAGGTCGGCGGTTTGAATCTCCGCCATGGGGTGAGCTCCCGTTGCTCGGTCCCTGCTCCTGCCAACCTAGCAGTTCAAAAGCACATCAAAGTGCAAGTAGATAAATAGGAATCACTCCGGCGGGAAGGTAAACGGCGTTTCCATGCACTGCTCTGGTTCGCCAGAAGCGGCTTAGTCATGCTGGCCACATGACCCGGAAGCTATACTCCGGCTCCTTCGGCCAATAAAGCGAGATGAGCGCTGCAACCCCAGAGTTGGTCATGACTGGACCTAATGGTCAGGGGTCCCTTTACCTTACCTAACAATAATATATTTGGCATACATTTTGCTCAAAATTCTTCTTCCAAGTTGAAATGTCTTTTCCCACTTTGCTCAAATATATTTGCAATTCCTATGAGTTAAAAAGACCTGCCTGTTAAAATGACCCGCTAATACTGAATTAGCAATCTTTTTCTCTTCTTCTAAAATTTCAGTTGCTTGCCGGACAGAAGAAAAGCGCCCCATTCTGGACATTTGAGTATTACCAAACATTTTTTGATGTCGATACATACCAGGTTTGTAATCTGCAGTAATGTCTCTATTAAGGCACCATGCACAAGTGATCTTCAGCTTGCTTTTTTGTGCATAGCAGAGCTGGTAGTGGATACTATCTGCAACTGTTCAGAGTTCATCTTGTTTCCATATTCATAGGTCTCCAAACAAAAAAAGTACAAATGATTCATTCTTTTTGAAAATGTATCTGGCCTGTTGCCTCTCCCTGCCATTTGAAATTGCCAATACCAATCAATGCATGTGTGATTACTACTTTTGTAGCACTATTATAATACTTATCAGCAAAGTTTGCTGTGCACTTCAGTCTCTGGAGTTCTGTCCACAAATGCAACCTGTTATTCAAAGTGCCGCATGCTTGCACCCTTTACTAGTGTGTGCTGAGTCATCAAATTTCAATGGCAGCTTAACTGTGGATGCTAACTATGGAAATAATAGGACGAGTGTTATGCAGCAATATAGCAATATAAGAAGTAAGTGGGGCGGAGGGATAAGCAAACCATTCTTACAACTGAAGCAAGAAGAAAATACAGAGGGGATATCCAGACAACTGTGCCATTTCAAACACTCAAAGCAATTATCTAGTTCAGATGTCACAATAATTTAATTAAATAATTTAACAAAAATAATTTATCTTCAGTCAAATGTTTTGTATTACTTTTATTAGGTCCTCGACAGAATCAAAGGTTCTGTTTTTCCAGTACCAGGGAAAAACTTTGTAAGACTGTATATTCGAAGTAATCCAGATCTTTATGGTACGTGCAAATGCTAAAATTGTCATGAAAGAACTTATTTCCCCCCCAACACTGGGTCAGTCAGTCAGAATAAACGATCTTTTGCTTTTGTTTCCATTAAGGTCCCTTTTGGATATGTGCCACGTTAGTCTTTGCCATTGCTATCAGTGGCAACCTTTCAAAGTTTTTCATCCATCTGGGCAAACCTGATTTCCATTATGTGCCTGAATTCCGAAAAGGTTTGTGTTAAAAACTGTATTCCAAATACATTTGAATTCCTGGTGATTCACTG
Organism: Podarcis muralis; assembly: GCF_964188315.1. Lineage (NCBI taxonomy): Eukaryota > Metazoa > Chordata > Lepidosauria > Squamata > Lacertidae > Podarcis > Podarcis muralis. The sequence continues at coordinate 45,195,276 of NC_135659.1, forward strand.
TTCTAGCTAAGATAACAGAAGAAGAAATTTAAGATAGTTAGCCACCATATAAAAGGTTTTGTTCCGAAGTACATGGCAGTTCAAGATGCTAAGTTCCCCACCAAACTAGAACCAAGGAAGAGGCTGTGGATATGGTGTGTATAATATTGCCTGACCTAGACTGAGAGCTTAGGCAAGTGAAGACAGGAATGGCTTAGGGAGCAGCCAGCCATAGGAGAAAGCATGTATCAGGTAATTGCTCTTAGTTATGTATGGGTGTTGTGTTATAGAGGCTCAGTAACTTTGGCGCTGTGGGTAAAAGCCTCAGCGCCTAGGGCTTGCCGATCGAAAGGTCAGCGGTTCGAATCCCCGCGGCGGGGTGTGCTCCCATCGTTCGGTCCCAGCGCCTGCCAACCTAGCAGTTCGAAAGCACCCCCGGGTGCAAGTAGATAAATAGGGACCGCTTACTAGCGGGAAGGTAAACGGCGTTTCCGTGTGCGGCTCTGGCTCGCAAGAGCAGCGATGTCATGCTGGCCACGTGACCCGGAAGTGTCTCCGGACAGCGCTGGCCCCCGGCCTCTTGAGTGAGATGGGCGCACAACCCCAGAGTCTGTCAAGACTGGCCCGTACGGGCAGGGGTACCTTTACCTTTAACTTTGGCAGCCTAATTCAGTGTTCCATTTCTCTTACTGAGTGACAGAGATAACAGAGGCATTTTTTAAGGTGTAGCCTGTGAGACCTGATTTCAAAAGGTTAACTGCTGCCAGATGATTATCAATCAAACACAGAGTAATGCAGCCAACTGTTATGTAGTTTTAATTTACATCCTTTGAGGTCAGTATTTCTATGATGTGATAGCCTTGATTATTTTGCTGTGATTCTGAATGCTGAAATAAATCTCTTTACAGTGTCCATAGCTGCTACAGCCATCTATGCATATGCTTGGCTAGTTCCTCTAGCTCTCTGGGGATTTCTTATGTGGAGAAACAGTAAAGTTGTGAACATTGTATCCTACTCATTTCTTGAGATTGTCTGCGTTTATGGCTATTCACTTTTCATTTATATTCCAACAGCGGTAAGTTCAATATAAAGAATTCCTGAGTATATGAAGAGTATTGAGGAAGTGCTGAATAAATTGTTTTGATTTTTTTATAATATAAACAGATCAATACAGATTGTTGACATTTTATATGGGAAGTTTAGATGAGAAATCCATGCATGGCCTGCTTAATTCACCTTGGAAATGCTGGACAAATTTCACTGAGATTTGCCCTAAACTGCAGAAATGTGCATACATAATTTAATCTGAAGTAAGGAAGGGATACTTCTTGCTGTTCCCTCCAGCTGTTATGCGCATGTATTCTATGCACTATGCTGTTTCAAGTGGCTACACTGAGGAATACTTTTCTGTAGGGCTGCTGCTTGAACATGGGTGCCATCTGAGATGCTGTTGGAATCTTTTGACAGATCCTTTTTTTTTTGAGACCCCTTTAGTTGACAAATGAAACAAAAAAAATTGTGTATCGAGTATCATCAGTATCTTAACTTGTTGAAGGAAGGGAGGGATTGATGATGGATTTTGGATAGTAGCAATGCAGAGTATTTTCCTGGAAATGGCCATTGCCTACTGTTCACTACAGGGATGCGGGTGGCACTGTGGATTAAACCACAGAGCCTAGGACTTGCCGATTCGATTCCCCGCGCTGGGGTGAGCTCCCGTTGCTCGGTCCCTGCTCCTACCAACCTAGCAGTTCGAAAGCACCTCAAAGTGCAACTAGATAAATAGGTACCACTCCGGTGGGAAGGTAAACGGCGTTTCCGTGTGCTGCTCTGGTTCGCTTAGTCATGCTGGCCACGTGACCCGGAAGCTGTACGCCAGCTCCCTCGGCCAATAAAGCGAGATGAGTGCCGCAACCCCAGAGTCGGCCATGACTGGACCTAATGGTCAGGGGTCCCTTTACCTTTACCCTTACTGTTCACTACACAGCAAAGAGCCACATAAGTGCCATTTACATGTAATGTATTCCAATATGCATCATTGTGCACTGTATTGTGGGCCACAGTTCTAGATTATGTCTTGAAGAGCAGCCAGTTTATAACTTTACTCAGTATTGAGTTCAAGACATTGGTTATATATAGAAACCGTTTGTGGGTGCTCTTACTAATTTTCTCATTAAAATCTAGAAAATTGTTTTTCTGTAAGATTTTATCTGATTCAAACCAGCAAAAACTAGAACTGCATTTCCTTTCTTTTTCTTTACAGATATTGTGGATTATTCCGCAGAAAGCTCTCAGATGGGTTTTGGTGGTATTTGCTTTGTGCCTTTCAGGATCTGTCTTAGTGATGACATTTTGGCCTGCTGTTAGAGATGACAACCGAAGGATTGCAGTGGCTACAATTGTGACGGTGGTGCTTCTCAATGCCTTGCTTGCTGTTGGTTGCTTGGTATGACAGTTGTTTCCTAACTTTTATAGTTTTTTCTTAGGTCAGTTTTCATGAACAGTTAAAAGCTTCACCTATGGAGACCTTTATTCATGGAGAAAATCTGCAATCCTCACAAATAAATGTGGTTGTACTTACTGTAAATAACTCTAGAAATGGGTAGGATTTTAAAAATAGGATTTCTGTACCAAGTCATGTCTACAAATGCCTATCAGTGACTGGCTTAAACGCTGTTTAAGTGGCTAAGTGTTCCTATATTGGAGTAGGGTATAAAACCAGTAGGTTGAACATGCTTAAATCCCATGCCTTGAGCACTTACTTGCTTGTGTAAACTTTTTTGGCTTTTTTTCATATAATTAATTGATGCTATAATCTGTTTTTGTTTCATTTGTTCACTAAATCAATATAGTCGGTATTGCAGTCATCTTTTAAAATCCAGTGGTAAAGCTAATGGTTGTATTACATCTTCCCTGCCCACGTAAGCAATACAAATGTAAAAAGTACAGTATAAAGGTTAACCTGTGATATTCGTAATATACTATTGTCCCTTCTTCTCACCTTCCCCAATAATGTAGGCATACTTTTTTGATGCCCCTGAACTGGATCTTGTTATGCCAACTACTACGCTTCCACAAAATGTAACAATAAGAGCAATAAAGGAACAGTAACAAAGGTAAGCATTTCAAAAGTTACGCCCTATGTTGGTGGTCTTGCTATAACTCACTTCAGTTTAAGCAGTGATGCTTGTTGGGTCGAATTCTATGTTAAGTGTGCTTGGGTTCTCAGGTGGGTCTTCTAATTACATCCTTGCTTGCTGTTCTTGTGCCACAGCAGCTGTGATGACACCCTGCACAAGGCAAGTGTGGCACTGCTGGACAAATTAAGCAGCCTTTTAATTCCCCTCGCCATCATGAATGAATTTCAGCAACTCACCTATGCGGGGAAAACTCAATATATGAGCCTGGAGACACTAGTAGGATAGAGGCAAAATGACCCTAGTTGCCCTGAACCTTAAAAATCAATTTTGCTCACAACTGCATAGTATCTTGTGATGATTCTTGGTCACAGTGAAGTGTGAGAAAATGCTGTAAACCCACTTATCACTCCCCACCCTCCCATTTAGACAAAGTACACCTGACAGTTCTCTACACGATAGCATACCGAGGCAGTCACGTTTAATTAGCTAACAGGCTTGCTTCAGTGTTTATCTGTATCCTTCTCGGTGCATTTCATGGATATGATCATTTTTTGTTACCGGATGAGTATTTCTACAGATTAGAATTAGAACTGGAATACATGAGGGCCCACATCCAAAATCTGAATATGTTCTATTAAAATAAAAATGGACCTTTGCAACGTATCTGGTACAATTAAAACACATTAACAAACCTTGCAAAACTGCAACGAAACTAAGAAGTGCTTCAGAACAAGGACAAATGCAAGTTTACAGGTTTTGCTCTCCTTTCTAAGTTTTTTATTCTGGACAAATTGTGTAGACAGTAGCAAAGAAGCTCTAGAACTTGATGCCTTCAGCATTCTGCATTTTAGATTCATAATACTAACTTGCTTGTCTTTCCCTCCTCAGATATATATTTCTTCATCTGTGGGATATTGCTTTATTGGGGCTTTCCCATATTGAAAAAAAGAAAACCCAAAAGATCTGAAAAGAAGCATCAGCGAAAGCCAAAAGTTCTTAATGACACATCAGCAAAACCATCTAAATTCATAGTACCTGACACTTGAATGATCAACTAGTAATGGACTTAGTTGAAATTCTGCTCTGTTGAAGCAAAAGATAAAAAAGGGTTCAGTTCAGTGGAATTAATTTCACCTGGAGATTTGAATCCTAAAAATTTCAGCTGTAGATTTAAACCCTAATAATTTATTATTTTTTATCTTCTGCATAATTCTTGTTTTGTCATCAAATAAAAATGACTCAAAATGCCACCAACATTTCTAAGTATTTCTTCCCAAAAGCCTGTATATTTTGCTGTATTTATAATACATCATCAGCATCCACAGGATTTTGTGGGGAGGATGGGAGCATATGCATACAAACATAATTATAACTGACTAGGTTTTGCTCAGAAAAGACCAATTTAAATTAGTGGACCCAAGTTAGTCATATTCATTCATTTCAGAAGGTCTACTCTGAGTGGGACTAGCATTGGATACAAACCATAATATTTTTATGAGTTTGTGGGTCCCAGCCCTCTATAATCCTTGGACCCAGCAGGTGTTAGATTTAATCAAGGCTTGTGTGTTAAGCTGAGTGCTAGACACTTCTGATTCCTGGATGCAGCAAGTGTCAAAAGCTAATTAAGCCAGGCTAGCATCCTGGGCGATGGGCCATTAAGAGGACCAAGGATCAAAGTGCTTGTTGTGCTAGATTGGCAAAAGGCGGGCCTTCCCTCCTTCAACAGATAAGGCCAGAGTTTAGAGAAGAAGAGTTAGGAAAGCTGTAAGCTGGAGAGACAGCGAGGTGGGTGGGAGAGCAATGTTTGATGTCTGTCTGAATCCAAGGCTGTGACTGTGAGAGAAGACCCTTTTGGGGGGTCTGCTGTGAGCCCTTCCATCGTAGGCTCAGGTTGTATATATGTGTAAATAAACCATATATCATAAAGATACCACAGTCTCTGCTGTGTCTCATTTCCAAAAGGAAACATGGACCCCGGGTAAGCGCATGGAACCCTTGGGATCTTCCACCGCTCAGAGATTGGGGTGGCATGCAACTATATATACCAGGGCCAGCCCACCCATGAGAGCAGGTGAAGCAACCACTGTTTGTTGACTGCAAGGGTGACAGTCAACCTAGCAGTTCGAAAGCACGTCAAAAGTGCAAGTAGATAAATAGGTACCGCTCTGGCGGGAAGGTAAACGGCGTTTCTGTGCACTGCTCTGGTTCGCCAGAAGCAGCTTAGTCATGCTGGCCACATGACCTGTAAGCTGTATGCCGGCTCCCTCGGCCAATAAAGGGAGATGAGCGTCGCAACCCTAGAGTCGGCCACGACTGGACCTAATGGTCAGGGGTCTCTTTACCTTTAAGGGTGACAGAACCAGCACATGAAGGTCGCAGACTGGGCTCGTATTAAACAAGAAATTGGACATTCACTGCTAATACTGTAGCCTTATCTTTGCCATATCAGAACTAGTGGGGAAGTTAATGGGGGGGGGGTTATAGTGAAAGAAATCATAATCATCATCACCATCATTTTATTATTTATACCCTGCCCATCTGGCTGGGTTTCCAGCACAAATAAAAACGCCAAACATTAAAAACTTCCTGATACTGGGCTGCTTCAGATGTCTTTGAAAAGTTGTGTAGTGTCATTTGCTCTGCCTCCATCCATTGCCCCCCCCCCCAATTTAATGGGTTGACTCCATGAGCCAAAGGCGTTAAATTTCTGCAATAGGATTTTCAGGCTAGTCCATGACATCTCCATACTTGTTCCTTTTTGCACCGGCCTCTGTCTCCTTCTGGGGGTCCAAATGGGGCACTTTCTCTTTGGCTACATCTGGGACATTGGGTTGTTTGTTTTCCAGAAAGATCCATAAGTCAGAACACCTCTGTGTCTCCCATCGAGTCACTGTATAGCTTGCAACTGAACCTGCAACAAAGGAGAGCAGGATGTTCCACTGGAGCGGGTAGTGAATCTTCCGGATGAATTTTTGAAGAGCAAAAGCCATCCCGGAGACTGTAATAAATGTCCCCATGCCCTTCATGAATGCGTAAGACTGGCAGGCAGTATATTCTTGTAGCCCCGGGTGCTTGGCTGCCACCGCTTCGTCCACGCGAGACAACCCCACGTTCACCATCTCTGCTGCACACTCCCTCCTCCACCTGTTCCTTGAGCCCCTGAGATCCTCTGAGGTGCTAAAATGAGAAATAAGAGTTCAGAGAGAAGACCATTAGCAATCACATATTTTTCAAAAGCTTATTTTTCATTGGCATGGTTCACTCAAAGATTTATTGCTAATCAGTAGAGACATGGGAAACTAAGAAGTTCCAATACACCTTAATTGTTTTTCCATCCATCTGGCAGTAGCCTTGCTCTACTATCATATTCCGTGTGCTGAAACCAAACTGCATTCCTCCTGCTGGGAGTAAACCTTGAGGAATAATCTCTGTCCACTGCCTTGCGGGACAAATCAGGAGTGGAGTGCCTAAGACAGTTGGACGGTGCCTTGTAGACCTCCTTCCGTCAACTCCTGCAGCCACCCTGGTGTCAAATGTGCTGTTTTGCTTTCCTCTGGACCACATGCAGCGAGGCCCGAGAGGGGGGTTGTGTTTTCTGGGCAGCCCAGGACTTCCATAAACGCTCCTCAGACTTGCGCCCTGGGAAGGTCACTTTGGTGCTGCTATTGTCTTCACCACCGGAGGAGCACTCCATTGTCTCCCGAGACGAAGGAAAGCGAGGCCGAGGGGGGGGGGTCTTGTCATCTAGGCAGCCCAGCACCTCCATGCAGTGCCCAGGCTTGCGCTCTTCCATTCTCTCTCGAGAGGGACGGATGCCAACAACATTATATAATGGATATTTTCAAATACTATATTGTATATATTAAATATTTAATGATTTTAAAAAAAAATATACTGTGTGTATATATATGATTTTTTAAAAAAATATACTGTGTGTGTATATATATATATATATATATATATATATATATATATATATATATATATATATATATATATATATATATAGGAAATCTGCACAAAGAATACACAGGCACATCTCACTTACTTCCTCCCCCTTTTCTACCGGGACTCCGTAAGAAACTAAACTTCCGCTTAGAAAACGGTAGACTAAAGCGCCACACCGACGACGGACGCGCTAAATTAACGTCACTGAAGCTATTCCCTGCTCTTGGCAACGGGAGCAGGGCTCCCTGGGATAGCATCCGGGAACTGAAGCAGTTCCTATCCGCGAGCGGCATGGGAGGGCGAGGGATGATGTTTCATTCAACGCGGGAACAGCTAAATGTATGTATGAATGCGCGCGCATTAAGCACGTGTGCACGAACACCCGAATAAAGCTAATGCGTGTTTGCGCATCGTCACTTCATGCTTCAGAGGTATCAATGGGTTCCCAATTCCTCCCTTTGGCAAGTGGGCGGGGGACTCTCGCTTTGGATTGGCTCCAATAAACCCATAGTTTTTAAGCACAGGCTTGTAAAACTGCCAAGATTCATTCCGTTTTATCTTTTGGGGAGAACTGAAGAGAACAGCAGGCAAGTTAAACTGGAGTAGGGTGTTGTTTTTTTATGAGAACATAGCCCAGTAGAATTGCCATTACTTTCCAGTACTGTATCGGGTTGCCAGTTCTCCTACCTAAGGTTCCTGCCTTAGACTGAAGCAGAAGTTGCTGCCCAAGAGGTCGGTCGGCCCTTTCCATCCTGGGAACGGCTGTCTTCGTTGAACCTCTGCATGCATGCTGCTATAACAGCAGAGGAATGCTGCCAGGAAAAGGTGGCACCAACGTTTTCTAGGTGGGAGTGGAGCTGGGATTGTTTGCTCCCCACCGCCAGCCCCACAAGCTTGGGGACAGCGGGGAGGCGGAGCGTGCCTTCCCGCTGTTCCCCGACCTGGTTTGGAGGCTGGCTTTGGGCAGATATCCGCAAGCCTGGGGAGACCGGCGCGACTTCCCGCCGGGCTCCCTAGGCTTGCGGATAGCAGCCTGTTCTGGGGGCTGGGGTCGGGGGAAGCTTGGCCTTGCCCCAGCCCTGCGCCTGGGAGGGAAATAAAAATGTTTTTCTTTATTGCCACCCCCCAAAAAAAAAACTAGGTGCGCCCTATGGGCCGGTGCGCCCTATGGGGCGAAAAATACGGTAACTCATTTTGACTTAAAGTTTTCCAAAAGTTCTATTTCTCTTTCCCCCACCTCTCTCTCCACCAGTCTTGAGAGAGGTTCATCTTGAGTAACTGTTTAAATGGGCAATTTGTCTACATCTACATCCTGGTTTATGGAGTCTGTGTTTGGATACGTTTTTGTTTCCTTTCCAGATCTTGGGATGGAGAGCAGCTGCAAGCCTTGCTTGGTCGGTGCTGCTGCTTCCTCTGTGTATTGCAGCCTTCATCAGCATCAGCAGCATTGACTTCTTCCACCCGGTACAATGGATCACAAGTATGTCAGTGCCCTGCCTGAGACAAATGTTACAGAGCAGTATTGGTGCAGTTTTTTATTCAACATTATTTGGGCATATTATCACAGCAATCCTTACAACAGCCCTAACATTTAGGCCAGTGTTCTCATATTACATGTAGAGCAAGGATGGGGATCATTTTCTTCAGCCTGAGGGCCCCATGCCAATGGTGGGGTGGGGGGCAGAGGCAAAAGTAGGTAGAGCAACAAATGTAAATGGTGCCTTTGTACAGTAGGCTGGTTGCTGCACACACTCACACACCCCTCTGTATCCTCCATGCAGACATGCCAGAGGTATTATCAGAGTTACCTCTGGAATTACAATTTCTGGACTGGGAGGAAGGCAGGGTAATAACAGTAACAACAGCAACAATGGTTTAGCGTGATGTGTGAATGTGATCGCTGAGTTTATGGCTGAGGTGAGAGATACACCAAAGACCCCCTAGGTCTCAGTCCAACCTTGTAGGCACTAAGATCTAGTAGTAGATCTGTTGTATAGTACTTCTGATTCATATTTTTTCCCCTGTCTTAGGCTCATTCAATGACCTGTATACCTCCTACGTTATTTTCTGCATACTGCTAATGTCTGTGGTCATACTGGTAATAAGCATCTTCAACGTTGAGTTTCATGCAGGTTGGTGTTGAAAGCTGCATCAGCTTAAAAAGTGCCGTTTGATTTGCTGATTTGTGCTTAACTCTGTGCATAACGTTAGGCTTTGTTTTAAACTTTGGAATCTGTTTCTTTGTGTGTCAGTAGAAACTTAGTTTCCTACCTTTGCTCTTAAAACTCTCCATTAATAAATGTGGAATAACTCTAAATGCTGTGCTAAATCCTTAAAGACCATTCTCCACTCCTGAAGGTCTGATTTGGCTTTTTTTAAAGAACTCACTATCCTACACTGAACTCAGGAGTGCTTAAATGTGGAGCAGTGATTGCCTGAATGTAGTGTCTTGAAATGTGACACAAAGTATGTACGTAATGTGATACCCTTTAAGTCAGGAGGTGGTTAAACGTTCTTATTTGCCTTCTTACTTTGCAGTTGTGCCTTCTATTCCTTGCTCCCGGTTAGCTCTGATAAGCAAGATTATCCACCCGCAGCAAGTGATCCACTCCGTTGCTCATGCTGTAATGGGAATGCTGGTAGCTTGGTGTGCAGCAGTTATGACGAAGGGGAAGTTTCTCTTTTTATCTGTACCCTGCACAGCTACAGGAAGGTAACCCTGGGGGTGGTTCAAGAGCGGTTTATTAAAATGTAACTTCTTGCGAATGCTAATAATAAAATGCTGCCAGATAGTTCACATTAGGTGATTCTCATTTTGCTGCAAGTATAGAAAGCTGGTAGGAAGATGTGTGCAAGCAAATGTTTCCTGAGAAATAAATTGCTGTGTACTTGTGACCCTTTGGGTGCAGAAGATAAAAGTAGCCTTGTAGCGACAGGTGAGGCAAGGAGAGACTTGGTGGAGGAGGGAATGTTTGCTCCATCTCTCCTCTTCTAAGCTCCTCAGTATAAGGGTTTTTGTTGACAACTAGCCTGCCAAATGGCTAGAAGCTTGCATTTCCATGAAGTCCATAGAGGACAGGGCTTCCCCTATACTGTAGCTTCTATAGGAAGTTAGTAACATTTTTGCAGACTAAAAAGAATACATGTAATTATTTACAAACCTGGATTAAAATTCTCCAAAGAGGCTGCACCTTTTTCTGTAGCCTTTTCCCTATTTTTAGGAAGCAAGTCAAGGTTGCTGAGAAAATGCAATTCTCACACCAGCTAACTCGAGCCAGTGATCCCACAAGGATTATACAGTGGTACCTCAGGTTACATACGCTTCAGGTTACATACGCTTCAGGTTACAGACTCCGTTAACCCAGAAATATTACCTCGGGTTAAGAACTTTGCTTCAGGATGAGAACAGAAATTGTGTGGCGGTGGCGCGATGGCAGCGGGAGGCCCCATAGGCTAAAGTGGTGCTTCAGGTTAAGAACAGTTTCAGGTTAAGAGCATACCTCTGGAACGAATTAAGTATTTAACCCAAGGTACTACTGTAGTTGGTTGCAGTTATCTGTTGGATAGTGCTCAGGATGCTGCCACTGCCCCCCAATATTTGTGCAATTTTATCACTTTTTAGTAGTTAAAAATGAGCACCTCCTTGCAGTACCATATGAGTACCTATGTACATCTACAAGCCGAATTGAATATAAAGTTGGGGAATGTCTTTCAGTCTGTTTATTATGCAATAGATAAACAAGGGTAAAACTTTTTTTCATAGTTTCTGGACAGTGTTTTGGAATGAGTCCACCGCCACCTTGATTTTGCAAAATTGGATAACATTTCCCTAAAAGTAGAATTAAGTATAGAGTTATTATCTTCCTGTGCAACTAAAGGCTAAAATTACTGCTTTGCTTCAGTGTAGCTGATGCTGATCTGCACATGTGCCTGAATGAGTACCACCTCTTCCTCTTGCTTCTTGGAGCCTTTATGGGTTACAGCTATAGCCTTCGGTATCTTGTTAACAATTTGAACTACCTTCCATTTCCAGTTATACAGGTAAGTGCACAAGTAACAGCAGGAATAGAATTCAAACACTGGGCCACCTGTAGTGCTTTTGCTTTTATGTGATCATGAAGGACAGCGGTTTGAATCCACATGACGGGGTGAACTTCCATTGCTCTGTCCCAGCTTCTGTCAACCTAGCAGTTCGAAAGTACACCAGTGTAAGTAGATAAATAGGTATCACTGTGGCGGGAAGATAAACAGCGTTTCCGTGCACTCTGGCTTCCGTCACAGTGTTCTGTTGTGCCAGAAGCGTTTTAGTCATACTGGCCACATGACCCGGAAAGCTGTCTGTGGATAAACACTGTCTCCCCCGGCCTGAAAGCGAGATGAGCACCACACCCCATAGTCACCTTTGACTGGACTTAACTGTCCAGGAGTCCTTTACCTTTTTCTTTTCTTTTCTTTTCTTTTCTTTTCTTTTTTACCTTTTACGTGATCATGACTATTACATATTTGGAGAAAAGTCATATCATGCTGGGTCCAGGAAGGATTTTCCTGCAGGGCATAGCTGCAGCATAGTGCGTGGGGACCCGAGAAATACAAGCAGAACTTGAAGAAGGAGACTTCCCAATTCTGTTGGGACTCCTAGATGGTGTGGCTTGTGATGTGGGCGTCTGCAGTGGGTAGGCAAAATTATCCCAAATCAGATAGAAACCCCTTATATGAGCAGAGCTTCCTTCTTTCAACGATCTCTTCTATCCACTTGCAGTTCTCAGGATCCAAACGAATGATTCTTGAGATTGTCTGTCATCCTGTTATAGTTGGACTTTGATGCTGTGTGATAGTAATTCAGTTTATTGTAGCCATTTTACCACAGTACAGTGGGTTGGATCCAAAGAACTCTGCTTTTCCCATAGGCTGCTCCCCCTTTACAAGCCCTTGTGTTCCATGCAAAGGATGCCCCTGAGGATTTTGGGGATTTCCTAGAATCCGGCAGAGTGGAGCTGTAGCAGGATGGTGAAATTAGAAGAATTTGGTTTGGCTGCCATGCACACGCAGAAGTGCCTTTCCACTCATGCAGGACACCTTTGGATCCAAGCCAGTAACCTATAGTAATACAATATTTGGGAAGAGAGTAATTCTAAAATAGAAGAAAACGTGCTCTTAATATCTATCAGGATCTTGCAGTATCTGAAATCATTTCTGATTTTAAAATGTGACATATTTTTAACTCCGAAGTCTGATATATAGTATGTGGATAAGAATATTCTGCTGTTAAACATTTGCCCAATCTTTTTCAGCAATACAAGTATCTGCGCTTCAGGAGATCACTTCCGTTGCTTGCAAAGCATAGTTGTGTGGAGTCGCTTTATATGGTCAGAAACTTTTGTGCTGCTTACTATTTCTTTGGTAAGAATTTTTGGTAATTTTACTTCTCTCCCCCTGCCCCCTTTTCTGTAAATGATGTGAGTGGGAAGGAAGCCAGCGTTTCCCTGATAACAAGTTGCTGAATTGGGGTGGGAGGGGGCTTTACATAAGGGCTGGCTGCCATAGTCATGCCCAACTTGTGGGGTTTACAAAAGCCAGTATAGGGGAGGGGGGAAATGCTCTGCATAGCGGAGTTTCCCCCCAATTTATCACCATTTCTTTTCCTTAAAACTTTCAAAGTTCTGTTGGTAATATATTTTTATGCCAGAAATACATTTCCTCTATGGAAGTGTTAATACACCTGTGTTTTTACAGCTTGATTCCCCCCCCTTTTGTGGATTTTAGGTTATATTCCAAGGGCATGGATAATTACCACAATGAACCTTCAGACTGATAGGTTAGTACCTATAATAAATCAATAAATAAATTGAATTTCTAACTCTTCATCTTGTAATAGAGGAACTCCTTGTACATTTTGCAGGTTGTCAGGTTCCTACCCCATGCTTTAGGAAATGAGACTCCCAGAGCAGCTAAAAAAACAACACCAAGCTAGCAAGACTGTCCCCACTTTCAGGCGTATAATATGACACACAAGGAAGAAGGAATGGGGAAGGAAGAGGGGGGAGGAAACAAGCTCAGACTTCATGCTTTAAAAATTGCAGTTCTCCTAGCGTTCAGTTGGGGTAGAAACATTTCAGGTAGGCTGATGGAGTTTAGCCAGTTAGATATTAAAATCAACACTTTTAATTGAGCCCAGAATACAATAGGAATGCTTATGCAAATATTAGAGTAGTGGTATAATAATTCCCCTAGCAACCTACTCCTGTCGGTGAAAAGTGATGCATTTAATTGGAGTTTCTGGATTCTTACTGAGGGTGGTCTAGCACAGATGTTTCTTTCTAACAAGATGTGCTAAGTAAAAAAGAAACCTGGCCCCTCCCACCACCCTGGTATGGGCGTCCTTCCTGCTATTGATGGCCACTCAAGGTCACATGCAGCTTTGATGTCGTACAGAGCTTCAAAACTGACTTTCCAGCTCCACCCCACCAGTCTGATGGTGCCCATAGGAGAATAATATTCTTCCATGGAGTAGGATAAATAGACTGAACACTAAAGCTTTCCACCAGGGATAGTTCTTACAGTGTTGGGAGATTTTAAAGATGTTTGAGGCTCATTGGGGAATGATGGTGACCTTATTCTCTCTGGCAGTGGGAAGTAACAAAGAACAGACTTCTCAGGCATCCTTGGTGGACTCACCGAGTCTGTTTGATTCTGTGTCAGTGGAGAACGTCCCAACTGTCTTCCACTATGCCCTGAGCAATCGTATGGGAAACACTTTCACAACAGAAGTATTAGAATCACATTTCCACTTGCATATTTCATTTGTTGTGTTGTGTGAGCGTATATCAAAAGCGACCCTTTTGATATAGACCAGCTTGTTTTTATATACTGCTCATTGCAAAAAACACCATCTAATGGAGTTGGCTCCCCCCCCCCCCCGGCCTTCCAGTAAACTTCATCCTCTGGACACGATGGCTGGTCTCTTGGATTTGTCCCTTCTGTACCACAGCTGGCTATGTGGCGTGTTTCTTCTGATGACTTGGTACATTGCATGGCTGCTCTTCAGAATCTATGCCACTGAGGTTGGTGCTGTATGTCTGATACATACAATCTTACTATCTCTTCCATTTTTAAAGCAATGCATGAATGCTCTTATACTTTTTGTATAGCACAGCAGGAACTCTTGAGATCAGATTAATCGGTTTTCAGTTGGATAATTTTACATTCCTTTCCCCTGTTTTCTTGTCAGGGCTGGGTTGGGTTGACAGCCTGTCTGTTTTGCTGGTTTGACCAGGCTTGCAAATGATCACAGTATATATTCTTATTAATTTTGACAAAGGGGTGTTTCTCATGGCAAGCTTCAGCTACGGTGTGTGTTCCATTTTCAGGCACATCACTTTCCTGTCCAGCCGACATTTGCAGAAGAAACTGACCAGTGTTTACCTAAAATTTTAAGCAGCAACCCCCCACCTCTTATAAAGGTATGAGTTTGGTTAAATACACAAACTTGTCAAATTGCCTCTTGCTTAGTCTTTATCATAATAGAAGCAATTCAAGTAAAATTTGAGTGATAAAGCATGGGGTTTCATGCAAGGTATTTTTCAATCTACCAATAAAATTCACACTAGAAGCTTGCAGCCAAGGATTTGACTGGTTTTTCAGATCACTATGGGAATGTAATCTTTTCTCACCTCTGTAACTTCTAGCCATAAGTTTCTTTTGCCCATGTTCCTGGTTTTCCTTCCCCTGTCACATTCCTCCCCACCCCCCATTCCTCTGGATCATTTCTTTCTCCCTCCCCTTTCTGAAGTCGCTGTGCTTCTGTTTCGGGATCCGAACCCCTCTTTCCCTAGGTCCCTAATGCTTCTATTGTCTCCTTCCTTAGGCCATTCTTTCTGGCTTGCCTTATCAGCTTAGCAAATGGCAGCCATAAATCCACTTCCATTCTCCATCCATTTTCATAACTCTAGCAGCTCAATCAGATCCTGCCAAATGCTTCACCAGTGCAACATTTTAGTGCAAAAATTTGTCTGCGTATCAAAGTAATTTCTTATACGTTTGCTTGCATACCTAAAATGGCTGAAGCTCTTTGTCCCTTATCTAGCACTTAATGAAAATGCAGTTCTCAGGTGTGTCTGGAAAAAAAGCAATAATTTGAAAATAATTTATTTTGAGGGTTCGGGTAGATAGCCGTGTTGGTCTGATGCAGTCAAAATAAATTTAAAATTTAAAAATTGTCCAGTAGCACCTTAGAGACCAACTAAGTTTGTTCTGGGTATAAGCTTTTCGTGTGCATGCACAGTTCTTCAGATACCTGTATCTGAAGAAGTATCTCAAGAAGTGTGCATGCACACGAAAGCTTATACCCAGAACAAACTTAGTTGGTCTCTAAGGTGCCACTGGACAATTTTTAAATTTTAAATTTATTTTGAGGGGGCAGAGTGAAGGAAATTTTAGTGATAAAATTCGAGTAAAAACGTTACAGCTGTTAATACTTCTAAACATTTCCCCCTGCAGTTCTTGGCTTTACAGGACTTGATGTTCCTTTCCCAGTATTCTTCTGTGCGACGTCAAGAGGTCTTCAGCCTTAGCCAGCCAGGTATTTGGAAATAAAATATCTACGACCCATTAAGTCAGAAGGGGAAAGTGAGAAGTACTCTGTAAGAAGCTGACTTTGAGGAGAGTTGTTCTGTTTTCATGTTGTATTTAGCAAATACTAGTGTGAGGAAAGGTAGGTTTTTATACAGAGCATCTTATGCTGACCACCATTGTGTCCAAAACAAGGTATGAGGAGGTCCAAGATGGATTGTGTACAAACAGCATTTCCCCTCTGCATTGGCAAAGCAGACGGTGCTTGTCGCATGCATTAAAAGTAATGCAGCTATGCATATTTTATTTGGGCTTTTTGGACCCCAATACAATTTTGTGAAATATGTTGGAAATGCCTCACTCCACTGCCTGATGTTCCAGTGTTTATTGACTAGCTTCTGATGGCTATATGATGTCGCTATATTCATGGCCTAACAGTTTGACCACAGCTTTGGGCATTTAAAGGGTTGATTTTTTTTTTTTTTACTTCACATACTTCACTGTGATATAAGGGCTTGCGTAATAGCCTGACCCCTGTTTTGGGCTACTTCACGCTATGTAAATTGGCTAGATTATTTTGGTTGGAAGTTGCTCTGAGTTGCCTTGGGCAAGATAAAGTGACTAACAAATGTTAATAATAAGTTTTTAAGTCTAGACATTCTGCTTGTCTGTAAAAGGTGGACACCCTCACAACTGGACTTCAATCTCCCAGGAGTGCTTGAAACTTTTAAGTGATCTGACACAGAGACTAATAATGCACCAGGAGGCCGCAGCTGCAAACGGGAGGCTGAAACAGCAGTCTGTGGGGGACATGAGACAGCCCTCTAGCCCCCCTCCAGGTACTGGACGAATCAGTTGTAATGCTGCAGTTCTTGAGTCTCCAAATCACAGCTGGGCCTGCCAATGGGTGTTTGGGGAGAATCTTATTTCAAAAAGGGGTAGGACAGCTGATTTATTGTTTCAGTTGCATCTGCAGCTTTTGCTGATTTTTTCCCCCTTTAAAAAACACACATTCCAGTGGGTGTTTGTAAAGAGCGGCTTCAGACTTTATGTAGGAATGCTGCCTTGCCATGGTTGTGCTGGTGTTTTCTTACAGTAACAGGCACACATTGCTCAGCCTGCAGTGAAAATGTACTAGGGAACTCCCTGTGGTTTCTGTCCATTTTATGTCATGAGATATGCATCTGCCCTTCATGCTTTGCTTGTGTTACAGCAGTGTCTCCCCCCACCCCCCAGTAAACAATTATAAGGTAAAGGTAAAGGACCCCCGGACGGTTAAGTCCAGTCAAAGGCGACTATGGGGTTGTGGCGCTCATCTTGCTTTCAGGCCGAGGGAGCCGGTGTTTGTCCACAGACAGTTTTCCAGGTCATGTGGCCAGCATGACTAAACCGCTACTGGCGCATGGAGGACCGTGACCGAAGCCAGAGCACACAGAAACACTGTTTAATCAGAGTGCATAGAAACACCGTTTACCTTCCCGCCACAGCGGTACCTATTTGTCTACTTGCACTGGCATGCTTTCAAACTGCTAGGTTGGCAGGAGCTGAGACAGAGCAACGGGAGCTCGCCCCATTGTGGGAATTTGAACCGCCGACCTTCGGATCGGCAAGCCCAAGAGGCTCAGTGGTTTAGACCACAGCCAATATAATTGAAGTATAATAAAGTATGAAGCAGCCCTAAGGAATATATCGCCTCCTGTTGCTGCCCAGCTGGGATTTGGATCGCTGTCAGTAACTAAAACATTAGGTTTGCAAAGTGCATGACTTAGTGAATGCTGCTTGTTGGTATAAACCATTTTGAGTTCTTCTTGTAAAATATTATTATTTGCCAGGAGCAGCTGCTGAAGAAACATCATTTCACACTCCAAGGTCCATTATGCTTCCTCGAACCCAAATGCCTTCTCTGGTCAAATCATCTCTGTTGCCTTTGAAGACATCCCCTTCTTCTGACGCCAGAAGCAATTTAGGGTCACCTTTCACTCCTCTGAGTCGCAAGGCTGGCGTGCTGGAATTAAACTCTCCTTGGAATGGATCTGTCCAAAGTCCCCATATTATGAGGAGAGGACCAAAATTATGGACAACAAGTTCAGGTAGAATTTCTTCTCTCCCAATCTTAGTTTGAGCACTTGGCTACTTAATTACTGGGACACCCAGTTAGGCTTTTTGTTTGTTTTTTTTAAAAGGGGTGGGGGAACCAACAGTTTGGATTTCTCTTGTAGATCTGCAGTGGACAGCCTCTTCTCCTGAACCCTACCCAATGAGTGCTGTTGCAGGCGGTGCAAATGTAGCAGTACAACCAAGTTTTATCTATACGTGGCTGCAGAGCAAGAAAGAGCAGGTATACGAAATCAAGCAATTAATGGGTCAAAACTCCCACCAGCATGATTTTCTTGTACATTTCCCCAGTGCTTTGTAATGTAGTTTAGTGCATTTCCCAAAGCAATCTGTAAACTTTCAGCAATGACCACTTCATAGCAACTCCTATCCCTGCAATGAAGCAGCACATTTTTGTTCTGATCATTGACACAACTCCAAAGATTAAAGCCTCTACTCTACTGAAGATCTTGATTAAAATGAATGTGGGTTGCAGAACATAAACCACTGTCAAATGCAGTGCTTGCAGTTCAGAATACCTAGACCGTGGAGAGAGACTAAGATAAAACCTGAAATGCATTTATTTGGACCTGCATATGGGACGCGGGTGGCGCTGTGGGTTAAAGCCTCAGCGCCTAGGACTTGCCGATCGAAAGGTCGGCGGTTCGAATCCCCGCGGCGGGGTGCGCTCCCGTCGTTCGGTCCCAGCGCCTGCCAACCTAGCAGTTCGAAAGCACCTTCGGGTGCAAGTAGATAAATAGGGACCGCTTACCAGCGGGAAGGTAAACGGCGTTCCGTGTGCTGCGCTGGGTCGCCAGATGCAGCTTGTCACGCTGGCCACGTGACCCGGAAGTGTCTCCGGACAGCGCTGGCCCCCGGCCTCTTAAGTGAGATGGGCGCACAACCCCAGAGTCTGTCAAGACTGGCCCGTACGGGCAGGGGTACCTTTACCTTTTTACTGTTTTAAATTGTTGGGAATTAGTTCCAGCAAACTCATTTTAGGATTGGGGTGTCAACCAGTGAAGCTTAAAAGTTTTGGATTACTTTTAAACAGAGAGTAAATATCATTTTGATCTGCTAAATATGTTCCGTTGTCTTTTCATTGATATTTTCTTCTTCCAGATCAAAAGCTTCTTATCAAAACGAGTACTGATAATGTATTTTTTCAGCAAGGTAAGGATGAGGACATGACTTAGTGATTGAAACTAACTGGGCAGCAAAGAATTATTGTTGTTACTACCTTTTGAACTACTCCTATGAAACCTATGCTCATAACTATTGAACTCAAACAAGATAGGGGAACCTGTTGCCCTGAAAGCAACTCTCATCATCCCTGACTATTGGTCCTGCTGGCTGGGGCTGATAGGACATTTGCAGGGGGACAGGTCCCTCATCCCTGAATTAGGACTTGGTACATTGATCCTTGAAACAAATGCTGTGTAAACTGAAAATTTAGCTTCAAAATACTAATCTTCATAGGGTTAACACACTGAGCACTGAAACTATTTTCAGATTAACTTTTCATACAGAGCTCGTGATGGCTAAACTTTGTTTAGTTCAATTTATTTCTGTATTTGAAACGTTCTGTATATATGGTTGGCTAAAGGGTTTGCAAAAACACCTCTCTCTCTCTCTCTCTCTCTCTCTCTCTCTCTCTCTCTTTCTCTTTCTCTTTCTCTTTCTCTCTTTTCCAGAACCCCGAGGCTTCAATTCAGGCTCTCTTTTCTGATACCCAAATGCATATTTGGGCTTTGGAAGGTAAGCACTTTCTTCATATTGGAAATGGCTCTTAGGTGAATGTTTATGCTGCTCCCTTTGATTTATGTGGTAACCTTGCAGTGAGATTCACTCAGCAATATCGATTCATTTTTCTTTTGGCACACCCTCCCTCTCAGTTCTGGGTTCTCACCCAGGGTTGAAACAAACTCTCAGCTCACCCACAAAAGCCTCACAACCAGAGGGGTTTCTGGAAACATCAGACATTACCCTAGTCGCTTACTCTAGACTTGCTTTTTATGGGCAGGGCCAAGGTAGATGGCACTTCCTCAGGCTGCCTACAGCTGTGCAGCTGCACTTTCCACACCCAGTTCCAGGTACAGCTGGTTTGTAGAGTTCCCAGGGGCTCCAAAGGATGGGAAAAGGGCCCTCCTCCACCCACAGCTTTTTCTTCACCCTCTGCCCTCTCCTTTGCTTCCCACTGTGTTATAATCCCAGACTAAGCA
Organism: Podarcis muralis; assembly: GCF_964188315.1. Lineage (NCBI taxonomy): Eukaryota > Metazoa > Chordata > Lepidosauria > Squamata > Lacertidae > Podarcis > Podarcis muralis. The sequence continues at coordinate 45,215,227 of NC_135659.1, forward strand.
GCAAGTTACCCAAACTACAAATTATTCTTTTCTTTAGGTTTGTCGCATCTCATAGCAGCTTCATTTACCGAAGACAGATATGGAGTTGTCCAAACAACACTGCCTTCTGTTCTGAATACATTGCTAACTCTTCAAGAGGTTAGGAGATTTACTTTCTTATTTGGGAAAAAAGTGATATGAACTCATAACGTGGTAATTTACTTAGAAAAAAAAAGATTGGTTTTGGTTTTGCCATGACTTTTTTCAAGCAAATTTTAACCATAGAAGGAGGTAAGGTAAGGAGGATATTGGTGCTTAAGTTTCCTGTTGGTTTATTTCCATCCTAGGTGGTAGACAAGCAGTTCAAGCTTCCTCATGTTTCCAGCAAACCCCCCCGGATTTCAGGAAGTCTGGCAGACACTTCCTACAAAACCCTTCGATTTGCCTTAAGAGCGTCACTGAAAACTGCAATCTATCGGATCATCACCACTTTTGGAGAGCACTTAAAGTGAGGTTTGGGCTCATAAAGCTGCCTTAAATATAATGAGATGTACCACAGGCTTCTATCTCTTTTCACAAATGAATGAAAATAAAAGGTTAGCACGAACCATGCTCTACTCTACGTAGAGAAAATAAAATAACTCTCTGCCAGGGATTTTACAAATTGTTATGCGCAGCAATCTGTGTAGCTTTGTACAGAAATGTGCTTCTAAGGCAACATACACACTATACCTTGAAAGCACATTCAGAGCACATTTGCCCCCTCAAATAATTCTAGGCACTGTAGTTGGTTAAGGATTACTAGGAATTTTAACTCTGTGAGAGGTAAACTACAGTGTTGTAGGGGGGAAATGTGCTTCGAATGTGCTCTGAAAGTATAATGTGTACGCAGCCTAACGGTGCTTTGAAGAAACCAGGAGCTGCATGATAGCATCTGAAAAGCCTTTTGTCATGTCACTACCCTCCTAGACCATGAGTTGACCCCAGCATTACCATCCTTCCATTTCCTTGAATTTCCAAGTGATAGCAGAGGGATGATAATGTTGAGCTACATTTATTTGCCCAGGTGGTTTAGGCTTCACATTTTTTTAAGAAAGTCATCAAACCCTTTCCAAACTTTGTATATTAAAGTGTTTGGGGAGCAGGTCTGCAAAATATGTTTTGTGTTTTTTCTGTTCTCCAGTGCCGTGCAAGTATCTGCAGAAGTCAAGAAAAGACTCCAGCAGTTCCTGGAGTTCAAGGAATAGTTCAAGTCAAACTGCCTGTGCTGTTAACAGGAGGATAATGCAAGTTCAGCTGCCTCAGATCAAAAGAAATTGAAACTGATTTGATCTGTCCTACTGACTTTCCAGAGGTGTACTTTAATTGCAAGTCGCGGGGTGACTAAACTGTCAACAGAAGTACTTGAAACACTTGGAATACGTTACTTGACATTTTGTATAATAAATTGTGTTTTTTTAAATGAATGAAGGTCTGCAGTAGTTGAATGCTGTCAGAGGCTGCCCTAGGTCCCAGCTCACAAAGGACCAACGCCAGGTCGTTGTTATATGAAATAGTCTTTATTTAAGTTCTGTTTCATTCTTACATTCCCAGCGTGCAGCTCTACGTCTCGAACCCTAGACCGCCGAAGCTCCGTCTGAGTCTCCTCCCCCCAGGCACCAGTTTAAGACCCTAGCCTTGCTCCACCTCTTCCTTTGTTCTTTCCTCCTCTGGGTCCTCTTGCCCGTCGAGGACTCGCCTTTCCTAGACTCTTCAGAAGCTGAGTCTCCCGAGTCCTCCCCCAGCCTCCGGCGGGCTTTAGGACCTGGTTCCCACTCCGGGCTGTCAGCAGTCCCGCGCGCCTGTACATTTGAACTTGGCGCGCGCGCGCAGCCCGACACCTTCCTCCTCACTGCTACACAGCTCCTGTCGCTACTCTCCTCCCCAGGGGTGCTGCCTGGCTCTGACTTCCCCTCCATTCCCTCACTCTCCGACGGGGGCGTGGCCAGACCTGACTCCTCTTCCCCCCCACTGCGCTCCGGTGGGGAAACTGGTCCTGATCTCCAGCTACTACTTTGGGAGTCTCCGCTGGCCCCTTGCTTCTGGTGTGTCCCCTCTGGGACCCCCTTCTCCCTGGCCGTCAGTGCCCCCTTCTGGGAGTCTTCTGATTCACTGGAGAGCCTTATGGAATCTCTCGATTCACTGTCATTCTGTTCTCCGCTACCTTCAGATTCCTCCCCCTCGCTCTCCATTTCCTCTCTCCCCTGTGGCTCAGTTCCTGAGCCCCTGACAAATGCTATTATGATTTATGTATGGCAGATAATGGGAACCTGTGTCCTTCCAGACATTTTGGGCAGCACCTCCACACATCCCGGACTGTTGATATGCTGGCTGGGGCTGATGGGACTTGGAGTCCAACGACATCTGAAGGGCCATTAGTTCCACACCCCTGATATATGAGATTGCTCTGATTTGAAGGAGGGTATGGGTTTTTCTACATGATCTTTACTGATATGGCACTTTTCTTCTCATAATAAGTGGCTTTCCCCAGCCACTCTGGGCGGCTTCCAACCGAATATTTAAAAACAATACAGCATCAGATATTAAAAACTTTTATAAACAGGGCCGCCTTCAGTTGTCTTTTAAAAGTAAAATAGTTGTTTATTGCCTTGACATCTGCTGGGAGGGCGTTCCACAGGGCAGGCGCCACTACCGAGAAGGCCCTCTGCCTGGTTCCCTGTAACCTCACTTCTTGCAGCGAGGGAACTGCCAGGGAAAGCAGGTTGAATTCAGTATTTAAGCTGAGGGGCCCATAAATCATTTGAAGAGCCACTGTGCGGATGCAGAGGATTCTAATGCTGAATCATCCAGTATAAAACGTTATATTGTGGCTGGCATGTTCAATGAAGAAAATGAAGACGTCAGACAAACATGCTATTCTTTGCTGTACAGATTGGAGAATAAGTAGAAATTTACATACATTTGAGTGATTGTTTTTGTGCTGCACACCATCCTGCAGTTGCAGTTTCTAAATGGTGGTAAATATATAAACTTTTATAAATAAATAAATAAATAAGGTCTGGCTATATCTTTGGTTCACCACCAGAGGTCACTGTTCTACATGTAAATAGTATGTATTGCCTCCTTTCATCCAGAGTCTTGCTTTGCTCTTAATGACAAGCTGATCTGCAATACAACCTAGTTTCTCAAACTTTGTTGAGGGCTTAGCATGATGTGACAGGAAAGGGATCCTGAGGCTAGCAGTCGGATCGGTCGGAACACCCCATCAATTCTTGTTCATCCACTTTAGGGTTCTGTGAGTGACTGTTCTCAAGTGGCTCACCAGATTTAGTAGCTCAGGAGGACCAGCTACTTTATTTCAATTATGTCTCCATGGTGGGTGTAGTTTCAGGAAGGGCCAGAAATACAATGGCTCTGTTCTTTTATCGTTTTTGAAATTGTTTTAATTTTCATTTCTAATACAGTGGTACCTCGGGTTACAGACGCTTCGGGTTACAAACTCCGTTAACCAGGAAGTGGTTGCTCCAGATTAAGAACTTTGCCCCAGGATAAGAACGGAAATCGTGCGCCAGCGGCAGCAGGAGGCCCCATTAGTGAAAGTTCGCCTCAGGTTAAGAACCGTTTCAGGTTAAGAACGGACCTCTGGAACGAATTAAGTTCTTAACCCGAGGTACCACTGTACACAGCAAGCAATAACAACAACCATAAAGAAAAGATGATCAAAGCAAGATCATGATTCCATTATTTTCAATGTGAGTCTGAGATACACTGAGGGACCAACACAAGAGATGGAAGGCAAATGAATTGCGCCTCAATCCCCAAGTGCCTTCTCTAACTAGGGTTAACACATGGAAGTTTCTGAAAAGCCCTAATCCTAGCAACAAGGCCAGTGCACAGGGACTAGCTGTGAAGGAAAGAGCCAGTTTAATTGTGATTGTTTTGGTTGACGTGCGCTTTTGAGGAAAAAGGGGGAAAGGCACACTAAAATCTATGCACAAATTACTGTCTGTGCAACTGTGAATGTGTGTGTGTCCTTTCAAACACCATCCATTTCCTCTTCAATTAAAACAACAAGAATGTGTGGTGCTGGGTTGTGTGATAACAACAACACAGGACTTAAGAATCTGCCAGTTTTTATTATAGTTTCTTGTGGCTTTTAGCATGAAATCGCTTTATAAACATGGGAGATAAAGGGTTGTATTCCATACAGTCTGACCCCTGAGGAACAATTGCATTTGCGAAAAATAAAGTAACACTTTGCAAAGCAAGGGCAATTCAGGGTAGATTGTACCCAGGTTGCCTTAAACCAAGTCATCTCATGGGTCTATCTAGCGCAGTATTGTCTGCTGACTGGCAACAACTCTATAGATTTTTAGACTACTGGACTAGATCTTCACAGCAGTACCTGGATTTGCTGCGGAAATATCCTATGACTCTTGGCATGTGATAGGGCTTTCAAAGGCGGAATTAACATCCGGGGTTAGGGTTGGAATAAAAAAGCTCAACAACTTTCGGGTTTGAGCTTTCTGTTTCCTGTAAGAAAGAGAAGCTGTATTTGGAAAACAACTCTCGTCTGTTATCTCAATCCAAAGCCATTCTTTCCCAAAACAACTGTTTGGGAGGGAGGGTTTTGTGGCTCCTTGTGTAGCCTTTGGTATGCATAGCCATTTCTGTCACATCAGATCCTGTAATTATGGTCACATGCACATTTTTTGACCCACCTGCCTATTTTCCTTTATATGCTATGGTTAGCATTGCAGAGGACAACTTCCTCTGAGAGCTCCCTGATTCCAGTGCATTTGAAATAACAAAGCTTGTCCTTAAGCAAATACACAGTTGCCCTTATCAGTCTTGAAGACGACTGGAATCTCTCTACATCCAGTCTGGAGAGCTCTGTCCATGTTGAGATTTGCTGTTATATTGCACTGGGCTGCTACCAGGGCAAATTATAATTTAATTGCTGGTTTAAAATAAGTTGCATTATATTTTAATTATTGGTTTAACTAATTTGATTTTATTATTACTGTATTTTTCCGTGTATAAGACGCCCCATGTATAAGATGCCCCCTATTTTGGGGGACTCCAAATTAAGAAAACACCCCTCAGCACTACCCGTGTGTAAGACGAGCCCCAATTTTAAACCTATTTTTTTGTTTAAAAACCTACACGGAAAAATACGGTATGTATTTTAATAATTAATGTTTTTAATGTCGTAAGCTACCTTGAATCCCAACTTGGGAGAAAGGTGGAATGTAAATATATTAAATAAAAAATAAATCATAATTCTATTGTTTAATTATTGGGTGTCTCTGCCTGTTATGAGAAATTAGCCCTGCTCCATATACCTAGAGAGTGTAGTCTAGAAGGGGCCAAGAGGGACCACATATGTATTACTTCTGTTTTAGCTAATAAAAGCTAAGCTCAGGCTGCTATTTCAACAGTGCCTCTGACATGGGTAACTGGAGAGAAAAGGACAAACGGCTCCTGTAACTTTTATATTATTTCATTATTTTTACTGTCTAGAACTAAGGAAGAGTTCTCCAGTAATTTAACCTAGTTATACTCTGGATAAGCAGCCAAGCTTAGAGAAAATTCAGCTAGCCATAATGATGGACTATAGTTTTGAAAAACTGGCTAAATTAATATCCCCTCCCCAGAAGCTAAAAGGTTAATGCATCTAATTAGGTTGTTTTCTGCTGAAAAAAGCTTTCTACTTGCTGAGAGACTACATTGTTCACAAGTATGGTGTTGTCTCTTTAGATTCATGATTATGAACAGGCTCAAGGCTAGCAGCCAAACACTTGGCTGGCAAATTCCAATAAATATGTAAGATTCAGCTCCTCCAGATGCAGTCTGCCAATTGGTCTAAGGCTGAGGGGAAATGGCCTCCCAAAATTCTGCACACTCTTTGTGAGTGGTGAAACTGAGGGGAGGCATTTTGCTGAATATTTTTTTGCAGGTGAACTGGGGAGGTGAAGTCCTCAAACAGTATTTCTCTGAAAATTATCTTCAGAAAATTTTGGCTCACTTCATGTTGAATGAAACTTTGTTTAGAACTCCCTTATAAGTGAGGAAGGCAAATTTCAGTCTTAGTTGAAGGGCTACCTCAGGTAACACTGGGAATGGATGGGTTTGAATAGATGGAAGTGAGGAACTGGTACCTTAAAATGCAGCAAGACTTTTTAAATGTTGATCCTTGTTTGAGGGTGATGGTGTTGGTTTGAGATTTTCTTAGCATCCTAAGTGCCATTTTTGTGGGGACTGCCATTTGCCTTTTGGCAGAAACATGGATGTGTTTGACTTTTAGTCTACAGTATTTTAAAGCGTTTGGATTTTTAATTTTTTTTGTTCTAAAAATTTGACATGAATTTTAATGTGAACCTTTGTAAGCTGTCTCAGGCAGCTATTTAGCTGAAAGTCATCATAAAAAATGTCTAACAATAACAAAACTTTACCTCAGGAAAAGGCCTGGGAGGAAGAAACATGGCTGTCATATACCCCAGTGTTCTCTCCCTCACACAGCAGTGACCACGTGCATTTAGGTTATCCCTTGTGCTTAAGTTTAAGAGGGTATAGAGCTCCTCTCTTCACTTGTCATTTACTTTCTTGTAACAACCCCCCACTAAAAAAAAAGGAGCATTCATCATCCATTTTTCCTATTAACACTGGTAGAGGAGAACTTTATTTTACCCATTTAACACAGTGAGTGGTAGTCAACTAAGTTTTACTCAAAGTAGACCTGTTGAAATGCATGAACCTAATTTAGGCATGTTTGTTAATTTAATTGGGTCTACTCTGAGTAAAACTTTGTTGAATACCATCGGGGCGGGGGGAGAGACAACTATGACTTGGCTGCAAATTGTTGCTGCAGCTTCTGGCACAGAAAAGAAGGTGAAAAGTGCTGATTCTCTTATATGTACAAACACCGACACACACCATGTGCACTTGCTGCCTCATTGTGTACTCCTGCTGATGGGTGTGTACATATAATGACAGCCTAGGACAGTCAAGCTACCTCAGTTCTTCCACATCTGAAGCGAAGCACATCCACCTAGAACTGGCAGCAAGGACAACTTTTGTGCTTAACTCTTCTAGCATGTACAAAACATCTCCACCCCTTTGCCAGTGTCACAGATACACTGTATGTCATAAGGTTCCCCTGCCACAAGTGTAGTACAGTGTAGACTGCAGGTTGAGATAGGAAAACCACAAAATGGCACCATCAGCTATCATGGTCAGTTTGACCTACATTCTGTCTAGGGATAAAACACACATTGAGGGGTTTTAGCTTAAAAGGAACTGGTCAGAATAACCTTTAATCTATATCTCCAGTGGGTTTCTCTCTCTCTTGAAAAAAGATGTTGATGAATGCCTGGCCTTTGTATGGCATTGGGTGAATTCAGTTTGAAAGTTCTCCAGTTACTTTCAGTTATTCATAATATAATACCTCTTATCATAGAATCTTCCTCTCAGCAAAAATCTTCAGACATTCTTTAGACTGTTTTTTGCCAAAAGCAGAGGGATGTTAAGATCACCGTCTAGAACTTCTCTAAAAGAAGTGGCCAATTTGTTTATTATAAAGGGTTGCCCCAGAAACATCTAAAGATCTGGAAGATCGCGTGCTCCTATCTTGAACGTTTTATTAACCCATCTGGTGCAGATATTTTTGACAGTGACACCAGACCAGGCCTGCACTACTTGTGACCCCATCAAAACAAAATGCAGCCCAGTAGCCATGGATTGTTGTTGGCCAGATATTTGACAATCTATTTTTACAGTCTCAGGCGGGCACCAAGGTGTGTGTTCTCTCTCTCTCTCTCTCTCTCTCTCTCTCTCTCTCTCTCTCACACACACACACACACACACACACTGGACCATACTTGGCTGATGAGCTACATTTGGCAACCACAAGTTGTCAAGGCCAGGCAGGACAGGGCGTACTGTTAGGCAGTCAGTTGGCTGCCACAGGCAAGTGACTATGGGTGTCATTAAAGGGCTGCAAATTGTTATTTATTATTCTTGTATTTTTACTGCCAGGAATGGGAGAGATGGTTTTTGGAATTGTCTGCTCCAGAATTACTTGGCTGGCTTTGAGTGCTATGCAGTCGGGGATGATGGTGGTGGCGATTACCATTTGCTGTTGAACCTCAGACAGCAAAATGTCTTGGGCTGGCCCTGGCTGCCCTAAGAGCATGGCTAATACTGTGACCCTATTATGTGGTCTCCTCTTAGCAATTTGTACCGTTTTCAGAGCTACTTCCCAAATTACTATTTGACATGAAAATTAATCCTAGTGTTGAGAGAAAAGTGTATATTTACATTTGAATGAAGGGCTATGTGTCTCTTATTTTTCAGCAACCTGAGTTGTGAAGGTGCCAGACGCATGTATCAATTTTCTGAACCAGGTACACTCAACTGGACAGAAACTCCATAGTTAGACCTTTCATGTACATGCTATTTTAGCACAGAGGTTAATTTTTATGCCCCAAAATTTAATATGTGAAGTGGCCATCACTGAGAAACTAAAGACCATTTTGTTATAAGTAAGAGATAAACATTGCATTGAGAGGCAAATGATTAAAGCCCCTCTCAACCAGAGTCCCCAGCATGGATTTGTGCACCTGCAATTTACTTTAACAAAAATAATACAATTGTTAATGGATGTGGCATCTTCCAGTAATCCATTAGCCCTAAGAGTGTTAGCTGGCTGCCAGGAAACTCCTGCTCAAACCTCTACTTAAGTCATGCACTCACTACATGGCCTGATGTAAAACATGATTCCCTCAATCTCATTTTGTTTGTACCATAGTGATAATAATACCAACCCATCTTATAGGGACTGTAAGTAGTGTTTATGGTGTTAGGCATGCTACTCATGAGCAAATCCCACTGATTATACGGGACCTTGCAAACATGCATCAGGCAAGAAAGCTTATTGGGTTAATGTCTGTGGAGCACTTGAACTTGTTTGGAACCCTATGGAGTGCGGTGAGTGAATTGGAGTATTATAACAGCTATATTATAACAGCAGGTAAAGGGTTGCTCATCCTTCCCTTTTCCACTTTTCTCATCCCAGTTCATTGCTCCCTAAACTGCTTCAGGGTTTTTTTTTGTTTTTTAAGATGCACTGGAGTTTTTGTAATGTATAATTAGGCTTTCTGAAAAGCGATCATCTAATCATCTAAGCATTTCATTGTAATTTTAAAAGACAGTCTACCTCATTAAGATTATTTTTGTAGATATTCTCCTTTCCTTCTGTTAGTGATCATGCAACATGTGTGATAGCTGATGACTAGGAAAGATAAGTTGGCATGTGTAACTAAGAGTGGCTACAGGTTGTCCACACTTTTCGAAAGATGTTCTGTTGATATGGGGAAGAGCAATTTGGTCCCCAGCTGTAAAACAGGACCATACTAATCAAATAGGGGGAAACTTAGAGGTAAAGTCAAATTGCTGCATAATGGATTTCACCAGTTCTAATGTGTTTTGAACCTCTATGGTGGTTCCTCCAGGACAATTGCTCCCAAGCTTATTAAGTTAATAGTTATTAAGCAACTAGAACAAGCCCAGAAAGTAAGTCTCTAAAAAGAAAATGGTAGCATTCTTTTGATTCCTTGCTGGACAAGCCATCTCTTTTTGGGAGGATGAGATTATTTAAAGCAATTTAAAAAACCCTCTTTTCTTTCTGTTTCCTAGCCCAATTTTTATGTAGAATGGTGCTTAAAGCCACTTCTTATACCAGGGAACCAGTGGGGACCTTGGAGGCAAAGTATGTAACATTGGGGGGGGGGAATGGCAAAAATTGGGCAAGTTGGTATAATGGGTGCTGAATGGGTAGGTGATATCCATAGCTAATTTAATTACTTTAATATAACCTGGCTATTGTTATTATTTAATGTACTTATATCCTGACTTTCTCCCAAGCCACTTTATAAAATACAAAGTAAACAGGTTAAAAGCAATAATTAAAATACATCAGAACTCATTTAGAACCAGCAATTAAAATACAGTTTGCCCTGACAGCAGCCCAGTCATCAGCATCATTTGTACCTTAGTTTTCAGAGGCCTGCCTTTAATAGGAAGGTCTTAGCCTGTTAGCTGAAAGAAAACATAGCCAATCTAGTCTCTCTTGGGAGGGAATTCTACAATATGGAAGCAGCCACAGAAAAGGCTCTCTCTCTCTCTCTCTCATGTCAATGTCAACTGTACTTATGATGTTGATGGGACCAAGACAATATGCTCACTTGAGGTTCTTAGCCCCCAGGTGGGTTAATATAGGGAGATACAATCATTTGGGTAGCCTGGGCCCAAGCCATATACTGTTTTGCCTCAAGCTCAGTGGTGGTATATGTCACAAAATGTACCACAACATTTCCTTGTTGGACTAAATTGGACCTAAATTTGATTAACATGCTCACACGATCACTCTGCCAAAATTAATTATTAAGCAGTATCGATAGCATTATGGTATCTAGCCCCAAGCTACACTCCCAATTGCATTGTTGCCTTCCTCTGTTTAGAGATAGCTGCTCCCTTGAGAAAGGGCTCTAGCTCAGGCATAGGCAAACTCGGCCCTCCAGATGTTTTGGGATTACAACTCCCATGATCCCTAGCTAACAGGACCAGTGGTCAGGGATGATGGGAATTGCAGTCTCAAAACATCTGGAGGGCCGAGTTTGCCTATGCCTGCTCTAGCTCATTGCAGGGCAACTACTTTGCGTGCAGAAGGTCCCAGGTTCAAGCCCTGCCATCACCAGATAGGGCTGGGAATGTAACATCTGAAACCCTAGATAGTCACTGTGATCAGTAAATAAAATACTGAGATAGGAACAGCTATCTTTTGCTAAGTCAAACCATTGGTTCATCTATCTATTGACTGGGTGTCTTTGATTTTGAAATAATGTATTTATAGATGCTAGATATGCTCATTTCTCTCTCTCTCTCTCCACAACCCTTTTTATATCCAGCCGTTATCTTTATGTATTGGCTTTGGTTAGCTTCCCTTAGCTGTACAGAGATTTAAGTGAAGCTTGATGAAAATGCATACAGCCTGCTTTTGTGAAGACCTGTTCTTTACAGTGAATTGACAAAGGGGTCAGTGCCAGCCTACCCATGAGCAAGGTGAAGCAGTCATCTCAGGTGGGGGAAGCTCACAAGGTGTTTCCAACCTGGGCTCCCCACCCCACTACCAATTTCAGCTGAGATCTCGCTGGTGCCCCTTCCCTGCCATGCAAAGCATGTTCTCTACCTTTCCCAAGTAAAGCAAGTTTTAAAAGGATCCTTAAGAATATTGTAATCAGTTATTTATTGAAAAGGTCTTAATACTTGTCTCCATAATGCAAACTACATAATGCAACCCTTAACGAAGAAATCAGCATGGTGCTTTACTAAGAGTACAAAATGTGAGCTTTCCAGTCTTTCTTGAAAGACAATGAATGGAACAATGGGTTGTAAACAACCCAAGTGCTCCCCAGAGTAGTCCCACTGAAATTAATGAGCCTAAACTAGTCATGTTTAGTAACTTCAATGGGTCTACTTGGAGTAGGACTGGCACTGAATACCACCTCATTTTGCCTAGGTCCAGGATATACTCCCCGTGGGGCTACAAAATCCATATATGATGATTTTGTTCTGCTTCATGCATCAAAGTAGTCTGTGATCTACATAAGCTTCTTTTGCAATATACGCTGTTTTCCATAAACATTGTGGCAAACTCTGCTGGTGTTCAGGAACAGCGCGTGAGTGTTTTGTTCAGTGTAGTGAGAAATTCCAGAGAAGTAGCTTGTTACTCTGTTTCAGCAAAATTCAGTCCTCTGCTATTTTAAAGTTTATGTATATTTATGCCAACTCTGCCCACAAAATACCAATCCCATTGTGTGTGTAGCTGCGATCTGTGCTACTATAATTACAAAGGCTATTTGGGAAATGACGAGTCGCATTTTCCAGTGGAACAAAATGCAGGTACTGTAGTTGGAAAAGGCGATACCGCTGCAACGTGAATAAAAACAAGTGTGATACAGATGCTCAATTTCTTCCGTAAAAAGAGAGCAGAAACGAAAGAAAGAGAAAGAATTACAGCTGCATTTTAGGGGCGTAATTCCGATATCCTGCAGATCACCTTGATGGGCATGTCAGGATAGCTCAGTTGGACCGGCACTTAAGATGTCCACTGATGCACTCACAAACCCGGGCAAGAAGGAGCGAGCGAGGATAGTTTTGCGCCGCCACGTGCCGGCGCGCGCTCCTTTGCACACGCGTGTCCCTTCGCTGGCCCTTGCACGCTCGCCGCCCATCCCAGCCCCGAAGGGGCGGTTCCTCTCCGCCCGATCTGACTCAGGGGCTGGGCTTCCTCAGCCACCGGCGCCTTGGAAGGGCAATGACCGCGGCTGCCTTCAATCAGGCGCCCGGCGTTAGAGGCAACGCCGAGCGGCTGGAGAAGCTACGACCGCGCAAAGCGGAGAGGAGCGATCGCCGTCGGAGCTCTTCCAGCGATGCAGTTGTTGAGACGGCAGCATCGTCTCCCGCGACAGACTCCGGCAGGTAGGGGGCATGGGGAGGGTCCGGCTTTTCACCTGCAGGGGAGTGTGTATGCCTGCCTAACTGAGATGCGTTCCACCTGGCGTGGGTTGCAAAGGCAGAGTTCTGGTCTCTTTAGCTAATTCCCGGCGGGGAGCCTCTCTTTCTGCCCTTGGCTGCTTGGAGGAGTTGGGCGTTAAGAGCTCCCTGAAGTACCTACGGCGAGGCTGCCCTGGAAACATGCGGACCCGTGCAGTGATTATTGCCTGCCGGCATCCCCCCCCCCCGCCCCCACTTTAGCGAGGCTAAATTTTGTTATATCGCTCTAAAATGCAGGTAGCAAGTTTTCGGCTGCAGCAGAACTCCTCGTTCAGCAGTTCAGGCGCTTAGGATTCCCCGCAAAAGTTAAAAGCGCCCAAAGGCAGCGGGAAGGCAGTTCTGCATTCTGAGAGAGTGATGCGTTGTTCGCTAATCGTGCTGTTTCAACAAATTCAGAAATGCAACTTGCTTTTTTTTTTTTTTAAACAAACGAAGTTCTGCTGCAGTCTTGGCCATTGCGCTTTGTCAGGCAGAAGTGAAAGAATCAGCAGGAGCAAAACATTAAGAGTCCCTCTCCCCTTCCCCCCATGAGAAGACCAAGGGTAGCGTTGTAGGGAAACTTACATTCATCTATTAGCAAAACCTAACAAATCCTCAAACTTCCCATTGCTTCCAAGCTTCTAGCCACAACAAAATACTTTCCTGCCTGGTATTTATTGTTCTCTTTAAAAAAAATAAGCATCTGATTTACACTTCATTGGACAATAGGCTGAATGCACTAGCCAATGCACAAGTCAATACGTTGCATAGATGTTATTTATGGATCCCCATGGATTTTAAGATTTATAAAGGAATTCTTCTTTTGGAATGTTTGACTGGAATGTGTACTGGGGTGTGAGATCAAGAAGGGCACATGCTGCTAAATGATGCTTTCCATGGCTGTAAATATTTAATTGCCACGTTCTATTGGGGTTCAAAGGATTAATTTGATTTTGGAATTCCCATCTCCAAAGAATGGCTATTGGTGAGACTTTGCTAGCCACAATCTATGCAAATCTGAGTTTGCCTAGTTGAGGATAAGGATCATCCTATGGTCTAAATGGTCAGTCTTTCAGTGACACCTCTTGATAAACTTATGCCATGCATGATCAATATTTTTTCTGGTACTGAGTGACAGAATTATGGTAAAAGGTTAAAAATGAATAAATGAAATATTTTGGAAACAGACATCTTATTTCTTTATTTAAATTAGTTAGAAAATAGGGTTTGCTCTTGTTTATAAATCTGTATCTTGTAGTGGGCTCTACCCTATAAAAGCTGATGCCACAATACATTACACATCTATTGTGGAGAATATTTTGACTACAGAATGGCTGACACTGTAATCCCATAGATGTCTACTCATAATTAAATCCTATTGAGTACGGTGTGTTCCTCAGAGTAGGTGCAGGATTGCAGCCTCATATGCATACTCCTCTGGAAGCCCACACATTTTACTGCCCACAGAAGTGCTACTGTCAGTTTGCTTACTTGCATTCTAGTCTGCTAGTCATTTATGCTAGACTGATGGTCCAAAATTGAAATCAACCAGTCAGCTGTCTTCTAGATTAGAAAACTTGTACTTCCTGATCATCTAGAGGTGATTTGTTGCTTGCTATAGGCAATTGTGTCTGTTTCCATATCTGAAGTAAATAAAGAATGCTAATCAACATTTAATTTGTTGACAGACTTCAACATTTCTTGCTCCACTTGATGTAGGAGACGTGGAAGGGAGCCCCTCCAGTAGAGGGACATCAATATGCACTATGAAGTGGCAGATTATCCGAAGTCCAGCAGCAGCAGCAGTGCAGCATTCTTTGAAGTCCTTGACAAACGCCAAGTCATGCCTATGAAGGAGCTGCCCCAAGGTAGCTGTTCAAATAGCAGTCGAGCTTTTTTGAATTCCCAGATGTCCTTTAAAATAACTGTCAGCAATGGTGGTGACAGCCCTGAAGCTCAGCAGATCCCACCTGAACTGCCAGTGCCTCTGCTAGATCTCTTTCCCAAAAGACCTAGCATATTTGAGAGACTTCCTATTCTGCAAAGGACACAAGAGACACGATGCCCTAAAACTGGCAGAGAGTATTTCCAGCAAAAGGGTGAGTAATAAAGTGCATGAACTGTAAAACATTTTATCTGTGGTCTCCTTTTCCTTCCTTGTTTCTCAGGATGCTATTTGCTTTTTTTATTCACTTAATTTATTTGTTAGCTTGGCAGCTTTCCTTCACCTTCTCACCACAAGACAATTTAAACCAGACTTCCCTTGTAGATGGCCTAGTTAGTCATCGATACTTGAAAGAAATAGCAAGACCAAGTTCTGAAAAATATGTGCAGACAGTGCTGTATAGGCACCGTGTCAGAAAAGAGAGAAAACACTCTTATTTCTTTTTTGTTCCATATTTGTGGGTGTAGTAAGGTTAGTTTAGTTCGTTATTGCCCTCTCTCTTGATTTCAAGAGAAAATGAAACCGTCGCCATCTTAAGTGTCTGGTAGGGTTTTTGGTGTTTGAAAACTAAGCATGTTATAGGCAGTATTGTTTACTTGAGAGACAAATATGGCCATG
Source organism: Podarcis muralis (assembly GCF_964188315.1). Taxonomy (NCBI): domain Eukaryota; kingdom Metazoa; phylum Chordata; class Lepidosauria; order Squamata; family Lacertidae; genus Podarcis; species Podarcis muralis. The sequence goes on from NC_135659.1 coordinate 45,230,363, forward strand.
CAAACTTATTTCCTATTTGGCTTGTAAAGTTTCTGCTTTCAAAATGCCTCACTTAAGCTTCATTAATAATAATTTTGTGTCATCCTTCGTTGCAAGGTGCTGAACATACTTATTATTATAAGTTATTGTTTAAATCTTGTGAGTAGATGAGCAATTTTTTCATTCTACAAATGTGGAAGTGAATCTGAGTGATGAGGACTATAGTACAATGGGATTTGAAAGAAAGATTTTCCAGTAGGAGGTCTGATAACATGTAAATGCTTTGGGGCTTTTCAAATGTGTACATGGGCTGACTCTAATATGCTAATTCAGTGTGTACCAACTCTGAAATCTAGGATGAAAGAAAGCAGTCTGATTTATCCCATGGAAATCTTCATAGCAAGAATGGGGAGTACTGTACATAATTTGCAATGGAAAACAGTAGTACCCAGAGTGGTAGCATTTGTCAGTGCTTCCTTCCTTTTTCGTACTAAAACGGCTGAAACTGAAGTGTGAGAACTCTTTGTTTCATCTCAAAAGAGATGGCCAATAGTATACAATTCAGGATAAAGTATTAGAAAAATGAAACACAATTAAAAACCTTCCAGAATGATCCTTAAAAAGCAGCAAGAAAAACAAGACGTCAGTTTTGTCCCCTTCAAGTGCCTGCTGAAATAAAAATTTCTAAAAATTTAATTATATGTCAGGTCTCAGGTTTATCTGCTGGCGCACACAGACTTATCAAAAATGAAACTGTTTGGTGGGAGATAATATCTGTCCTCTAAGAAGTGATGTTATTGAAGTGATGCAGCAAAACGTAGCAGAGATGATAGCATCTAACGTCTTCACACGGGTATCCTGTTTTTTCTTCTTCAAAAAGCGCAATGGCAATGTTCTTCATAAAGGACTGCTTGAGTGAGAGGAGAGTTGGGACAGAGGTGTAAAGGATCTGGAGTAGGAGCCTCAAAGTATTCATGTGGTGGCTTTGAACTGGTGATTTACAATTGCTTGGCTCAGGAGGTTTTCAGCTGTCTTTCTGGGCAGAAGGCTTAACTTCTGCAGTGGGTTTACGACAGGTGTTTCAAGAATCGGTGCACTAGCCAGAAAAATTCTAAAGGATGCTGTCATTGTATACATTTTCTTTCTTTCTGGTACACTATATAAATCTAAATCCATCAACTTCCCTTTGAATGTTTTGCTCAGAGTATAGCATCTAGGTCCCAGAGGAAGAGAAGTAGGTACCTAAATGACTTGCCATGAAATTAAGTAAATTCACACCTAACGCGGGTGGCGCTGTGGGTAAAAGCCTCAGCGCCTAGGGCTTGCCGATCGAAAGGTCGGCGGTTCGAATCCCCACGGCGGGGTGCGCTCCCGTTGCTCGGTCCCAGCGCCTGCCAACCTAGCAGTTCGAAAGCACCTCCGGGTGCAAGTAGATAAATAGGGACCGCTTGCTGGCGGGAAGGTAAACAGCGTTTCCGTGTGCTGCGCTGGCTCACCAGATGCAGCTTTGTCACGCTGGCCACGTGACCTGGAAGTGTCTCCGGACAGCGCTGGCCCTCGGCCTCTTGAGTGAGATGGGCGCACAACCCTAGAGTCTGTCAAGACTGGCCCGTACGGGCAGGGGTACCTTTACCTTTAATCTGCAGCTGAACAATCAAGAACAAGCCTTGGCTACAGATCATAGTTAAGGAGGGGAGAGAGCTTAAGCATGATCCTGTGTTTGGCGATAACACTAAGCCCAAACCTTAGTGTAATTGCTTAGTGCTTATGTGAATGTGGTTTGACTTAGTGCTTGTGTGAATATGGCTATTAATGGTCCTAAAATAATGTGTGAGCCAGTGAATGTTTATGGATAGAATTATTTCAGGTGGGTATTCACACCATTTTGCATATTCTAGCTCAATAACCATTACAGTAGCTTGTAAAGCTAAATATTATTTATTCATTTAAAAGCATTGATGAACTGAATATTTCAAAAATTCTAAGCAGTGTACAGTGTAAAAACAAAATATGATTAAAACATTAAAATTATAAACTGTTCTTAATATTGTGTTGTAATGTTCTGTTTTAATATTGTAAGCTGTCTTGGCACCTTAGGGTAAAGGGTGGGTAATAAATCAAATAATAATAATATAATACTAACCCACATAAAACATATTAAAGTGAATAAAACAGCAGTCCAGAGGATTCAGATGTGTAAGGCAGGGTCCAATCTTATGGGTCAGGAAAAGATATGTGAAGCAGTTGTTGGCTCCTGCTCACATATGGCAGAGGGAAGGGCATTACACAGTGCAGGGATAGTAGCAAAAAATTATTGTTTTCCGGTCACTGCCCTGTGATATTCTGACTCTCTCACTCTCAGCTACTACACTATACAGTATGAGCTTTGTGCTATGAAATCAAGGTGATTAGGGTGATATGCAAGCAGCTTCTCACCTTCTAAAATTAAAAATAAAATAAATATCTACACATTAAATTAACAAGCTCGTTTCAGCAAGCTGAAGTTCAGCTATGACTGCTGAAATCCAGTTGTGGCTCACACGGACATTTACTGCCGAGGTACAGATTGTCCTGGAAAATTCACAGCAAAGGTTTGCTGATACCTCAAGCTTGTTGGAGCTAAAACATTTTGGGCAAATCCTGGGAGTCACAATATTTTGCTTGGCGTGCCTGTAAATATTTGAAGTTATATGTTAATAATAAAAGCATTTGGTCTGCTAAGCTTTCTCATTTCTGAGTATTTGGGTATTTATGAGGACTTGCTCAGAAATGCTATTCACTGTGGAAAAGAAGATTCTGAACTTTCTAAAACGAAAACAAAAAAACAGCCTGGCTGTTCTTGATGTCAGACTTACTCAGCATATAGGCTGCCTACCTTTTCTCTTCACCTGTGTAGGTGTGCCACCTTGTAGCATCAGAGAATATGCCTTCTTTCAATTGTCTTATACAATTTCTTCATAATAGTGTTTACGAAAATAAAGATATAGACACATTAATTAGAAGAAGCAACTCCTGTCATTTGTAGGAGATAATCTACCTTTCGTACGGGCTGTTGTTGAAATTTATCCTATTATGGTGTTTTCTGATTAGAATAGATAATCAGAAGTATATGCCCTCTGTGCTCATACAGTACATAGACCTCCATCACACCTGTCCACTGTCCTTTCATTGTCTAAACTTAGTGAAGACACTGAGTACAATGACATGGATGGAGAGAGATATTTTACAAATAGAAATGGGACTCCTGGAGCAGACTGGTGTCATTTGCAGATAGTCCACTCATCCTTCGACTAATCTCACACAGCCTTGGTGGAGGGAGACTGATACCATTTTAAGGTAGGGGTGTGTATGTGTGTGATTTCTCCAGTACAGTGGTACCTTGGGTTAAGTACTTAATTCGTTCTAGAGGTCCATTCTTAACCTGAAACTGTTCTTAACCTGAAGCACCACTTTAGCTAATGGGGCCTCCTGCTGCCGCCACGCCGCCAGAGCACGATTTCTGTTCTCATCCTGAAGCAAAGTTCTTAACCCGAAGTACTATTTCTGGGTATAGCGAAGTCTGTAACCTGAAGCATATGTAACCTGAGGTACCACTGTACTCAGAAAGGTGGTGTAAACTGAGAGTGTTCCTTCATAGATTGCTCCATCCTTTCTGCAACTTGTTACATTTGATTTCTCAGTGTTAGTTTCTGAAGCTCCATTTCAATAATGTTGCTGGCCAGTTGGCAGTCTGTTTTTTAACCAGCTGTGCCACACCAGGTGCTATTTCAAAAACAGGACCAGCTAGGTAGGGGGTTGATTCAAGTGTTCCTCTTGGATCAAATTCCCTCTACACTTGCAGTTACTGGACGACTTGCTCAGAAATGGGCATAATCTACCAACCGTCTAACTGACAATAAACTCTAGGTCGTGGGCTGCAGCCAACCACATCATAATCTTCCTCTTTCTTCAAACCTGAATTTGATTTTCCAGAATTTCTCATTATCCAAAGCTTGCTGGGACTGTCAGTCTAAGCAAATAATACTGTTTTATTGAATTTCAAGTAATTGAGCTTTGTGGATCCTGCCAGCAATCCATAGTATAACCCATGGAGGGGAGCCTCAGAGATGTAAAATCATTAGTCTTATCATAGCTGCTGATTGTAAGACGATCTAATGAACAAACTCACAGAAGTTAGCACGTGAAAATGTTTTACTAGCCTGTGTGTCTATACAGACTGTGCAGAAAGGTATTACCATATTTCTAAATAATAGACATTCATAAAATGATGGAGAGCTGGGGATCATGGAGAATGTTGCTTGTACTAATGCAGCAGTTCCCAAATGTTTATGTCCGCAGAGCTCTTGAAAATTACTATGGGTCCCAATGGACCACTTAATAATTGCAATGGATGCTGTGATGGAGTTTGCATTTGGGAAAATGCATTCCTTTCCCACAATCCCAAAGATGGTGTATAAAAATTGTGTGCCACAAATTATTTTAAAATATGCATTTATTGCATTAAAATTGATTGGGTTTAAAGGCGTCCAATTTCCCCCCTTAATGTAATGAAATAGCAAGAGTTCTCCCACTACCCTTTTTGGCATGTGAAAAGCCAAAGACCATTTAATCTAAATTCAATTCCAGTTTTGCCTTTAGGTTTGGACTTAAATACCTTTGAAGACTAGCTGCCAAGTTTTCTGCCCACTCTCTTACACTCTTAAGGCATCCAGTATGTGTGAATGCTTTCTTATTTGTACGACACATGCTTCACTGGTAAGCTGGCAAAAGGATTCCCCCCCCCCCTTTTCTGTGGTTTAATTTGTGTTTTATTAAATGATGATTCATCACTGACAGTTACTGGGAAAAATACTGCTGTACGAAACAGCTCCAACTTATGCTGTTTCAATTTTCATGTGGTTTTGTGTATTTACGAATTGCAAGAACTTATTCAAACCATTGCAAAGTAATGAGCCAAGCTCTATCTGGCCAATCAGTACATTAAAATAAATATTGTAAAGTTTGATGTTGCTGGTTGATGTCGACTGACCTTTTATATTGCTATGCTTGAATAGGTCTTTGATAGTTTTACGTGATTTCCTAATAAAAAGCACAGCAGTGGAATAAATCTGATTTGTAAATTTGTTTCAAGGATTAGGCAAATGATTTTTTAAAAAAAATTCAAAGGGATACCTGATTATGAAGGATTTACAGATAATAGCAAGAATCCTCATGTAAGAAGAAAAATAATGTAATTCTTGTGTGCATTTGCATGTTTTACTTTGGGGAGGGAGAGTGGCCCTAAGAAGACATCAGCAAATACCATAAAACTAACTTTTTAATGCATATTTCAATTGCTGTTATTTTAAGCTCTTAAGGGGTTGAAGACTTGGTTTATTCTGGAACATTGCTGAACTATATGAAATGTGACTCTTGGGATCTGGTATTTTAATACTTAGTAGAAATATGTATAATAGTAGATGATGTATTTTGCCTGCCTTCCAGGTCTGAAGAAGTTAGGCATACTGGATAAGACAAAGAGAATCCAATGCGTAAATCAATGACTAACCTTTCATAAAATAGTAATCTTTATGTAATCATACAGTTTTACAAGTTATGGTACGTACAAGAGGATTAATATATGGTGCAACAGTGAAGCAGTGAAACTTCCCAGCGCATACCGTAAGGCCTAAACTTTACTGCCAATGTGTTCCAGTGATTCACTGCTATTTCATGTTTTATGGAAGTGAAGTAGCTTAAAAACTAAAGCCGCCAATCCTTGGGGGAAAACAACAACAACCCAACAACAATTAGAGTGAAATGAAATTTAATCATACCCACTATCAAAGCCTAGGTTGCTTTTGGTTGCTTCAAGTAAAAGATCCCAATTGGTTTTGTTGCAAATATATTTTTCCTTGTTTAAGATTGACAGTGGCATAACTGCCAAATAAGAAATGAAACGCTTCTCTAGATGGATGTGCACTTAAGTTCTTCATGCTTAACGTGGTCCAGGTTTCTTTATAATACGTTTAAATTCTTTGGAATGTTGGATGCCTAAAGCTAAGCGCTTAATGATGTGTCGTTTCAGATATCTAGGAGCAGGTTTATGAAATGGGATATTTTGCTGGGAGGGATGAGTGGCACACTTCAGAGCTATCGGACCAAAGGAAGCAGAGCAGGGTGGTGCAGTTTTCTTTAAAAAAATTATAATAATAAACATCTCACATTGACTTACATCAAAAAACATAATGCTTTTGAAAGTGATTTACATGAGAATAGGACCAATTCTGTACACATTTTAAAGTTCTTGGATTTTCGGCTCTTCCTCTATCCTATTGCTGCAGCAGCTGGGTTTAATTTAATCTGACTCCTGCACTGAGGGCAAGGCATCGGTGAACCCCTGATAGAATTTGCTCTTTCCTGGAATTGTCCCATGTATGGTGAGTAACCCCAAAGGGAAACAGAAAATGGTATTGGAATAGCATTTGAACAAGGCAAGTTGTTCCTTAGCTTCTGCTAAAATAGACCACCCAACCTCCTTAACCCTTTTTTATGGAAACCTTGGTTTGTCCTGTGTGTGCCAGGCAGATGACTTTGTGGTTTGTGTGGATTACAAAGAAGAATGAGATGGATGGATTTCCTACTGGTTCCCCAAGAGAGTTTCTTACAGTAGTATTTCTACACATGCTCAGGGTTGCTGCAACTGCTTCCATTTTAAATCAAAGGGAATTATTGTTGTCTTCAAAGAGGAGAATTGAGCTCTGAGCACTTTGTGAAATCCTCACCCCTGATGGACTGGGGAACATTGGCAGCAAATATGACTTTATTTTGTTCCTACTGTCCATGGGTTCACGAAGAGTCAGACATGACTAAACAACAACAACAACAGAAATAAAGAGTGACTTTGCCATTGACGTCAGTGAGACAACAATATGGACATCACTGGTTTCTTCACATTCAGCTTTGTTTTCATATTGCTTAATAACGTCCTTGAAATTTTGCTAGTGCAAAAGCTGTTTTATATGCCACTCTAGTTTAGATTGGACTTGTTAAGCAAAAAAAAATAAAAATAAAAAAATTACTTGGACAACTCAGAAATATACTCCCAGTTAGTGGATTATACTGGGTGATATTCATAGGAAGGATTTCTAGCTGGAGAATTTCCACACACCCACTTTTTCTCTTGGTGTTTCAAACTAAAGCTAAAATTGAGGGAGCAATGAGAAGAGTCTGCGTAGCTTCTATGATACCACATTATCCTTGCCCTTTTTTTACTAACAAAGAGGATATATCAGAGACTACCTTCTTCCCTATAGACCCTAATGGGTGTTAAGACCAGCATAGGGTGCTGTTTTGATAGTCCCATCTCCCTCAGAAGTTTGGGGTGGTGCAGGCCTAGGAGAGAGCATTCTCTGTGGCTGCCCCTGGTGTGGAATTCCCACAGAAGTGTGCATAGACTCTTCAATCTACAACTTTTGGTAACTCCTTTTTACCCTGGTCTTTGACACCCGAGAGGTGTGTTTTTAGGATCCACCCTATTCTTCTTAGGTAATAACTATTATTATTTATTGGTTGGGTAAGTTAGTCCCATGCATCTTTGAAGCCTCTGTACAACCAAGTTACCTGCTATATGGGTGCCACCTCTGTAGCGGTCCTCCCTTTATCTGACGGAAATACCTTAACACGAAAGCAATTCATCAAATGATATGATTTCCTTGTCCCCCCACAAAAACATCATTGGCCATGGCTTAGTGTGAATATTCTGGCTCCCAAGGAGGAAATTGTAGTTGCTTTGCTCTTCCTGGTTTTTTTAGGTAACCATGGCAGCTAAGTCAAGGTTTGGTTGAACCTGGGATAATCATTAAAGTTGCTCCTCCTTAACCAAGATCTGAAGCCAAGGAAGAGAGACCATGACCTCTGGGTTGGATGGCACACTAATACAAACTTTGACTTAGCAGCTGTGCTGTGCTGTGTTGACGTAAAGGCCAGGGAGAAGCAAAGGGATATGAGTTCCTGCCTAGGAGCCAGCATGTTTGTGTGGTCACAGTAAGCCATTTTCTGATGCTGGCAGTGTGAGTTTCCTAAGGACAACCAATAGTATGATGATACACATGACTTTACTGTGGGACAGATGTGTGGAACTTCACTGGGATGCTTGTTTTTAGTGGCATCACCATGGCATGGCGTATAAAACTCAGTTTCTAAGAAGCTGCACTGCAGGTGGTGGTTGTCCCATATCAGGCAGTTTTCCCATTTCTATGCTCAGTTAGGCCTCATCAGATGTTTTTCCCTCAAGCCTGGCTTTTCTATTAGTCACAGCAATGCTACTTATGCAAGGCCTTATGTACCTCAGGGAGAGAGAAAGAGAAAGAGAAAGAGCCTTCTATCTACTTGGGCATGGACAGGGACATATTGAACTTTTTACTACAAGCAAAGCTTGGGCTTCTTAGGTGAGAAGTTGCTGATCATCTTTCCATTCCTTTTCCTAATGTTTTAAAAGTCAACAAAAGCTGATTCCCCCTCCATTGTCTCTTTGAATTCTAAAGATGTTCCTGTCACAACAACTTTTTACCTTGCCACTAACATCACAGCCTGCAATTTACTCCAATGGTTTTTTTTTTCCTGTGGGGAGACCAAAAATCTAACGCACAAATAACCTCTTTAGAAGTTGAGTTAGTCACACATTTTTAAGACATTCCAAAAATCCTGCTAAGCTCCATTTGAGCTTGCTCTGTTGACTGCTAAGTGAATCAGATGTTTGAAACTTTTTATTTTAGGTTTGATTTTACATTTTGGTCACCAGAGAAACATTGGTTTTCCTGGCAAAATGCAGAGTTGGTTTCATTAAAGAAAAATAAATCAGTTTTACAGATATGAGGTACTTCTTATTTCCTGAGAAGTTAAAAAAATCTCAATTCTTCTACCAAAGCAGAGCAGAAAGGATGTGCGGGAAAACTATATGAATAGACTCACTCTGAAGGGAAAACTGGCTGCAATAGGGTGAAGGAGGGAAAGGGATCCATGATGCATTGTGGTAGGGAAGAGAGAAAGACGTAATACCAGAAATAGTATATGACAGTATGTGATAAAGCAGTGTCAGGTGCGCAGAAAATATATGCATGACCACCAATGTATGTGGAATGCAGTGACCACGTCCAGTCTATGATTCTGTATAGGTCATTTAGCAATAGCAAATTGCAGTTATGGTATATAGATGTGGGTGTGAGCTTACACCCAAGAAGTGCCAAGCCTGGGAAGGAAACAAATATATTATTTAATCCTATGGCAGGGATATATTTTCTTGTGGCTCCCATGGAAGCATTTCTTGATTGGGGTGGTGGTTCTTTGAAGTTGTTTGAATTTGGTTTAGGGTCCTGGCATGTTCTGAAGCTGGTAACCATCGTTCGGATGAAACGTGAAACTATGGGTAATTAGAGGCTTCCTGGTTTGATTGCTTGTACTAGGAAAGGAGGAGCACTTTCAGTTATGTTTAACGGAGATAGGGTAGACCGAAGCAGCTCTATGAGATCTTTCTTTCTTATGCAGTATAGTATGTCAGGCCATGCATTCACTGCTGCGAAAAGTTTCAACCAGATTTCAAGTCAGTAAGATTAACTTGCCTCCCACCCAACCACCATCTCTCTTAATTGCTACGTGTAAGGGGTTTTCAGAGTTCCAAGGGTATTTTATACCAGAGTTGCCTAGTGGAGGGAACTGGTTTTCATTGTGCAGTTCCTGCTATCGGTATCAACCCCAGAAGCATTGATGTGATTTAGCAGGTACCTTGCAGGCATGGTTCTTGGGTAATCACCATCTACATATCAACATTATGTAAATCGAGGTTGCTTAGGTATGCAATTTAATTGTGAACACTTAAAACATTTCTGAAGGTATAAAACAATACCTAGAGTTCCCATCTTTAAAACGTTTCAGGTCAAAGGACACACGTGTTTTTATTTTCTTATTTGTGGTATAATGTGTTCAAGGCAGATTTATGGCACAACCTTTGTTTATTGACTTGTACTTTTTCTGCATGAAACTAATGGAACATGACAGATGATATTTATGAGGCATGTGTTTCTGATTAAATTGCATTGGACATTAAAACCTGATAAAAGAACACATTTTAAAGGCCAGGTAAATGGAAAAGGACTTGCACTGCCTTAATTGGAAAGTTTACACAGAAAAAGGCACTGCCTTTTGATGGACTATACCTGCTTGTAAAATTAGAATTGTTTCTAGCCAAGAAGGTGAATATGCATTTGTATGAAATGTTAGACAATCAATTGATTGCCTTTTTGATAGTCAAGTTTTAATTGAAGCAGATGATCTAAATTGGACCATGAGTACAACAATGTTGTCCGGTGATTTAATGAGGCTCTCTTGCTTAATATGTTGTTTTCCTTTTGTGGAAGGGCTCTCCAGGTGGAGCAATGGGTCAGTGCATCTGGCTGTTAACTAGAAGGTTGGTGGTTGGAAGGTTGGGACAGTTGCACAAGGCCTCTGGGACGTTCCCGTGGATGGTCCCAATCTCATGAGATTTCAGGCAGCAGGGGTGATTCCAGGGGTCATTCTGACTTTACTTTTGTACTGTTTTATTGTTGTTAGCCGCCCTGAGCCCGGCTTCGGCTGGGGAGGGCGGGATATAAATAAAATTTATTATTATTATTATTATTATTATTATTATTACATGATTCTGCCTTTATGCGCAGCCCCCAGGAACACAGTTGTCATGTAAGTTGTGATTGCTCTGTACAAGAAAGTTTTCTAAGGTGGGGAAAAACATGGAGTTTTAAGGAAAATACGTTACAAGGCAAAAAACATAAGAATCCAGCCAATTCCCGAGTGGAGCAAAATTAGGCAGCAGCAAACCTGAGTCTGCCAATTGGTCAAGAACCAATCCAATCCAGAATGAATGTATCAGAAATAGTGCCACTTCCCAGTGTTGTGGACTATAGCTCCCATCATCCTTGACCATGCTGAAAGGGGCTGATGGAGGTTTTGTGTCAAAGTACTCTTGCAGCCCACTTGGTATGAAAGGCTGGACTTCCCTGATCTAGAGGGTACCACACTGTCTACACTATCCTATATGATACACACGTTTGGTGCATTCAGAGGTCTCAAGACAAATAACCTAGTGAATTTAGGCTGCATCCACTTACCTGGCAGTAACTCGATGGAATTTACTTCCAAGAAGGTATGTATAAGATTGCACTTTTAGCGCCAGCCACAGTTCTTTATCCCTATGGAACTGAATTTGCTGAGATTGAATCTTTAGATCTCAGTCTTAAGAGATTTATAAGCTTACTGGAACAAGGAGGCTGTTTTGTATCCAGAGAATGTTTGTTTGTTTAACTCTGGTAAAGTTATCTGTTTTGTATTAGTGCTTATTGTAAGCTTAAGAAGAAGTCAAATACAAAATAAAAATAGGCAAAAATAGGCAATATGTAGCATTTAATGTAACACGTAATGTAGCACTTAATTTAACACTTAAAAAAATACAGAAGAGAATGGTCTTAAATTTTTCTTTTAGTCCAGATTGCTTCCTGTAAAACAGAATTCCTTGGTTTTATTCACAAACTCACTAACCTAAGTTTGAACTGAAATATTTGATTGTTACACACCAAGGTTTGTTTGATTGTTGACGGCTTTACACTGTGATGTTATTTTTCTAAAGATGGTATAAAAACATTTAAAATTAAAAATAATAATTTTCTAATGAAGCAGCAGGAGCATGAAATAAATCTGGGACAGAACTTGACAGCACAGAAAATATGCATTGTTCTCATCAAGGGCTTCCTCCAATATATAAAGTTTATCCCTCTATCGAGAGTCTAGACTACTGACCTCATTTTACTAGTTTATGATAGATACATAGATAAAAAGTTAAATACTCTTAGATAATCAGTTTTAAAATGATTATCTTTCCTCTCTTCTCTCTTCTATTATCTCTGTGGACTCTCTTCTTACTGTGCTTTATTTGCATTTAATTTTCTTTACTTTTCTTGTGTAAATCTTGTGTTTTTAATACTGTAACCTGACCCAGGATCTTTGGATGCAGGGCAGGTAATACATAAATCAATAATGATAGGATTCCCACAGAGGTGTACCTGGCCACTTCACTGTACAGTTTTTGGTAAACCCTGAAATTGTATGTGTTCAATGTGGCCTTTGACACCTGAGGTGTATACTTTTAGGAGCTTCTCCATCTTTTAAATTGTTTATCATGTAGTATTTCAAATTCTTGTAACCCATCCTGGGACCTTAGGGTGAAGGGAAGATAATAAATTAAAACCATCGTAATCATCCTCATCTAGCTCAGACCAGTAAAAGTGATTAGATTGGCAAGGAAATTTAGCAGGGCCTTCTCAACAGCAACTGCACAATTATGATATATAGCCTTATACCTGTAAAGATCAGGCAGGCCCCAACTGTTGTTTTGTTTAAGATGACTGAAAAACAACATAACTAGGAACTTAACTAAAGCATGGTTGAGTTACTACTACTTTGTGCTGGTGATTCTAATACTGTTTATCATGAGTAACTATATGTTAAAAGGTTATATTGAATGAATTTGTATCTTGCAATATTTTAAGCAGCTTCATGAAATATTCATTCAAAAATGATAAACCTCTAAAGATAAAATCTTCTTTAAAAAAGTTGTTTCTTCTGTATCTTTATCATACAGTGCAATCTTAATATACTTGTTGCAAAATGAGTGCTGTTATGTTGTAATTCCTACACCTATATCTCTGGAATATGGGATCACTTTGAGATAGAGTATCTTTGGTGTTCAATATACATTATTCAATGTTGTGGCCTTTTATTTGCCATATTAAGACAGCATCTTTCAGTAACCCGTTTTTGAAATATTTTACAACTTATAGATGTGCCTTATACTACAAATAATAACCCCCTTTTTAATAGCACTATTCATTTAGAAATTCATACTCCACTTTTCTTAAAATACTCAGCAGGTTATGAAAAAGTTCATAAAATATATTAAAGAGAAGTCAATATCAGTAATCAATAATATTTTATATTATCCAGTGCCTCATTAGTAAAATGAATTCCCCAGGCACAAGAGATTTGATTTGTAGTGTCTAGTTTGAGCAGAGCTGTGTTTTCTGTAATTTGCTGTATTTCCACACGACTTTTGAATGTGTGTACAGTACTGCTGGGTTTGTAATAATTGTGCCTCTTCTACTGAAGCCTTATATTCCAAAATAGTAATAATCACCCACCCATAGTCAAGAAAAATAGTTGGCGCTTCCTAAGTGAAATTTGGAGTGTTTCTTACCCTATAGATAGGTTCACACATGTATACATGGCTGACTGAAAATTGTGTTTACATTTGTATTTTATGTGTGCCCTTGGGCAAGGTGGTGTTTTTAGCAGATGGCCACTTTATTTTTGTGAGTCTGCAGTTAGCGTGGGTGAATAAATTTTCAATAACCTTCAGCTTGCTGTTGCTTCATCAAAGAAAAAACTTGGTGACTGCAGTAAATAAAGGTTTTGAGATGACTGTTCTACCCACGCTTGCATTACAGTTGGAAATGCAAACTGTTTCAGGCCAATGCTAATTAATTTTATTCCTGTGGTTCTTTCCAAGCATGCAGTGTGCTAAATAAGCATTTTTATGAATCCAAAGAGGGTTTGTTTAATAAGTTGGTACAGTTTGACTAGCTTCATAGCTGTCTGAAGCCTGCTGGGAAAAAGTAACCAAAACTATCTGCTTTGTAGTCCCAAGACAAATCCCTTCTCTACTACAATTTGTCATTAAACTTATTGAGTTCTTGCAGATTAAGGCATGAAGTTGTAATTCACAGTTTATAGAACATTTCACAGATTTCATTCCGACTTTTGGAGTGACGCTGACTCAAGTTCCAAGTGAGGAGAAAGATTAAAGGTCATCAGGAATACTGTTTTGAGGATGGAACTGTGACCAGAACTCATAAAACAAAACCAGGCAGTAGGATTTATATATTTTTTCAAGGCATTCTCCAGCCTGACAAATGTTTCCTGTAAATAGGTCACTGTGTTCTGTGTGATGAGGTTTGTGAACTGAAAAGAAAAAACCAAAATTAATCCTGCATAACTGAGAACTTGTTGCTGTAGAATAACGTAGGCTATTTCCTTTTAGTAAGTAGTTTCATTCCCATTCAGCTGTACTTTTTCATGATGCATAGGAAAATGTGGAAAGAAAAATCTGTGTGAAAGAGGCGGTAGTTTTAAAAAAAGCAAAAGAAATTAATCTTGAACCTGTCAAAATATATGTGTAAGTTATGTTTTTGAGAGCATTCAATATTCATTAAATTGTAATAGTAATTTTTACATTATGGGATTTCCTCTGAATGCAAGGGAAAAGTCACAGGGTTGGACTTGAGAGTAAAGTGTGTGGATGAGGTTTGGCAAAAGCGGATTTTGCTGCCCTGTGACAGCCCTCTTCTGAAAGCCTTCCCCAAGGATTGGGGAAGGATTGTGGTACAGGGGACTGAGAGGAAGTGGGGAATCAATGAAAATTGAGTAGAGACATCTTCCATAGCTTTACATGTTCATCTGGAGATGAATTGTGGGGGCTGGGGGGCTTCTGGGGAAGGAGTGGGCAGGAGAGTCAGCATCTGCCAGCCTCCCTCTGCTTTCAATGCCAAAGCTAGGGGTTCCATGGCCAGGCCAAAAAGCAGGAAAGACAATGGGCAGCCCTGCTTCATGCCCTGGCCAATGGGATATATTGAACAGCATTCCTCAGTCACCAAAACTTGGGCCAGTGCCACATAATCTAAATTATAAAGCATCTCAACCCAGGGTGTGCTAACACCAAAGGAATGTAGACTTGTAGATATTGCTAGTTTAAATGATCAGTTGCCTTGACTGTGTTCAGCATCAGGAGAACAGTAGGTTCTGGATATGATTGACTAAAAATAAAATTGCATTGAGAACCCTTCTAATAGGGAAGGCTGTGAATCTTTGTCTTATGAATCTGACTTGGTCATGGTGGACAAAGTTGGGTAAAATTTTTGAAAGTCTGCTGATCACTATGCCTGTAAATAATTTAGCAACCACATTAATCAGTGAATTAGGGCTATATGATTCAACTTGCTCAAGATCTTTCTGTGGTTTGGGTATAGCTGTGATAACAGAGCTACTCCAGGTTTCAGGAATTTGGCCTCTATTCTGTATGTCAAGAAACAATTTCAGAAAACTTTTTATAAAATGATTCCTGGTGAGTCTGGTTAAATTTTTGCATTTTATTTTATTCAAATAATTTTATGAAGAGTTGGGAGTCCAATGGCGCAGATTCAGAGTTTTGTTTATAAAAAAATAATAATTCCCCCAAAATGTCTTTTCGTCTATCTATTTTTTCACCTTTCTGCACTTTAAGAGATGTGATTGTTAATAATTGTCAGGGAACTGCCATCGGAGGAACCGGTGGTGGAAGGGCTCACGCAGGCTGGGAGAGACTCAGCAGCTGAAGCAGGAACCAGCAGAGGGAGAGGTGGATCTCTGGTGGAGGGGCTCACGCAGGCTGGGAGAGACTCAGCAGCTGAAGCAGGAACCAGCAGAGGGAGAGGTGGATCTCTGAGGGAAAGCGAGCAGGAGGGAGGGCTCAGGGACACGTCCAGCGAGAATAGTGGGGAGGTATCTGAAGCTCCCATAGGGAGACCCACTCCTCGCCGGAAACTGTCACGCCGTGAGTCCAGAAGACGTGTTTCCGTTAAGGAGCTTTTATGCTGGAAACGATTCCGAAAGCAACCACTGTCGGAATCTGCAAGTGACTAGAGCAGTCATGTCTGAGGGGCTCTGTCACAGACAGAAGTTTGTGGGCTTGAACAAACTCTGAGGGACTACGATTTTACGCACAAGCAGCTCATCATCCCATCACAATAATGTAAAGGTCATACTATGTCAAATGTTCTTTTTAAAGTTAACCAAGTTTGTGTACGCACTCTTGCATACACAAGGACTTCAGGCACATACTTTATAAGGCTGCCAACACTTTTATAAAATCTTCATTTTTCATTAACTTGTTGCCTTAGGGTCTGTATACTAAACTCTGTTTCCTCTGTGGTTTCACATTGGAGGGGTAGGAGTATGACAGGGTAAGAAGAAAAATTGACATCAAGGAACTGTTTCCCCCCCTCATGGGCATGGAAGGGACGTCCTGTGCCAAGGAACACACTGTTTTAAGGTAACAAGTCTTTCTTTTTCTTTGTTCACTTTGGGAAGAAAAGAAATACTTTAGGACAATCCTACTAATTATTAATTAGGTAAAACTTTTCTTGAAACTAATGAACCAGGTTTTTGAGCAGTGCAAAAGCTATCTCCCTTCACCCCACAATTTCCCCCCTTCTGCAGGTACTGCCGCAGATCAGGGGAACCCTTTTCATAACATCCTGCAAACTTATCAAAGCCAACTGTCCATTTGAAATTGTGCTAAATTGTAACAGTAATGCAAGAAGCTTAGCCCAAAAATAGAGCATTAGCAGAGTGGTAACATGATATTTGAAACTATAAAAGTGATTTTAGCATTTAATGAGTTGAGCAGTATTTCATCGGTAGTAACGAAGGTCTGCTTCAAAGCTGTATAAGTGAAACACTTAATTTTATTTCTTATGTTGACTTGTTCATGGGCCCAAAGGACCAGACAGGAAGAAGTTAGAAAGCCTTATATTACAGTATAATTGCTTGGAGAAAGAATTCCATTATTTCTTGTTATCCATTAGCTACTTCCAGTGTTAATAAGCTCATACAACCCCCTTCTACAGCATAACCCATTCAGATATTAGTTATTTTATTTTAGGACACACACCCCACTTTTATACTATTTCATAATGGCTAAATGTTTAAGAACCATGGCGTATTAGCAGAATGGGTATATGGACTAGGATGGTGTGGCTGAGTGGGATGGTCTATATTGTAGGCCAGGGGTGGGGAACTTTTGACACTCCAAATGTTGCTGAACTACAACTCCCCAGGACAATGGAGTGTAAAGGTAAAGGTACCCCTGCCCGTACGGGCCAGTCGTGTCCGACTCTAGGGTTGTGCGCTCATCTCACTTAAGAGGCCGGGAGCCAGTGCTGTCCGCAGACACTTCCAGGTCACGTGGCCAGCGTGACGAAGCTGCTCTGGTGAGCCAGCACCAGCGCAGCACACGGAAACGCCGTTTACCTTCCCGCTATAAAGCGGTAGCTATTTATCTACTTGCACTTAGAGGTGCTTTCAAACTGCTAGGTGGGCAGGAGCAGGGACCGAAAGCTCACCCCGCCATGGGGATTCGAACCGCCGACCATACAAGTCCTAGGCACTGAGGTTTTACCCACAGCGCCACCCGCGTCCACAATGGAGTGTAGATGGGCGGCAACTGGAGGGCAAAAGGTGCCCCATCCATGTTGCAAGTGGTGTGGCAGTGATGCACAGTTTATCATTGTGTACTCTGTACATTTGATACCATAGCAGGCCACCACTCCCCTGCTTCCTCTTTGGTTAGTGGTAGAGAATTTGAACAACCATGTGCCTAATTGCTCCTGATGCTAATATTTACATGTAAGCAGGGATTGCAACTTTGGCTCTTAGCTCTGCAGCTCATCCTGTGAATGTCCAATTAGTAAAGGTCTGAGAACAAGCATTTTTCCATTAATGTAGCAAACACTAAATAATATGTTGGATTCATGCTGAAATTTATCTCAAACCCTTTTGTAGTCATGGCAATGACTTTTGTAGCAAGAATGGGATGAAGTTATGTTTCTTGGAACTGCTACTAAAAGCAGTGTGTGCAAAGGTGTGAAGTAGCCATTTGAGTTTCACAGTGTTTTTCTGATTATGAAATATGAATGAGTGAAAACACCCTCTGTACCTTCACAGGGATTATTTCCCTCACCACTGAATACAGAACCACCACCACACAACCAGGTCTTTGCGTCAGAGGATGATGTTTTAAGACAGGTCTCGGAGCCCTGGCATACCTTTTTCTAAAAATTAAACACTGATTGCAGAGGAAAATCAGCTGGAAGCAAGGAAGGGCATAAGTGCCAACCACTTCTATTGAAAAATAGTTTTTTTTAAAAAAGTGGCTAGCCTTTGAGGGCACAGGTTTGAGGCCGAATCTGTCTTTTTGCCCATAATTTTTCTTTGAAAGCTTTTTTCTTTTTATGGCCGCAGTCTTAAAAGCAGTGGCCTCAATCCAAAATGAGTTAGTTCCGTTTCATTTCCCTCACAATCAACATGACTTGTTACAATTAACTTACTCATTAATTTCAGTAAGTTATAGGGTGGAACAGCTGGAGAAGGAAGGGTTAAAGCTCATCTCTTACCCCTCCCCCACATACCTGATACTCAGGTTGGAATCCAATGATACTTTTAGCATTGTGTCTAGTTCAATCCTCCCCCCACCTGCTATTAAATTTATAATGAAATGTGATTTTGCATCCGATCTGCTTAGAAAATGAAACAAAAAGCACAGCGTGGGGAAAACATTTTGGACCACTCCACTTTCATCAAGGAAATTCAGATACACAGAAGTGCCATGTACTTCCTTGTACTATTATATACTGTACCATGTATATTGAACTTCTATATATCTGAATTTCCCTGATGAAGGACCATAGTGGTCCAAAAATGCGTTGGACAATAAGGGTATATGCAGACATGGGAAATTTTTCATTAGTTTTCCTGGTTATTTACCTATATATTAATTTTGTTTCATAAGATTTATATACTTCTTGATTGTAATAAAACCTCAAAGTGGCTTACAAAAAGAATAAAACAAGATTTCGGTGAAAGACAGCATTTAAAACATAAACAAATTAATTAAAATCATTGATAAGTTAAAAACCAGATTAAAATGCATGTCAACATTCAACATGTCTGAATATGCTTGTACAAACAAAAAATATTTCTAGCAGGTGCTTAATGCACTATAATTCCCAGGAAAGAGGAATGGACTGGCAAAGAGTTTAAGTTTGTAGTGTAGATATTGCCATAACTCTCACATTTAACTGCCAAAAAATATTTTTGTGAGTCAGGTGAATCTTATATATATCACTAGACACTGTATATACAAAGGGCAACATTAATTCAGTGTTCATCTTTTAATTTAATTGATATTTATACTCCACCTCTTCTGCCTAACTGTGGTGCTTAGAGTAGCTATTTGCTCTTCACATAGTATAGATTATCACATTTGCCCCACTAGAACTAGCCATCAGTTCTTCATTCCCAAGTTTAGCAACATATTTTGCCTGTTGCTTTCTTACCTGGCTTTCTGTGACTAGACACAAGTACCCTACGTGTGGGTATCCCATCAAATCTCTACAGCCTTATTTATCATTTTATTAATTCCATTTTCTGTTCAAAGAGCTTTTATAACCCATTTTATCCACACTTGAAATCCTGGAGAGATTATGACAAGCCCAAGGCTACCCAGTCACTCTGAGCTGGGATTTGAATTAAGTCCAATACTCTCCATGCCCTGGACCTTTGAGGATGTAGAAGTTAGATGGTTCCCACGGTCCCTTCGTTTACCTCACTGAAAACTGAGTGGAGTCTATGCTGCTCTGATGTGCTGTCACAACCATTATTTAAAGTTTGTTTGATAATTATACACACACACACACACAGATAGATAGAGTGAGTAATTAACAAGACCTAATGCTTCCTTAGGGACGCGGGTGGCGCTGTGGGTTAAAGCCTCAGCGCCTAGGACTTGCCGATCGAAAGGTCGGCGGTTCGAATCCCCGCGGCGGGGTGCGCTCCCGTCATTCGGTCCCAGCGCCTGCCAACCTAGCAGTTCGAAAGCACCTTCGGGTGCATGTAGATAAATAGGGACCGCTTACCAGCGGGAAGGTAAACGGCGTTCCGTGTGCTGTGCTGGCTCGCCAGATGCAGCTTGTCACGCTGGCCACGTGACCCGGAAGTGTCTGCGGACAGCGCTGGCTCCCGGCCTCTAGAATGAGATGAGCGCACAACCCTAGAGTCTGGCAAGACTGGCCCGTACGGGCAGGGGTACCTTTACCTTTACCTTTAATGCTTCCTTACCTTGTGTGTGTTTAATTTAGTTTTTCATATGAGAAAGAACGTCCAGTTAGTTATGATGTCATGGTCTACTGCTAATATCACTACACCAGGTGGTGTTACTGTTTCACAACTGAAATTCTATCATGGTCATAGGGCAATCCTTTTGGTATGAACTAATACAGCACCATTGTCTCACCTTGCTTGTGTGGAGGGTGTGGCTTGTGATAGATATGCTGGTGATAGATGCAATCCTTCCCTATGATCCTCTGTTATATGAGACATTGTAAACCTGCATTTCATTGGTTTGAAAACCGTGTATAGCAATTGCTATATCTCAGATGGAAGAATATACCAAAGTATAACACTGATGAAGAACAGTCAGTTAACAATAATTGTAAAGGGTAGAAATACCATAACATCTGTCTATGGACTACAGAGACAGATGAAGGATTCTCCCCCCCCCCCCAACCTACTAAATATCAAACTTCCATATCCCTTGGTCCTGACTTATTGGCAGCAGGTTTCATAGCTAGTTTTGGCCATGACTTTTGGTGGTTGAACTATAATGTCCCAGTACAGAATATAACAACAAATACATCACATTACTAACATACATCTATCTTTCTGTGACAGATGGTAATCACAGCGTGCTTTGATCTGCTTTTAAAACATATATCCAAGAGTTCTTTTTGAAAATGTAGCCTAGATGCTTCGGCACAGGCCATTTCCCCCAATCTTGAGCTGCTTGACTGGAGGTGAGCTAACATTAAATCTGTTTTAGAAAGGAAGTGGTTGTTCATGATGGATCTACTGCATTACTGAAGTAATAGTATGCCTAGCAACTTTGTAAATTAATGCAATTTTTAAAAACGATCCTTAACGTGCCCACAACAGGGACAACCCTGCTTTTCTGTGTATTTTCAAATTAAAGCAAACTATTTCCTATGAATACTTTTATTGTTTGCTTGAGCTGTGGAGTGTAAGTTTGGCCTTGCTTCCTATCCTTTGATGCTTTCATTTTTGTCTCTACCATCCATGCCATCCAATATCCATGCCAGCCAGCTGTACTGTGCTGAATGTGATTTTTAAAAAATCAAGCTTCTCTTTTAATTTGTAATGTAACAAGTCCTCAAATGTGTTCACCGCTCCTCCACAAAGGACGATTATTTTGGCACAGGCTTTCCAAAAGACGCATCCTGCTGCCAAAACAACTCTTAAAGATGAAGCAATGATTTCTTGTGCATTGATGGGCATGGGACCCCATATGTTCTGTACCATAGACAGGAACTGTGCTCTAAATATTGCTTTAAGGTGAGCTAAATATAGTTTAGACTTGATTCCTGCAGCGTTTACCCCTTTGTAGTCCATCTGGCTAGCCAGACTTTGTACTTGGTCCTTGAATCAACAAAGACAGCGTTGGGATGGATGTGTGGGGAGACTTAAAAAGGTAAAGGTAAAGGACCCCTGACAGTTAAGTCCAGTCACGAACGACTCTGGGGCTGCGGCACTCATCTTGCTTTACTGGCTGAGGGAGCCAACGTTTGTCCGCAGACAGTTTTTTCGGGTCATGTGGCTAACATGACTAAGCCACTTCTGGCGAAACCAGAGCAGCGCACGGAAATGCCATTTACCTTCCTGCTGGAGCAGTACCTATTTATCTACTTGCACTTTGACGTGCTTTCAAACTGCTAGGATGGCAGGAGCTGGGACTGAACAATGGAAGCTCACCCCGTCGCGGGGATTCAAACCGCCGACCTTCCGATCGGCAAGCGCTAGGCTCAGTGGTTTAGATTACAGCGCCACCCGTGTCTGCGGGGAGACTTAGGCACCAGCTAAAAGAAACACTTGTCCTGAGCAGGTACAGTGATGTAACTTAACAAACACAATGGTTGTAAGTGGTGGGAACTCCCTTCTGCAGTAGTGATGTTGGCTTAAGGTCTTTTTGTAACTTTTGCCATTGACACACACCATTGTTTCCACTATGTTAGTGCAGCATTTACTAACAATCTTTATCAGTATATTGTCATGCCACTTAATCAACTACAAGTGAGTAAGGATGCTGCCGCCGATTGTTTAGATTTCTCAGCATCATGTGGGCATTAATTTGTGAGAATAACAAGCTGCATATGAGGACGCCATTAATAAATATTTGGCAGTGTTGACTTAGCTAAGACATGCAATGGCTATTAGTAATCTAGGATGCCACAATATTGCTCTCAGTTCTTCTGTGGCATCTTCCTGTTCCTGCTCTCCACTTCATTCTATAGTCTTTCCATTTTCTTTCTGATAGGTTGAACGTCATAGCAGAACACTAGTTGTCTTAAATGAATGTGGATGTTGATGATGCGACTCTGGCTCATACTTCCATGACTCTGGTTGAGACAGAGCCTTCTGTATTTCTGATACAGGGGCTAGTAGGGACAAATAAAATAATAGGACACTCTTTGGCTCTTCTATTGTAGCATCTCAAATACACTTTCTTGTGGTCAAGCTAAATAGCATAATATTCAAGGGCTAGTCACTTAGGTTGCACAATCATGTGGTTACTTCCTATGAGAGGAGCACACTTTGGTTGGGCTGTGGGAAGCAACCACCAGTGATCTGGTTGATAGTTGATCCTCACATGGTATCTGTCATGATGTGGAATTCAACAGCATGGTTGTGCCAGTAAAGCAATAGGTGTTTGGCAAATGTAGTGGTAGGAGGCTAAGCTAGGTTCCTTCATGTTGACAGAAGTGTATATATGGGCAAATTGGCTTCAAACTACCATTGTGGTCATGTGGTATGTATTCCGCATTCAAAGCATTTTGCCTCTGGAATATTTTCTAGGGATACTCACGTGTCAGCACTGCCCTGTTTCTGATCAAAGTATATACTATGCCTGGAGAAAGAAATTACAGCTGGCAGGAGGTGTCTATTCCATAATAATAGTCACTGTTATTTACAACACATCTGTCTTGTTATACTTAAAGTTTATTTCCTTTGGAAAAATGAGAAAATCCAGGAAAATTGAAGGATAGCTTGAAGAATAAAGCCTGTAAAACCACTAGGGCATGAAATGTTGGATTTAAATAGCATAGTGGTTTATTCCCCACCCCTCATCTTCTATTTATCATTTTAATCGGTTAAAGCATGTTTCTTAGAAATAGTCAAAATACAGACCCAGACATATTTTGTATTTTATGCATCCCCACTGGTACATTTTTTTGGATGCAGAATGGCTCTGCAAAACCTGTGGAGGTGTTTGAATAGAAAACATGGTGTAATGAAAGTCTTGCTGTGTATTCAGTTTTGAGAGAAGCGGCAGTAAATTAGAAGAGCCAATTGCTTTATGTTGCTCCCTACGCAGTGACAGCTTGTCATATTGCATGAAAATGTTACTGATCAGCTCATTGTACATGTGCCAGTTGGTGTTTAGGCTCCACATAAGAGAATTTTTTTTTGCAGATCTTAGTACTATATGGGTTAGTGGGTAAAGACCTGAATTCCTGACAATCATGCACATGGGTGGATATAAACATAGCATACACATCAGAACAGGAAAGTCCTGTTCAAGTCAAAATAGTATTGGGGCAGAAAAAGTCAAAATCTAAACTGGCAAATCTTAGCGCTATGCCCAGTGTGGTACCTTTAACTCAACACTGTTGTGTAGAAGAATCTGACATGTACAAAACTGAAACAGCATTTGTGTAACAACCACTGCTTCTAAATCATTATTTTGTTAAATCATGTGCTTGGACATATTATTAAAATATGTTCATAGAAAAGAGAAAGGCTGTTGTTAATTATGACAGCACACAATTATAACAATTGATTATTATACAACTTGTTTATAGATGTGTATGCCCAGCCAGCTCCTGGTAACCTTGCTTGCCTAACTGAGAAACATCTGCAGCAAAGACAGCTCATTTGGGCAGTTGTCACTCTTTCAAAAAGCTGCAAAACATGTTTGACCAGAGATGATAGCAAGACAAAAGGAATGTATACACCACAAGCAGTGATGGTTCTATCATACCATTATCAACTCTTCTAAACTTATCTGTCTGTATGAATGTAATGGAAAGTGAATGAATTTCTTATGAGAGTTCCAGTTGATTTAAACAGCATCAGATCCCATGCTGGAAATAGCATCCAGACTCTTGTGTTGATCATCTTAATATTGGAAACCTGTACTCTCTTTTGCCCCTCAATTTGGGTCTTTTCCATCTTATAACAAACCGAGAAGAGCATTTGGGGGAGCCCCTTCAAGGGTAGGCAGATCAAGTTGAGGCACCACAATGAAATTGTTCCTTTTATACTACCCACTGACTTAACTATAATTTTGTGAGAAGTTGGGAATAAGACATATAAGTGAAAATAAACCAGAATGTGAGTTTGTTTTAGCTGCATTGTAGGTAAAGTGGAAAGGGTAGAGTGGATTTAGCATGCAACAAATAATTAATGGAGGAGGCTTGAGAGTACCAGATGTTGCAGCATTACTGCACCTAAGTAGCTGTGGAACAGGTCAGAAATGTGGATGTGAGATCACTGGGAAACTTGTGTAGTAGTAAGATAGAAGGTCCCCCCCACCCCAGGGATATCATTCATAAAGGATTAGATTAGGTTCCACTAACTATGGCAGGTGTAGCCAATGTCTCAAGATGTCATTGGACTCCAACTCCCATCATCTTCAGCCAGCATGGCCAATGGAGAGGAATTTGTAATCCAGCATGAGGAAGGCACCACTGGTCAGTTTGAAGAAAATGCATGACTAGTTTCATGTGCCTACAGGGGCTTGTGTTATTCAATCAACAGCTGCCTATGCTGCATAGTCAGCTATTTTTGTATCTCAGGAAGGTCATTTGTGATGCAGGATGTAGGGGCATACTCTTGAATGCAAATTCCAAACAGCTCACTGGATGTACCCAAACCATGTTGGGCATGCCTAAAGCATCTCTTCGGGTCCTACCCTACATATCGTTTACAATTGTTATATTGTGATATAACGCAGCAACTATGAAATACAATGTTTCTTTTCAAAAAGGGGAAAAAAGCAGACATTATGTAATTTCAAGAGACACATAAGAAGGAGGTGGTGAACCTGAACGTAGGTTTAGCTGTTTGTTGTTCCTCTTGCTGAGTTTCTGAATACCCAAACAGGGAAATCAATGTGTTTTGCTAAACATGCATTCCTAAAATAAATCTTAAATGGCAATGAGATGATTATATTGTTACAGGCTTCTTCTTTTTTTTACATGTACTTATAAAAATTCGATGGATTCACAACAAATGTTCATTTTCAGCTATGGATGTTACACAGCTGCATACACCAGGAAACACTGCCTAGCTCATTGGTGCAGTTAACTACTGTGGCAAATGTGCATTTGCCACCACATCTTGTGTAATAGAGTTTTATTTGTGAATTTTAAACAAATATTTAATTAAAACATGTTTCATTTTATGTAGTATTAATAATTTTACACATATGCCTGGTAAGTTTGCAAACATTCAGTTAGACCTCACATTACATCATCATCTTGCACTTTAATTCCAGTTTAGTTGTCCAAGTGCCACTGCTTATGAAGCCAAAATGGCAACAACTGTGCACAAGAACGAGGTATCAGCATATTTGGGGTTGGGGTGTCTAGAATCCTGAACAGAAGCACTCTGCTCTGCGTTACTTTGTTGGAGGTCTCAGCCATGAGCCCCAAAGCGCTGTTGAAATGGGTTTGGATTGACAGGATATCCCCTTTCCACCCCAATTTCAGTTGTTACAGAATGGGGAGCATGGATGCCCTTGAATCTTCCTGCAGAGTGGAAAGACTTAGTGGAGGCTGGCAAGGGCTTTGAGTAGCCAAGATGTCAGTGACTAAACAGGAGCCTAAACAGGAGACCCAGCTTCTCAATGGATCATGCACTAGCAATCCTGTCATTCCCTAAGATGAGCAAATATTGTCAGTAAGCACACCATGTAATAATAATATAATAATAGTTAATTATTTGTACCCCGCCTATCTGGCTGGGTTTCCCCAGCCACTCTGGGTGGCTTCTAACAAAGATTAAAAATACATCAAAATGTCACACATTAAAAACTTCCCTGTATTGCCTTTAAAAGCTTAGTGGATGTGGTATGGAAACCTGTTGGGACATCTTTGTCACTTCCTTTGTTCTGAACTTCTTGCTATGCTCTTGAACTCCTGAACTGAGACGCCTCAGCTCTGTGTCTGCTGCTGAGTCTGTGTTGAATAAAGATCTCTTTCTTACAAGAGCCTCTCTCTGCTTGTGTGTTTTGGGGCAGAAGTCAGGACAGTTCCACTTGTTGTTTGTCTCATTTGGAATGAGTAGCATTTGCTCACTAGGAAAGTTGTCACTGTGAAAAATTGTGATCTGTTGAGGCAGTATGTTGACAGCATACAAGGCAGTTTGTCAACATCTCTAATTTTAGTGATGAATTTACGATGTTATTGGCTAATAGGTAATCCAAGGCGACAACCTATAAATCTTCCATTTGTGTGTATTTTTCTCACCTGCACATTTGGCTTTTCATTGAAGCGCATAGCTGTTTACATAATAATATTTTTTAGCTATTAGCAATTGATGGAAGAATGAATTTAAACTGATCTCTTTCAGATTAAATTGGTATAAAACTGAATTGTAAAATTTATGTGTATTGTGAAATTAGAGTTTTGTGAAGTATCCACAGTAATGCACACATGAAAGTTGAAGCCAATGTAGAAGCATCCCCCCGTCTTACATATAAGGTTTAGAAATGTGTCCTGGAAATGACTCCATGGTAGTCTTCCAGGATTTGGTATTTGTGTAACATCCAATGTAAAGAGTTGGTGAATCAGACCTAAATGCTTGTGGGTTTGAGATCTGACTGACTTTGGTTCAAGTTCATATTTAAAGCTTATGCGCATCTTTGTTCCAGAGCCAAACATTCATTAACTTAGTATGGGCAAACTAGACATGATACCATTTGCCCAATTAACAATTGCATGAATTATTTATAAAAATAAGTAGTAGAGACATGGGACAGGGCTAATACAGATAGGGATCTTGGTGGGTGGTAAGGACCTTCAGACGGTAAGACTTATATCTCTTGTTACAATTATGATTCGGATTGTACCCCCTGCCCATGCTAGTTTCATTGGAAGAAAGCTAAATTAAAATTCCCTACATGTTCCCAGTTTGGATTAGGGATTACACACCTTATGTTGATTGTCAAATAAATATACAGTGGTGCCTCGCAAGACGAAAAGAATCTGTTCCGCGATTCTTTTCTTCTAGCGGTTTTTTCGTCTTGCGAAGCAACCCCATTGGCGGCTAAGCGGATTAGCGCTATTAGCGATTTAGCGCTACAGTGGTGCCCCGCAAGACGAAAAACCCGCAAGACGAAAGGGTTTTCCGTCGCAGAGGCGCTTCGCAAGACGAAGTTCCCTATGGGCTTGCTTCGCAAGACGAAAACGTCTTGCGAGTCTCGCCATTTCCCCCCCGCTCCCCCCCTTTTCAAAGCCGCTAAGCTGTTAATAGCCTTTTAACAACTTAGCCGCTAAGCCCGCTAAGCCGCTAATAGCGCTAAATCGCTAATAGCGCTAATCCGCTTAGCCGCCAATGGGGTTGCTTCGCAAGACAAAAAAACCGCTAGAAGAAAAGAATCGCGGAACGGATTCTTTTCGTCTTGCGAGGCACCACTGTATTAGCGGCTTAGCGGGCTTAGCGACTAAGCTGTTAAAAGGCTATTAACAGCTTAGCGGCTTTGAAAAAGGGGGGGGGAAGTGGGGAAGAAAAAATGGCGAGACTCGCAAGACTTTCGTCTTGCGAGGCATTCGTCTTGCGGGGCACCACTGTACATGTTATTGCCAACTGCATCAGTGGCTTTATGTCTAGTTTAAATACTGTCACAGTCAGAGTTACTGACTAATTTGGCCAGGGAGAAGTCTTTCTTTCTTCTTTCTTTCTTTCTTTCTTTCTTTCTTTCTTTCTTTCTTTCTTATATGGCAGTTAGACGCTGACAGACACCTACAGGCCCACAGGTGCCCAAGGTGGTTTTCCATGGTGCCCATAAGATCTTGTCCCATCCACCTGTCCTTGCTGAAATTAGTCTTGAAAGAAGTTGTTGGCTGTAACCAATAGATTTTTTTGCAAGCTTAATTGTTGTGTTTGGTGACATTTGCACTGTACATTGAAAGCACATTGTTTGTTTGCTCCCAAAGATTCATAGGAACTATAGTTTACCATTCACAGAGATATAATTCCCAGCACCCTTAACAAACAACATTTCCCAGGATTCTTTGGGGGAAGCCATGCACTTTAAATATGTTGTGAATGTATGGTGTGGATGTGATCTCTCTGTATGATTATTTTCTTGGAGTTTGCAACTGGGAAAGGAAGGTTGACTCTTGCTTCTCCAGTTGTACTCTTTAGGAAGCTCCCTCTCCCAAAAAGTTAGGCTTGGCTTGGGGAGGTGGGAAGTGAAAATGCTTTTCTGGTGGGAGGGGGATATTGAGTGCTCATGGTAATTTAACTGGTTTGGAAAGGTGTGCGCAGACCAAAAAAAGTTGGCGACCTGGTACAACTTGTCTCCTGATCCTTCCCTGGCAACAAACCTCTTTATCTAATTAGCAGGTATCAGTTGTGACCAGCATTTTCATTTCTTGTAGTGTTTAGGGTAGCACCTGGTTTGGATGGTTATCCCTGTGCCAGTGATACCATGTCAGCTGTGCTTTTCACTAGAGGAGGATGGAGTGGGCAGGGGCCTGTGTCTCGGTTGCAGAATGTCTTAAGAAATCCAAGTCTATTTCTGGCCTTAGAATATGAAATGTTTAGCAAATGAAAACTGGTATCCATAGCACAGGCTTTAGGAGAGAATGAGACAATTTTGAAAGGATTTATTATTTCATCTGGGAATACCATGATATGATGGGAAATAAGAAAAGTCTGGGGAAGGTATGAAGGGGAGGTATTAAAAATATGAGCAGCAAATGGCCTTTGTTTTTTTAATTCTGTGTTTGGTTCACAGATTTATTCTAACCTCTGGCTTCTCTATCACTTTCATCTCAAGTCTGCCAGATTTTCTTGGTAAACAAACAGTGAAATCAACAAATACCCTTCTTACATAGCTTTGGATGATCCTTTAAAGATATTGTGAGGGTTTTATTTTAATTGCACAATGAGATTTCCACACACAACCCAAGGCTATCTGCTTAGGTCAGCTTCCCCCAACCTGGTACCCTCCCCATGTTTTGGACTATGACTGCCGTCAGCTTCAGCCATCTTGACCATGCTGGATGGGGCAGATGGGAATTAAAATCCAAAACATCTGGAGAGCACTAACCTGGAGAAGGCTGAGTTAGGTTGTCATAGACTGTTTTTGTTGTGAAAATAATGCTCCACAAACTATCTACCAATAGGGATCAATTAGAAATATGTTATTGGGTTTTTTCCTCCAAGATCTTTATTCAGTGCTGGATGCATCTTGATTCAATTTCTGCTGAATGGTGGGAAAGCACTTTTGAACATCTTGAATTTTTTAAAAATAGTTCTTATGATGTGAAGTTGATTTATTGCTGACCTGTACTGGCTTTCAGTGTTGTGTCTGCAGGTTTTGAGAAAGCATGATGTAGAAAATTATTGCTTCCCCTGTTGTTTGGAAGAATGACTCCCTAATGGAGTCTTCTAGGCTTTACTGTCTTTTATCACTAAAGCGGATCTTATCTTGGTGTATGACTGCACCTCACAAAGGATATCTGTTGCCTTTGCTGTGTGGTGGTAAGTCTTCCTTTTCTCTCCATGAAGCCACTTTGTTACTGGTTTCTTCCTTTCTACATTTTTTTCTTCAGGGTGTGATGGATTAATCTTGGAAGACTGAGATCCATAGGCATGCAGAGGCTTGTCAATTGAACTCTTGGTAAAGGACCTTGATGATAAAATTCAATTATAAATTATAAATCTATTTGTGAATTAGATTTACAGGGGAGTTTGAGTCAAAGATTTTAGAAATACACATTTTTTTTCTGATCAAAAGATCTCTGAGGCTGGAAGCTACTCTAAGAGTTACATGCTAGTGATCACAGTAAAGTCTCATGTCAGTGTTTTACAAAAGTTTTGTGATTGCCCTTACTGTGTCTATAATAAGTGAACAAACTTTGTATGTTGTCCCTGTATAGTGCTGTCATTGCCCAGTGAGTCCCAACTGAGGGCACAAAGAGACACAACAGGGAGGATCTGCAGTTGAATCTCCCAACTATTCTTCCACCACCACCACCACATCAGTGTAATAGTACCATTAAATAGTACAACAGCTGCTTAAAAAAAAAAACTTGGAGCAGAACTAGTTGAGGGAGGGTATTCATCAAAATAGACCTGAAGCTGCTTCCTATTACAGAAAAAAGACGGATGTGATACTCCCCTGGCCTGCTGCAATCTAATAGCCACTTCCAGGGGGGCAATTTAGACTGGGATATGAGTGAAGTTTAAAATCACAATGGGGTGGCCAACCTTGTATGGTCCAGTTGTTGTTGGATTCAGATTCCTAACAGCCACAGCCAGCAAGATAGATCATAAGAAAAAGGTCTGTTTGCATATGTAAAAATAAAAACAATTAGAAACCCACTAGAAAATCACCAATATATACCAATAGAGTAATACAACAGGTATCAAGGGAAGTAATAGTGCCACTGTATTCTGCTCTGGTCAGACCTCACCTGGAGTACTGTGTCCAGTTCTGGGCACCACAGTTCAAGAAGGACACTGACAAACTGGAACGTGTCCAGAGAAGGGCAACCAAAATGGTCAAAGGCCTGGAAACGATGCCTTATGAGGAACGGCTAAGGGAGCTGGGCATGTTTAGCCTGGAGAAGAGGAGGTTAAGGGGTGATATGATAGCCATGTTCAAATATATAAAAGGATGTCACATAGAGGAGGGAGAAAGGTTGTTTTCTGCTGCTCCAGAGAAGCGGACACGGAGCAATGGACCCAAACTACAAGAAAGAAGATTCCACCTAAACATTAGGAAGAACTTCCTGACAGTAAGAGCTGTTCGACAGTGGAATTTGCTGCCAAGGAGTGTGGTGGAGTCTCTGTCTTTGGAGGTCTTTAAGCAGAGGCTTGACAACCATATGTCAGGAGTGCTCTGATGGTGTTTCCTGCTTGGCAGGGGGTTGGACTCGATGGCCCTTGTGGTCTCTTCCAACTCTATGATTCTATGATTCTAGGTCTCTTTTTGAGACCTAATGTACCAGGCTAAAAACCTATCTAGACCTGCATCCTGCTTACCACAGTGACCAATCAGATGCCTAAGGGAAGCTTAGAAGCAGGACCTTGGTGCAATAATTGCCGCACACTGTTGTTCCCCAACAACATATGGAGAGGCATGCTGCCTCCAATCATGGAAGCAGTAGTCAGCCATCATGCCAGGTAGCTGTTGAAGAGTTTATGACTTAAACTGGAATTTAGGATGCTTCCCAACGTGATCTGGAGCAGTCAGGTAAGAGAAACACATTAAAATTTCTACACTGATGCAAAGAGATATGCTAAGAAAAGGCATGAGGTATCACTAAAAGTCGGAATGAATTGGGAAGGCTGAACCAGGCACCAGCCTTGTAAGTTCTTCCTTTCTCTGCCTCCTTCACCCTCTAATCTGTGAATTTGGAAAGAGATGCGTGAGACACAGAGGCAGGCAGCACGTCCTGTTCTTGAATGGTCCTGTTGGGAGGAAAAGAAAGGGAACAGATGTGCGGTCTGAGGCAAAACAAAGCGTTGAGGTCAAAGAGCATCACTGAGGGATCCAAGCCCTGGGAGACCTGTCTAGTCAAAGGAGCAGAGCCCAAAATTAACTGTATTTTGTTTATTCCCATGTCATAATCTGTTTAGTCAGAAAAACAAATTCTGATTAGACTCTAAACAAGCAATTCTCCTTGCTGCAGAGCCGGCTTGTATCATTTGTGCCAAGGAGAGTGTCTCAAGAATACTTAAAGATGAAGAATTGTGGCATTTCCTTTCCTTTTGTATTTCTTTTTTTTTTTAAAGGTCCACTTCATTTTGCTTAACTTGGGTATAGGTCAGTAAGCAAGGTTTTTAAGTGGAAAGAAGAATAGGTTGGGCTGCATTGTGGTAGTCCTCAGAGCCTTCCAGAAGGTCCCTGTCCCCTTTAGCATCCAACATACTGTAAACACCTTGTTCTAGCTGTCAGTCTTCATGGCCTCACTGATATAACAGTGCTGATATAACAGTGCTTGTTCCTTTTGTCCATCCATCTCTACCTCTTATGGAAGGTCTACTGTTCCATCCACATCCATTGGATTTTGCAGTCTATATATCTAGACAAAGACTTGGAAAACAGTGATTTCTCAATGGTGCTGCACAATATGCTACAAGTCACTGAGTGGTGGCCAAGGAGACAGGAGGGGACCTAGTTTATGCCTCCCAATTTCAGTGGCTGTTATAAATCCCTCTGTAAATAACTGGTTCTAAAGCAGTGTCTACCATCAGTGATGGACTGGATGAGGGTGAACAGAGGGTGAACAAACCTAATCCAGACAAGACAGAGGTGCTCTTGAATAGGCAGAAAGTAGAACAAGAATAGGGATTCAGTCTGTACTGGATGGGGATATACTTCCCCTGAAGATGCATGTTTGCAGTTAGGGTGTGTGCCTGAGCAAGGGATGTCCAGGTTTCTGTGGTGGTCAGGAGTGCATTTGCACAGTTAAAGCTAGTGTGCTAGCTTCATCAGTTCCAAGAGATGTCTGATCTGGCCACAGGAACACATACCTTAGTTATATCCCATTTGAATTACTGCATGTAGGGCTGCCTTTTAAAAGTGCTTGGGAATTTTAGTTGACCAAAGAGCTACAACCAGTCTGTTGACCGGGGATGGTTATAGGGAGCATATTACTTCCTTGTTACAACAACTCCACTGGTTGCCAGTCTTTTTTCTGGGCACAATTTGAAGTTCTGGTTATGACCTATGAAGCTGAGTCTACACAGCTTAGGCCCAGGCTATTTGAAGGACTGTATGAACCTGCCCAGGCTCTTAGATCTTTGGGAGAGGCCTTCCTGCTCTCAATCCTCCTCACAGACCAGGCTGCCAACTTGAATGAAATATTGTGGGGGCCCAGATAAGCCCCGCCCTGTTTAATCACATGACACAGTGCACGCACACCATTTGAATGGCAGTGCCCATCAACTTTGAGGTAGCTCATCCCCCTCAAATATTTTATTGTGGGGGACGAAGCCCCCGCAGTCTCTAGGAGTTGGCTCCTATGTCACAGGCATATTTTGTGGAAACACAGGAGAGGACCTTTTTAGTGACTGCTCCCAGACTTCGGAACTCCCTTCCTAGAGAGACTAGACTGACTCCCTCCCTGTTGTCCTTCTGCCGGCAGATGAAGAATGATTTATTCCAGCAGGGAACTTACTGCTTTCAAGGAAAGTTCTTTTAAATGGTGTGTTGTTTATAATGTTTTTACTATCTACACTTTAATAGATTTGTTTTTACATCATTTAAATTCCATTATAGTTTAATTATTTTTTAACTACATATAATCTTTTATATGTTTCCAGCTACCTGTGGTTTATCCCTTTTTGTTTCAATTTTTGTGAGCTGCCTTGAGTTCCTGTTTTGGGGGAAAGGAGGAATATAATTTAAAACAAATATAGCGTGGCAAAGTTCATTGTGTGATCCAGGCCTTCCTAAGTTCTTAGCATGTTCAAATGCTTTGTGTCCAAAATATACACTGCTATGTGGCACAATTATAGACTAGTTTTGACTGTACCATAAAACCTACTTACCTACCCTTCTTGGTGGTTCTTCAGCAGTGCCAGTTAGGTAGGTATGTAAACTGTCTTGGATGCTGCTTAACAGTGATTGCCGAAATTCTGTGGTTGCAGTGGTTGCAGATTCTGTATCTACATGGCTTCCTGCTGGTTTCAGAATGTTGGGAGCACCAGATGAAAAAGTGTTCTACAGATGCAGTAGTACCAAGAGAATGCCCCTCACATCCAGTATAAACCTGGCTACCTCCTTAAGGTAGATCAAGGGGAAAGGGCATAAATAAACATGACAGGGCTGCTTCATGATAGTTAAACTAAGCCACAGGCGAGGTACATAATCCTTTTTCAAAAGCCCATGTTGCAGTTAGTGAACAAAGAGGAAGTTTGGTTGTGCTGCCACAAGTCCTGTAATATTATACTCAAAGGCTGCATTTCTACACGCACTTAGTTGTCTCCTTGAACTCTGCACAGGATTGTGTTGCAAGCTTCTTAATGATGAATGTATGCAATATATTTTGCTGGGACTCCTGTAGCTGCCAGCTCACCACTGGCTGCAGTTGATCAGTTGTTTCCATTGTGAGTTGCATGCCCTCTCATAATGTGTCCTCTACTGCTTCATTCATCAGAGGTTCCCTGCTGCAGTGGTAGAAAAGAATGCTGTTAGTAATTGGCAGAGTACCAAGCAAACTCAATGGATTATTTTCCTGTGTGCATTCAGGAATTGGTTTGGTTCCATGTGTCTAGGAATGGATGAGCCTCTTTGTTGGCCTGATAGAAAGGTAGTTACCTATATTTTTAGAAAGTAATTATTAGGTCATGATGGTGTGATTGTGTCTTCCCTTCACCCTCAGTTATTAGCATCTTTTTCTAGGCCAGTACAAAACGTTAAATCCAGTGCAGCCTAGTTGAATTCATTTGCTGAAAACAAACATTAGGGAAAAGGTAGAGTATTTTAATCCTTTGTAATGGTTTATAATTAATGAGGGAATTAAAGTGTGCGGCACGTTCAATGCTGAAGCCCTCAAATTGCTTTGGAAAATGTACTATGGAGGTAAATGAGATGCCTGTGGGTGAGACGCTATGAGACTTCATGTAAGGCTAAAGAACAAGATAACAGATAAGAGAGTAGGAATATGATACTTTGAGCTGAGTTGCTCTACAATGCAACTGACATCTCAGAACAAGAAGAAATGCTGGGTTTGTAAAGCTCTTTATTCCAAGATACACTGAACATAATAAACAAAGGATTTGATAATCCTTCCTGGACATTTTCTTTATTAACTTCAGTGAGAATGAAAGTAATGTTTATATTTAAGGGTACGTTTGTGTGTGTGTTTTTTACACTCCATTCATCATTTCAGTGTCCATACCATCAGTTCTCAATGGATAATTTTATCAGTGTTACTCCTGTTACTACTTGCAGATTTTCTAGGCATGTGGACTTGTCCTCCTGGCTTTGTGCATTGTTTTTTGAAATTGAAAATAAAACATCCCCACTGAACAAATAAAAATAAAGGTTCTTACAAACATACATTTAATAAGTTAAGTCTACAAATAATAGGGGTCCACTGTTATTCCTTTCTGCTCCCTGCTATGGCAGTTTGCATGAGTGTTGAACTAACTTTTCATGTAAAGATCTGTTTTTGTGCATTGATCTTCCTTATTGAATTGTAACTTGTATGTGTACAAGAATCAAGCTCAAACCTAGCCACTCGGCTCGTGATCTTTAACATTTTAAAGTTCTGTAATACAAACTAACAGTAACATGAGCCAGAATGATTGTTGGCACCAAAGAGAAAAGGGCAAGAATGATGATAAACTGGGATTAATGTTGCAATTTTAAAAGCCTTATATTTGTTTATATATTTATTATTTAATTTCTATACCATTTTTTATATTAACACTATCTCTAAGCAATGTACAAAAAAGCTGAAGCAACAACAGACAACTTAAACAAAATACAGAGTTACATATAAAAATGGTAAATTAATACAAAAATTACTCACATACTGTATATAAATCAATATCAATTCATTTTCTGTCTAATTCTCTCTTATTCTTCTTAACTGCCAGGTTTCTCACCTAGTGTCCAACAAACTCTTAAGTTCACCCACAAAGGTCTCACAATGATAAGAGTTCCTTGCCATCACCCTAGTCTCTCACTTTAGACTTGCTTTTTATGGGCAGGCCCAAGGTAGATGGTGCTTTCTCTGGCTGCCCACAGCTGTGTCCCATTGAGCTGCACTCTCCACACCCAGTTCCAGCAGGTTTGTTTAGTTTCCCAGGGGGTCCAAAGGATGGGGAAAGGGCCTCCCTCCATTCACAGCTCTTTCTTCACCCTCTTCTACAGCTGCTTTTGGGGAAGTGGTGTGTATCTATATCTATATCTATACCTATATCTATATATCTATATCTATATCTCTATGATCAGTGTCATTCTGTTGCATTCAGTGTAACTTTTTGGGAGGACATGATTTAAGAGGTTGTGGTTCTTTACCCAGCAATAAGCAATTGCAATAATACTTGTAAAAAGTAACTTTTTAATTTACCTTTTCATCTAAGCACCACTAGGGGGAATTCAAATCCCCTACACTACACTAATTCAGCAGCTGCCTCCAGCTGATGTATTTATCAAGTGGATAAGGGAATCTGCTGCTGTACCCTTCATGATTGTTTCTCTACGGTTTAATGTGGAAAATCCTTAAAAACTAATATTTATTGTTTCATGAGCGTTCATGTGTTAGAGCCCACTTCATTATATGCGTGAAATGCTCCCCTAAATTGGGGGTTGTGTATAACACATTGGCTGCATATCTAATTTCTCTCCCCCCCCCCACGTGTAAAAAGAGAAAATAAAGTTTTACATTATGGAGCCAAAAGACCAAGAAAATGCAAGAGCCATGGAATACTAGGTTTCATGGGAACCAAAGCAAACTGCAAAGCAATTAAGATTACTTATCACTCATTTTATGTTTCATTAACTCCACTCATATACTGAACTATATCTCACACATTGTGATAAACCCTGCTTTCATTGAGTGATTATAAAATGAAGTGTGGGAAGTCTGTGATCATAGAATTGTAACTGAAATTGCAACTGAAAGCAGAAGGGAGATTCTGCAGCACAGAGACCCCCAAATCTGCTCTGGAGGGTTCTGCAGCTCTTTATATCAGTTTTTTTTGGTTTTTTTTGAGTGGTGGGGGTTGCAGAGGAAGGAGTACCATAATTATCCAA